>NC_141697.1:580659547-581230918 GCF_964263255.1 Lissotriton vulgaris
CTTGTGCCGCGGGGGTCAATACATAATCGATACGGGAGAGACTACCATGAGCCCCTGAATGGAAGGTGTATTGTCGCTGGGCGGGATGCAAGAGTCGCCAACAATCAACCATGCCCATGGTGTTCATGAAATCCGGGAGCCACGACTGTGCACTACGAAGATCTCTGGACGGGAAACGATCCAAAACACCCGAAACCACAGAATTGAAGTCCCCACCCAGAATCAGCAGTCCCTCCGGGAGACCCAAGATGGCGCCACTAAGGTCTTGGAAGGTGGCTGTTTGCAGCCCCGGGGGGATATAAACCGAAACCAATACCAGAGTGCGCCCCTCCCACCTGCACACCACGGCCACATAGCGGCCCCTATCATCCACCAACGTAGACTCCACCTCTAGGGGAAGGGACATGCGCACCATGATGCCCACCCCGCGGGACCCCGTAGAGAACCCGGAGTGGGACACCATTTTAAACCCTCTCCTGTTCAGAGCCTTGCAAGTGTTGCCAACAAGATGAGTTTCCTGCAAAAGAACAACATCTGGAGCACAACGTTTAAGCAATTGTATCACAACTCCACGTTTAATACGGTCCCCCAACCCATTTACGTTCCAACTCAACACATTCAAACACTTACCCCCATCATCAAAGACGTCCCACCCCGGCAACCCCCCCCGGAATGCAGCCAACACACCGATATTAGCGAAACAGTAGAATCCCAGCCATGAAGAGAGTAGAAAGAAAGGAACAGATAGAAAACACACACCCCAACCACCCCCCACCCTGCATCCCTGCATTAGACTAAAAGCCACCCCAACTAGCAGTGTGCCTGTCGCCCCTAAAACTAACCTACAAGAAGCCCCCAGAGGAGAAAGGAGACATCCTATCCCCCCCCGTTACCCTCCGTATTAAGTACAGAAGTAATAAGAAAAAGAATCAATGTCCGAGTTCGATGCCAACCGCAGCAACCCCCCCAGATAGAAAGTCACAGGCAGAAAGTTCATTCCTGGGAACCTGGACCTCCAGCTGCACCTTCCGTCTGGTCCTCCGGATCGGTCCGACGTTGAGGCAAAGTGTCCAACCAGTCCCCTACCGCATCTGGAAGATCAAAAAACCATTGTCCGTTTGCCATGTTCGATTCGAAGTTTTGCAGGATAAAGCATGGAGTACCGCATCCCCATCTCCCTAAGCCTCCGCTTCACACCCATAAAACTTTGCCGGCGTTTCTGAACAGCCTGTGTGAAGTCAGGGAAAAAGTTAATATCGGCGTTCTGAAATCGCAGCGGGCCACCGCTCCTCGACGCCTGCAAAATGGCGTCTCGGTGCCGATAGTTAAAAAGTCTTGCAATGATGGGGCGAGGGGATGCACCCGACTTTGGTGGACCACCCGGCAGCCTGTGTGCTCTCTCGAATGAAAAGAATTTGCTCAATCCCCCCGGTGCCAAGTTCTTAACCACCAGTTCTTCCACGAACAAGTCCACTGACCCATCCTCGGCTCCCTCCGGCACACCCGTAATGCGGACATTCTGGCGCCGGGCCCGTCCCTCGAAATCGTCAAGCCGGCGAGCAAGCGCCCCATTAGCCGCCTTCAGGTCCCGTACCTCGGTCTGTACATCCGACATGTCGTTAGTCAAACTAGACGTTTTGATGTCGAGCGACTTCACTCTGTCGTTCGTCTTGCCGAGGTCGGCTCTAATGAGGTTGAGTTCGATCTTAAGGGTATCCACTTTGCTGGACAGCGCCTCATGTTGTCTATGCATCTCAGCCTTCACACCAGCAATGGCTCCCATCACGTCCCGGAGTGTGAATTCAGGATCTTCAGGGGACATATCTCAATGCGGGTCTTTAGTGTGACCCGCCGTGCCCGGCGATCCCTTTGAATGGGAAAACCGTTCCGGGATGGTGGATTGGGACTGGGTCAGCTTCCTGCTGACCCTCGGGGGTTTCCCTTTGTCCGGATCTCCTCTGCCCGCCATGTTGAATAGTGAGGGCAGGATAGTCCAAGGGAGGGGCAGGCCACCAATAGCACCTCCACTCGATGCGAGACACACAATACAAAGCGCATCCAATACGACAAGAGGAAAGTTATGAAGGAGACCGCCCGGGCCAGCTGGTCCAACAAGTGTGGCAGGCCCGCACGGGGTGTCCCGAGGCAGGCCGCTTCTCGGTCCCAACAATACCAGTCAATGACGTCGGTAGTGCCCGCCACTTCACGACGGCATAATTCGGTCCAGGAAGCTCGGATCTTCAGTCTGAGACCGGGCGCCATTTCAGCACCGACTTCGCCGTTGATTCCCACCGTCGTGGGACAGGATAGATAGCAGGATCAGTGCGGAGGATCGGAGGGTCTTCGGAGCTCCGAGCTCACGCGGCCATCTTGGTTGCCCGCGAAGCTCCTCCTCCATGTTGCAATGGTTTTAATTAACTATGCAAATAAAATAAACTTGAAACTTGAACATTCTCTGTCTGTGGGTAAATGTGATGCTACATATTGGGAAAGATTCTTATGAAACCAGCCATTTCACCTATCAGTGAAATCAAATGTAGCTAAAATTTCAAATATGATTTTGATATTTCCTGATTCTCTACAGTTTGTAAAATAACCAAATAAGACCTAAAACATGCTTCGAAACACTGCATTTTTAGACTAAAGACCACAAAACTGAAAAAAGCAGAAAGAAGAAGAGACACTGTTTTAGAAACATCCCTAAACAACAAAACTCAAGCAGAATAATGTTAGCCCAGTCTTTCTTGATGATACCTTGTTTAACAACGTTACATTGTATTGGCCCCTTCAGGAAGAAATAAAAATGACTCTTTCACTCATCTTTTCCTTTCTTTGAATAGCACTTAGTTTGTGGTTGCAAAGGTGTTTTGTCAGTGTTTACATGTTTACACCGGTGATGGCTATTTCCTTTTGGTGGGATTTTATCAGTTATTATAGGGTTAAACCTAAACCAGATAGCCTAACTATATCTAAATAAGGGGTGCTTACACCACCTTACCCAAACTGCAAGTGCAGACCTGTGGTGTCAGTTTGGAAGGCTAACCAGGGGTAGCACAATACATGCTTCAGCCCCTGGTAGGCCTCTGGGGTACCTATGCCCTGGGTACCTAAGGTACCATGTACAGGGACTCACAAAGGTGACCCAGTAGCCAATCTGGTATGTACCTAAAGTACATGGTATCAATTTAGAGAGAGAACAGCTAGGCTGTGGTCCCGATGTGCAGGGTCACAGCCAGACTAAAGTCGAAAAACCAGTGAAACACAACAAAAAGTGGGGGTAACCATATGGAGCAGACCCTACTCTCCTACAATTTGGAAGTTGTGGAAGAAACAACACAAGAGTGAGTAAAAAGCACACTACCACAGCCTAATCTTTTTAAGTCTCAATAGTAACACAGAGCGATCTACCTCAAAATGTAGAAGCACAATCTCTTATGTGCCTGTCACTTGGGACTATATTCATCAATTTGTATCTTCCTTCAGTTTCTACTGATGTAAGAATACAGGAAATTAACATTGTATTTCATGCGTCACACAAGCACTCCAATATCTAAGGTACTGCAACACACTTCAGACACCCTACATACCACATGCAGGAGAAGACATGACATTGTACGACAATCCCAGTCTTTGTGCATATAAATAAATGTATTCCTGGGTTCACTGCAATAATTATCCACAAGACCATGAAGGAAGATACCACATGAGAATTTCCAAGGGACTTTTCATGTTCACAACGAACGCTAATCTGATTGCAAAAACAAGGAAGTCACTGAAGGCTGAAATCACCATAAAATACTAAACAAACGAGTACCAAAAATAAAGGTTACGTCACCTAGTTTCTGAAGTGCGGCAAAAGTAACTCCAATCCAGCCTAATCCTCATTTGAAGACTTATGCCTAGAACTCCGCAAGGAATTGCTTTGACTGAGATTCCTCCCGCACAGGAAATTAATATCAATCCCACAATACCTCAATGGGAAGTCCTTGAGGGGAAAAGTCTGGAAGGTGGTGAAGACTCCTTCGTCTTCGTCACGCGTGCGAGCAGGACCCCTTGCTGACACGCAGAACTACTCTCACCAAGAGCACCGAACAACCCTTGCATCCGCCGCGATTCCACGAGAGGTGCACAAACAAACCCAATCAGCCGATGCGGGTTTCAGTAGTCAAAAACCAGAACAAGAATTACGCATGCCGGATATGTGCGTCTTTGTTAATTAAATACCCATGAGCCTCCTCCAGGATTCATGGGTAATGAAGTTCTTTTCTGCCGTGGTGTGGTAGGCGCCTAGACTTCCTGTGTGGATGCCGGAAATATGATCCAATCACGATACGTATTGAGCAACTTCATTGGCTTAATGTTGAAAATCGTGTAAAATTTAAGGCATTGTGCTTTATGCATAAGATTAAAATTGATGTTGCTCCCATCTACCTTCGAGCACTCGTCAAGCCTTATTTACCCACACGCTCACTCCGTTCTTCTTCCCAACATTTGTTCTGCGTACCTAGGTTCAGGCTTTCCAGAGTGGGAGGCCGTTCCTTTGCTGTACTGGGACCCAAACTGTGGAACTCCCTTCCTATGGATTTGCGAACGGAGCAGTGCCATCTCCGTTTTCGCAAAGCCTTAAAGACTTGGCTGTTTGCCCAATAATTCTTTCTTTTCAGGATCAATCTCGTTGTCACTGTCAATTAGCGCCGGGAAACCCTTACGGGTAGCTGTCGCGCTCTATAAGATTAATAAATAATAATAATAATAATAGACTCGCCGGTCCTGACACTATGAGTCACCCCTATAGCAGGCCTTGACAATCCTGAAGGCAGGGATTCTTGGTTCTAAGTGAGAGGTGTCACTGCATGAGTAGGACACCCCTGCAGCCTAAGGAGTCCATCCTCCCTGGTTGTTAGTGCTACAGGCATTTACGACATATAGAGTGGCATTATGTGGCCATTTGATGAAAAACTCTAAAACGGCTGAAAGTAAGCCTATTGTGTTTGGTTTCAAACATTGTGGAATCATACCCCAAACCGGTAACCAGTGTGGGAGGTATGATTCCACCCCTAGGAAGCGAGCTCTGTGGGGTCCCTGGTGTTCCCGGTACCAACATTCTTGTCCCGGGCAGCACAAAATGGTTGCTGCCGACAAGAGATACTTTTTTTGCCTTCCTGCTGCTGAGCCAAACTCGAGCAGGGGAAAGCAGAACAATAGGCATCCTGTCACAGGGAGGTGTGACCACCTTCCAGACAGGATTTTGTGTATTAGGCCTGGGTGGGTGCACTTGCCAGCAACCGAAAGTCTGTATGAGGGGCACATTTGGTGTACCTGTGCATAGCCCAGTTCAAACCAGTCCTGGGAGCCGTTGGCTCCTGCTCTGGTGCAAAACTGGGAAAAAGACATGGGAGTAACTGCCCCACTGTCCAGACCCTCCCCTGAGACGGTCCAGTGAATCTGTCCATCCCTCCCTCTGGGTACAAAGGTGCTTACCAGGCTGTAGGACCCTAGATTCGACGTGGACAAGATTCTGATCAAGAAACCACTGACCTTCGACCGTCTGGACACATCAGAGTTCGCTGGACTTTGTTTGGGGCCGACTTCGTCTCCCTCTCCATCCAAAGCATCGTCCGTGCCCGTGCACCATACAGGCTCCGTGTGGTAGCTAGACCATCGCTGGTATGAGCTCTAAGATCCAACTCCCTGAGTGACAAGCATTCCTAAGATCTTATGATATTCGGTTATTTGAGGAAACATAGGATATGGCCCGATTGTTTTTTTTAGGGATATGTGTGTTTTTCCATACCCACAGTGCCCTCCATGTGTGGGAGTCCATCCAGGCGTTTTTCCATTTGGATTAACTTGTTACTCGGAGGCAGAGCAGAGGCCTTAGACGGACAGGGAAACAACTTTAAAGTTGTAGTGCACAGGGGGGGCACTGGAGCTATGTCTGGTTAATTTTTACAACAATAACTTTCATAACACTCCCAACAGAAACTTTCAAGTCGTATTTGACATCATTTCTTCTTTACTGGATGGAAAAAAGGGTAAATTAGGGTGTTCCGCTATTTGATTGCCAGCTGGGAGACTTTAACACTAAACTTTCATCTAAAAGTGTTAGTAAGTCGATAAAGGGTGTCGCAAGTGGGGACACAGGGGGTAAAGAGCTGGAGGTACTACTTAACTCAGCAGATATGCATAATGTTTTAGAGATAGCTGGGAAGGAGAACACAGGGTTTCCGACATTCAGAGGGCAAAACTGTTCTACGGTTATAGATTACATATCTGTTTCCCCGCAATATAATAAATCTATTAATGTATGGCGCCATCTTACCCACCCAATTTGAGGACTATAATCCTGTTGTAACAGCTCTTGACATTTTAGCTAATGGGACAATTGATTTAGCTACTGGCCTCGGCTCAATTCGCCCATCCACAGACAATTTCAGGATATGCTGTTAACTATCTGATCCCGTGCAATTTTTAGGATTTGATTTATTGTTGGGATGGTTGGCAGAACAAGGGGAACAGGGGAGGATAGTCAGTGCTTTTGTGGGTCTCTGCCAAAAGATTTAAAGGTCACTTACTATACCTCATAGATCTATAGCACAGTGCCACATGTTCACATGCCAATCGTTCAATATGTAGAGCCCCGTATAAAAATCCTAGAACTCACGCGGAAGTGGTTTGTACAAGGAAGGAATATAAACATGTGATCTCTCATAGATTAAATGAGTTCATCACTGATCAGTCGAAGGCTCTTTCTGCTAATGCACAGTCAAAGGCTAAGTCTGTGTTTTGGACAGCCATGTCTAACATGCATTCCCTCAATCGGATCTCCACTGCCAATTCCTGTCATATAGAGAGTGACGTGTGGGTGGAGCATTTTGCAAAGATATCTTCTGATGAGGTTGTAAAACCTTCAGTTGTTATTCCCGTTTAAAACGTTAAATCTTACTCTTGATGAAGTCATAGCAGCAATTCAGCAGAGTGCGGGTGGAAATCTCCAGGCCCTGACAGAGTCTCCATCAATTTAATGAAGTACAAGCTGGATCTATGAGCTACCCTGCTGACTCAAGTTTTTAATAGTACGACCCCTTCTACTATACCAAGTTCTTGGTCGTGCTCTATTATAGTTCCCTTCCAAGAAAATGTGATCGCACAACCCCCCACTGCTATCGTCCAATTTTCCTGATTGACATACTAGCCAAAATTTTGGGCCAAGTTCTGTACAATAGGATACAGGATTGAGTATGCGAAAAAAATATCCTGGATCAATACGACGTTCAGGCGGTTATCGGCACACTGGAGCAGTGTCTCAATTTGAACTTGGTAATTGCAAAGTATACAGTAGCCAAACAGTCTCTTCTTAAGATTCATGGACTTATCAATGGTCTTTGATTGTGTAAACCGAAACAGGCTTTGGCAACCCCTTTGTGAAATTGGATTAGACTGAGCTCTAAACCATATATTAGCTGCACTTCATTTGAACTCTTCAGCTATGGGGCTGTGTGGCCAAAATGGTGAACTTTCAGGCACTACTAAGACACACTGTGGAGTGTGGCAAGGGTGTGTGCTTGCTCCACTATTTTTTATTCTTTATATTAATAACGTAAGCAGGGAACTGGCAGCTAGCACCCCTGATGTCCTGAAGATTAGTGGTTCTCTGCTTCTTGCACTCCCATATGCAGATGATGCTGTTTTAATGGCCCGCACACCCATAGCTTAGAGGAATGTGAGTTCACACCTTTGTGTCTTGTATGTCAAAACGTAGACTTTTAACACATTTTTCTAAACTTTTATAATGACATATGGCACAAAAAGATCCCTGGATTTTAGATTCAAAATTGGTTCAAATACCCTAGAGAGCACAAAAAAGTTTCCGTACTTAGGTATAACTTTTAACGCAAAAGGCTCCTGGGTTCTGCACGTCTCGCAAAGCAGGGCAAAATTGGCAAGATCAGCGGGTTCACTCCTTAGTCTTCCGCGCCCGGCTAACGGTTGGCCTTGGGCCCCAGGTATACAGATTTATAATGCACAATGTTCCCCAACTGCCACTTATGGTACAGGCATTTGGGGTATTGCTTACTGTATGGCACTTCAGAGGGAGGAAAACAATTTTTATGGGAGTGTTTTGGATGTCCCAGGATCTCCCTCGCATTTTATTTGCCACAGCGAACTAGGTCTTACCTTTCTCTTTCTGTGTTATTAAATTCGAATCAGGCGCTCTTTGTTGTGGCCTTCTATTTGTATTTGTATTATTTGTATTTTGTATTATGTATTTGTAGGGCGCAACTGTCGCTCCGAAAGGATCATCCTGGCGCTAGATAAACAGTGTACAAGAGTTATGGTTACAAACTAGATAACGGCCATTACATAATCATCTGAGAGAGTATAAATCCAGGTTTTAAGTTGCTTCCTAAACTGGCTTTCCTGATTAAGGGATCTGAGAGTCTTGGGTATTGCATTCCAAGCTTTAGAAGATAGGAAGGATAAGGTCTTGCCTCCCTTGGTTTTGTAGTTAAATTTAGGCAATTTTGGCGCACCAAGGGCCATTATCACAGAGTGCTTGGCCTGTGACAAGGGCCTGTCAATTCCCTGGCTGTCATATGTGTAAAACTTGTTTGTTGATGTTGGTCTTTCTGAAGATTTTTAGGACACCAAATCATGTGCTTCTATTAACAAAAGCCCAGCGTCTGCAATGCTGCTAGCTCATTCGCACGATAAGAGAGTTGAAATTGAGTCACAGAAAGTGGCCATTGGAAAGTATTTGTTTATAAGTGCGGAGACCACCTTAAATAGTTACGTATGGAAACCAAGCAGGGCTTGGGAGCGCTCTATACTATTTAGGTTCCGAGCTGACACAGTGAAGTACCTTCTTTCCTTTCCTTAGGGGATCAGCCGAACTTGGAAGAGATTGTTTGTCCATGTAGTAGCGGAGCTAACCAATCCTTGATTCACTTTCTTTTCTTTTGCAAATTTTATGCATTGTATACAAAAAAGCTTCTTGGTCCCATTATTAAGATCTAGAAACTTGACGTACTGTGCGCGGCTTATTTCTCTTTTCAATGTCGAAGAAACTCTTAGTGTTGTGACTTGTTTATTAAGTGCTGCTGTTCGTTCACATGGCAGTATGGATTGCCTCTCAATGATGGGGGGGTATTGCACTGATTGTATGGGCCTTTGTTTTAAATGTATGCACTGTGAACTTTATTAGTCCTAAGTATACATGATTTTATTATATTATCGCACATGGAGTTATTTATAACTTTTTTCTAATAAATTGGACATATTTCATTTGTGTTTATGTGTTGTATTGCTTTGATCGTTGATTATCAACCGAATATTATTTTGAATTGAACCGAATTGAATCATACATGTGTAAATCGGTGAATAGAAATGTAATATAAGACAAAGGGTGTAGGTGCAGGATTCACATGTCATCAATACTAACCCTGGGTGTAGCGGGACTACGCGGAGTTCCACGGAATTGGGACCCAACTCCCTGGAACTCCTCTACACTCGGCCACCCGCCTCCACACCCCTATTAAAAATTAATATGTGCATGCACGTGCACATGCGCAGTTTTTGCAATGATAACCCAAGTTTCGAGAGAGAGATGGCGAGGAAGAGGAGGAGGGCAGCCCGGGGACGCCACAGTTCGGGTAAGTGTTTTTTTAGTTTGTTTTAATTAACGTGCGTAGCCGTTGCTGAGACTGTTTCCTCACACCACTTGCCTGCCTGCCTGCCTGCCTACCGGAGGAGCTCCGCTCCAGGAGCATTCTACCAGGGATTTCCGCCTGCGGGGACCGGGACGGGACTGCGAGACCCAGCATCCACAGCGCATTGAAGAACACAGCGCAGCTGGTGTCTCTTCCCGCCCCCAGCACTCCCGCAGGCTTAAAGCGGCTCGCGGACCCTGCTCTACGGGTGCCGCCTGCGTAGCCGTTGCTGAGACTGTTTCCTCACACCACTTGCCTGCCTGCCTACCGGAGGAGCTCTGCTCCAGGAGCATTCTACCAGGGATTTCCGCCTGCGGGGACCGGGACGGGACTGCGAGACCCAGCATCCACAGCGCATTGAAGAACACAGCACAGCTGGTGTCTCTTCCCACCCCCAACACTGCCTACTTAACCCCGCCTTTTCCCGCGGACCGCGGGACGCAGCTCGGGGCGAAGACCGGGCAAAGAGCGGGCTGTTTGAGGCCATTCAAGTACAGTAGAGTCCGGGCCGGGCCCTCCCCCTTTGCCATTCCTTTTCTCAAATAATGGAGCGATGTGCACAAGAGAAACCAGGAGCAAATCATCCCTGGCTGCGGCTGGAGCCGCTAAAGGCACCATCGACAACTACTTTGTCAAAGCCGGATCACTTTTGATCGAGGAAATAGAAGTTTTGGAGAGACGAATTTCCCAAGAAATAGACTGGGTTAGGAGATCTTCAATGGGGCCAATGGCTCAAGCCAAAACCCTGAAGAGGAGGCTAGAACTTACAAACAGTGCACTGAGGGATTCGGGAGAAATACAGCCACCCAGTGTTCTAACAACTGACCCAGACTTTACAATCGAGGCCCCTAGTGACCTCGAGGATCTGAGCTTAATGGCCCTCCCTAATACCCAAACACCTCAAATTTCACCAGAAATCCCGCCTCCGATACCCAAATCTAACACAGTGTCAGCTAATGACAAAGAGACCAGCTCTGATAGAGCCAGGGGGGTCAGGGAAGGCGCAATCCAAAAAAAGAAGAAGGGGGGGCAAAACAAAGAATGCAATAGGATAAAAACACCAAAATCCAAACCATCAAGGGGAAATGGTGCGAAAGGAGGCATCACAGATATCAATTCAGATAAGCCCGGTATAACAATCTCACCCTTAGTTCACAGTCACACGGCTCTACCAGCCGCTACAAACATCACTTTAGTGGACAACTCCAGTGATGACATCACACTGGCGGATATTGGCTCACTTCTTAAGTCCTTACTGAGCCCCCTCGAAGCTCGCCTGATTAAGATCGAAGCTAGGTTGGTCAACATTGAAAAATCTACAGTGCAACTAGCTGATTCGATGAAACTCGAACTCAAAGGAGCTAAAGGAGCCAAAGGGGGCCCAGATCCAAAGTCCAAAAAGGGAAGTAAACCTACTTCAACTCTAAAGAAGAAGGCATTAGTTACTGACTCTCAAAATCCACAACCCAATCAAAACAAGACACCGCAATCCCCGAATAACCCCAACACAAACATCGCCCCTCCAAAAACCCAGCAGACATCGATTTCAGCTCCAACTACCATTCCCCCATCTAAAGATTCTGCTCTTATCCCGACAGACACAAAGAGTGAATCAACACTTCTGGGGGAAAAACATAACCCTATCCGAAAACCTAAACCTGTCAATCTCCTTCCAGAGGCGTCCCCCTATACCATGATCCTGGCAGGGGTCCCTGAATTAAAATCTATGGTAACTGAACCAACTTCTTCCCTTAAGAACAAAGTTATTAGCTGGTTATCTATATACAGACCACTCCCGCGAGGTACAACCAGTGACATTACCATGGTTAGGCGGGTTCCCTGGGTGGGATATTCCAGAAAATCAATTAGAGGAGACTGTGTTTTGGTCACTTTCAGAGAGCCGGGCACATTTGTGCTTGGGCTTCTGATGACCAAGGCAGTAACATTCAAGCCCTACCCTTCTCATTCTTTTATCCCTCAAGTTTATACAATTTGGAGGATCAGAGATGGGGGCAACACCAAGAGCTGCTGGATGACTGGGAGAGCTGTCGCAGGGAGAGAAGTGTCCCATTTCATCATAGAGGAAGATCTTTTGACCACTTCCTACCGTATGGGGAGGAGGCGGGTTGGGAGACCATTACCAGGAGGAGGGGTGGAGGGGGGGGGGAATCACGAGAGGAATTCCGGGGCCCCACAGAATGCACTACCCAGCACACTTTCCCACCCACAGCAGATATAGCAGTCTCGTAATGGTAGACTGACTTTCTGAGATTCAGGGGAGGGAACATTCTGCACCCCTCTGGATAGGGAATAGCATACCCCTAGAACAAACGCTACACACAAGGGCACAAAATGAATTAACACCGAACCTAGTCCTGGAGCTTACTCTAGTGGACACAACTGAGACTTACACCAATATAAGATTGGTCCAGAGGCACTCGCCCCCTTCTCAGATGCCGAGGAGACTAATGGTGCTAATACCATCGTCATAGGGCCATCTACTACCAAATCACATCCCATGACTTTGATTTCATGGAATGTCGCTGGATTGGTCAGCAAAATTGACTGTCCGGAGTGGGTTTCTTTTATCAACTCTAAAAGTATATTACTCTTCCAGGAGACTTGGGCCCGAGAAGAACTCCCATTTCAGGGATACGCAGTATTCTCTAAACCCGCTAAGTGGGGGGGACGGGCAGGCCATCTGGAGGACTGGCAACTTGGGTAGCAACAGACCTAGGCTGCCAGGCTAGCTGCCTGAAGACAGATTCCGATGATATTCTAGCCGTCCTATTAGAGTGGCCAAATTCCACGAAACTGGCCGTAGTAAATGTATATTCACGACCGGTACCCATGTCAAGAGAATCCAACACTATAGAGGAACTCTCTGCGTTCCTTGATGGCATCCCATGGGAACTCCACTGCCTGGTGGGAGGTGATTTAAACTCTCAGTACGAACCACTACCAGGCCTACGTGATGGTCCCTCCCTCGAGGAAGATTCATGT
Source organism: Lissotriton vulgaris (assembly GCF_964263255.1). Classification (NCBI taxonomy): domain Eukaryota; kingdom Metazoa; phylum Chordata; class Amphibia; order Caudata; family Salamandridae; genus Lissotriton; species Lissotriton vulgaris. Next base: position 580,672,261 of record NC_141697.1, read on the forward strand.
TGGCTAGTCCCGGCGACGGTAGTGCCCCCTCCCAGAGCTTGGTCTCCCCTTGCCCTGCAGATAACTGCCCTTACTTTAAATCAAGGTCTAAGGGCCTGTAATTGGCGTTGTAAATCAGACACGCCAAGTATCTGCACCTATAACAAATCTGGTAGCGAATCGAGACTTGATTATATCCTCGTCAAACTATCAATGTGGTCACAAATAGTTGACTTTAAAGTTATTTAGAGAAGGGATAGTGAGCACAACGCCCTGGAACTCTATTATGCCTTACCAGGTAACGAAGATATATCGCTTGGCCCGAACAAAGACAAGTCAGGTCTTCCCCTAGAAAACAACCGGAGAAAAGTCAGGTGGGAGAAACTGGCTACTAGCGGTGACAAGTTACCAAAATTATATGCAAGAATTACCCCGCTTTTAGAGAGGGCTTTCCTGATAGGGACGAATGTTGGAGAAGGGGGGAATAGAGAAAGGTTGGGCCAGATCCATGCAGAACTAATCAGTACTCTGGAGCTGGACCTATTTTCAAAAGGAGGGGCTAAAAAAGGACTCACAGCTAAGAGGACGTGGTATAATGCCACATGCAGGGACTCAAAAACCAAATTGCTCCTTGCAATTAAGGGGCGCAAATGCAGGGAAGAAATCCAATCCAGGAGAAGGTCCTACAGAAAGCTCCTGGCGAATGCCAGGGCTGAGTGGGATCAACAATACTGGGAGAATCTCTCAAGATCACTTGCCATTAAAGATTCGTGCAAATTCTGGCGAATAGTGTCCAATGGAACAGAGGACCTATCCTCAGCAAGAGCCCAACATAGCTCCTAGTTTATGGCAGAGTCATTTTCAGTCATTGTACTCAATGGAGGAAGGGGCTCCGAACTCACCAAACAATATGATAGTGCCATGTCCAACAGGAGACACTTTCACTGAAAAAGAGGTGAGGGTGGCTATAGCTGGGTTATCCACAGGGAAAGCCCCTGGTCTCGATGGGGTACCCGGCGACCTATTTAAGCAGGAACCAGGGATATGGGCCCCATACCTTACGTTGATATTCAACGCTGTTCTGGGGGGGATGGAGGTGCCGGATACTTGGCTGGGAGCAGAAGTCGTTCCAATTTTCAAAAAGGGTTCCCCTCTGCTCCCAGCCAACTATCGTCCGATCAGTCTTATTGATATATCCCAAAAGCTTTTCGGAAGACTGATTCTGGACCGACTACAGAACTGGATGGAGGAGACGGATACCCTGACTCCCTATCAGGCGGGATTTAGACAGGGGGTCTCTACAATAGACCACATTTTTAGGCTGAACCTTTTATACTGGAGGACAGCATCAATCGAGGGCGGCACCTTGTACACTGTTTTTGTGGACCTGCGTGCCGCCTTCGATTTGGTGCCCAGAGTAAAACTGTGGAAAGTCATGGAGGAGATGAATGTCCCGGGAGACATCTTGGCAATCCTGATGAGATTACATCATAACAACTACGCCCGCGTTAGGTGTGGCAGAGGTGGCAATTTAACCGAAAGGTTCCCCGTTCGCAGAGGGGTAAGACAGGGCTGCGTGCTCGCACCGACCCTGTTTTGCCTCTTCGTGAACGGGGTAATTGCCCACCTGACCAGGATTCCCAACACTGATGCCCCAAAACTGACTGGCAGCAGGGTGCCTGCAATTATGTTTGCCAATGACACCCTGCTGCTGTCCAAATCCCCAATGGGCATACAACGAGTCTTGGACGGGTTTATGGAGTTCTGCTCAAAGCGGGGACTCGAAATTAACCCACAGAAAACAAAATACATGATTCTTAACCCCAACCCCCTTAACCGCCCACCGCCCAAGCTGGGAACAGTTCAACTGGAACGGGTGCACACAATCGAATATCTGGGGATCACCCTCAATGAAAATTTAACGTGGTCGGCCCACCAGTCAAAAGTAAACATCAAACTGGCACAGTTGGTGGGTGGCACCATGAGACTAGTGAACAAATCACCCTACCGGCCACTTACCCCTATTATTCACATTTACAAAGCACAGGCCCGGGCGGGTGTCACATACGGGGGTGAGCTGTGGGGCCATATTCCATCACCAAAACTACTAACTATTGAGAATAAATTCCTGAGACAGATTGTTGCTCTTCCACAGAGTACTCCATTACTCCCTCTCAGGCTGGACATGGGCCTTCGGCCCATAACGGAGGAGCTGGGGCTCAAACCCCTAGCATTCTGGCGGCGTCTATGGAGCAGTCCAGACCTCTCAACTTACAGAGCTGAGTTGCAGGAATTTTTGCAGTTGCCCAACGCCACAAGAACACCTTGGCTGAATTACATCAAGAGAACTTTTGAGGCAATTGGACTCCCTGAACTATGGTTGGACCCAGTAAATACTAGCACTAAGATCCCTAAAAAGGTGCTCTCGAGAGCCTATTACGATTGCATGCTCTTCAGAGCTGCCGAAGGCACTCGTGATGGATCATTATCCAACCAGTTCATAAAAATTAAAGATTCTTATCAACTGGAAAGTGTCCTAGATGCCATGACTCCGGCACTAACCAGAAAACTATTCCTCCAATGGAGATATGGAACTCTTCCTCTGGCATCATTTACAGCATCATGGTCTTGTCGCTCCTCCACAGAAACTTGCCCGACATGTGCCCACTCAAAGGAGAACGATGTCCATGTGGTCTTCTTCTGCCGGGCCTATGAGAGGAGCAGGAAATACTGGCTAGTCCCCCTGCTTAGAAACTTGGGGTTCAGAACTTTTTTACCCGCTTACAGAGTCTTAAAGACAGATCTAGCTCCTACTACAGTTTTTGCACTATCCAAATTTTTAACTTCAATGTGGTACGCCCGAATTCGTTGTATAAAGAGACTTGGAGACTCAGGACAGATTTGAATTATTGGCACACCTTTTTTAAATGGACCTTGATCACTAATGTTGTTTAATGCGTTTTTAAAACCTTTTTATAATGTGATGTAATGTATATCTTTTATGATCATGTGATCGAAATAAAGATTTTTCAAATCGAATTAACGTCAAATTAATTTTTAATAGGGGGGTGGAGGCGGGGGCTGGCTAACTCTGCTCCGCTGCGGAGTGCGCGGAGGTTTGCCTACTCCGCGTTACATGGAGAACGCAGAGTAGGCAAATCTCCGCACACTCTGCTGGTGAAGTGGAGTTTTCCGCCTGCGTTTAATCAATACTGGTAAGCATTGTTTAAGAGTGCTTGGTCGGGGAAACATAAACTCAAGATTCAGAACGTAACACAGTGGTTAGAGTTGACTTTGCTAATAATAATTTATTTCTAACCAAACAAATCATTTGTAACAAAATTAGAATAATCAAATACTGACAAAAAACACAGATGAATGGATTGTGTTCACTTAATTTGGTGTACATATGGTACATATAGGTATATTAAAACCTATAACTAACGAGTGCAAGTGTGCATTGACTATTTAAATAAATGTGAAAAAATACTTGCTGCAGCATCTTCTTTTGCCTCCAACAAAAAGAATTGTGGCTAAATACAAATAACATTATTAAAAAATAAATATGGATAAATACAGACAGACATGATAAAAAAAAAAATACTATAAAGCTGGGAGCCCTAATTACAATTTTTACAGGGGTTAATATGAACTTCAAAGCACTCCTTTCCAAATTATTCAGCCATTCACCAACTTTGCCAAAACCCTTTCCTAGTTCACTAAGCCAGGAACCTATACTTTCCCATTTCAGGTTCTTCAAGCGAGTTAATTTCATACAATACATTAGTTATGTAAGAATCTATTTCCTTCTGTTATCTGGCACATATCTACAACAGCTCTTGGCCTTAATTACTTGCAGACTCCTTCTTCCTTCACCAGTAGTAAATCTAATGCTAATCTGTTCTGCATAGCCAAAGCCCTATCAGCAACCATCTCTACATTTACCCATTTCAATGCTCCAGTAGTATCTACAGCAAGTCTATCCACTAAAGTAGATAAATACCTAATTATCACAATGTTCATTGCCACACCCATAGTCACTAATCAGTTGGAGCCACCTACTTCGGCCAGAGCCCCCGAGACACCACTTCTACGCCGTCAGAGCTGCCGGAGCAGCCGTGAGGGGAACGGCTCTGCGCACCTGTAACGCCTACAACCCTCAGAAGCCCCTGCGAGGCGCAGGGCCCGTGACTGTGACGTAGGGCGCCAGAGGCCCTCAAAATTGGCCCGGCCCTCCCGCAGCGCGGGTCACTAATCAGTTGGAGCCTGGTCCTGCCGTGAGGGGAACGGCCAAATTATCCAAACCCACCTACTTCGGCCAGAGCCCTCGAGACGCCACTTCTACGCCGTCAGACCACCGCAGCAGCCGTGAGGGGAACGGCTCGGCGCACCTGTAACGCCTACAACCCCCAGAAGCCCCTGCGAGGCGCAGGGCCCGTGACACTGACAGAGGGCGCCAGAGGCCCTCAAAATCGGCCCGGCCTTCTCACAGCGTGGGACGCGTGCGGGCGTGCCCGGGCGCTGCCCGGACAAAGCCCGGGCCAAGGGCAGGCTCGTCCGCGCCCGTCAGAGGCCGGGCTGGGCCTGCTCTCTTACTTTGGATTCCTGGAACTTCTAGCCAAGGTACTGTTGCCAAATTCATTGGACAGTTAAACCATCTTTGATTTGCTTCTTCCCCCTGTTGTATATCATTGATGTAGTGCATACTATAGAAGTCTCTGGTTTAGAATAGCATGGTACACGCATACCTAGTTTGATTTCCCCACCCTGAATATTGTTTTCAGTGCATTTACTCCTTGGTTTATTAAGTATTGGTATAGCGGTGCATTTTTGCTGTTTGGGCTATTATAAAAATATCGTAAATTCATAGAGAACTTAAATTGCACAGGCCAATGGGGGACTCTAGCCACAGAGCTACTAGAATGGGGCGACGAGCATGTGTGGAGAAGAAGCAGGCCCTGGCAATGGATAAACCAACCTCTAAACCCACTCTCACTGACAGGATGTTTGAAAAGGCCCTAGGAGCTGTGGCAACTGAAATTGAATGGACTGAGAAACGTTTGTCCCTTACTCCAAAATTTAGAAATTGTAACAATTGACCCCGGATCTCTTGAAAACGTAGAGACTTTGTTAACTGATTCCTCCAGTGACCAACATCAGATAACTGGAGTAGTACCCCAAAACCAACGTAGGGACTCCCCACAAACTCAACATGGTAGGAAAAGTAAATCTATTCCCAAGGTGAAATCAGTAGCAAGGAGAAAGAAGGCCCAGGGTGTAACCTCAGTTAAAGGAAAATCTGGGTTGGAGAATCAAAAGGAGAACAGAGAAACTATGAGTGAACAGCCGGTGTGGGCCACTAAGTTGATAGTGGATTTACAGATTCAAATGAGGGTCATAGTTAAGGATGAACTCAAGTGTCTACAAGAGAAGGTTGATGGGCTGACTGTACTTTTTAATGACTGGATAACTAACTTATGGTTCTACTAGTTCAGTTAATATGACACGAGCTCAGTCTATTTCAAGTTATCTACTAGCCAACGCTCATCCTATACACTGTGATCAAATATTGCCTCCGAATACAAGGGAGGTGGTACGTGCAGAGGAGGCCAAGGGGACAGAAGTGTCAAGCCTCCCCGGTCATTTCTTATCAATCCACCTGTTTACCCCCACCGCACACACTAACAGGGCAACCAGTAATAAACCCTAGGCAGGATGGGGGCTGTGTTCCCAAAACTAGAGAAAGTACCAACCATTTTTACACCCCATCAGTCATTAATCTGCCCCCCGCATCAACACCATATGTCCTCATTCTTGCCGGTATCCCTGAACTCAGGAGGGACCAATCTGAATCTCACGTAGAACTAAAGAACAAATGTGTCCACTGGCTAGCGAACCATACACATTTTAGATATATCTGGAGTGTGATAACAGGAAAATCCCCCTTGAGCCTCAAATATTGAAGCCCCCTATTTGCCCAAAAATCAGAGTTTTATCGTGGAACATTGCAGGATTGAGCGGCAAGATAGAGGACCCGCTTGGGGCACCTTCATCAATCAATTTGAGATCTGCATGTTCCAGGAAACGTGGTCAGAGGGGAGCTATGTAAATTGGGTTTTGTCACCGTTAGCCCTCCCGCAACATCCGGGGGTAAAGGGAGACCATCTGGAGGTCTCAGCACGTGGGTGGGAGTCCATCTAGGATGTAGGGCTGAGCAGTTAGACACAGGATCCAAAGATATATTATGTGTCTTATTGCAATTTCCTTTAAAGATTTCTGTAGTCCTTATAAATGTATATTCAAGACCTACAGTATTGGGTAAAGAGTCATACACGTTGGTAGAATTATCTACCTTCTTAGGTACCATTGCTGACAAACACATGGTGATTTTGGGAGGGGATTTTAACGGCCTGTTCGAGCCACTGGAAGGTTTGCATAAGGATAGCATACATGAGGAGGATAACTTCTGGGCAATCCCGGAGACCAGATGTCAACCAGTCAAAAAATGGTCCCCCTTGGTGATTCAAATGAACTGCCTCGTATTGAAACACTCCCTGAGAGCCTGCAATGGCAGACCCCCATCTGAAACTTCCAGCAGTTACACTTTCCACCAAAATGAACGAGGCTCTTTACTAGATTACATCTTAATTGACTCTAAATCTCGGGAAAGGTTTATTGATTTTAGGGTTGTCCCACGTCTAGACAATGATCATCTTGCGCTAGCACTGGAATTAAGAACATTTGATCCAGACAGAGCATCATATTCGGAAAACCCTATTGATCCTAGTCTGACTCTCTCCAACTGCAGGCGAAGAGCGAGATGATCTGATTTTAGCCAATCGCAAGCTAAATTGAGCTCTCTATATGAAATCTTGATCCCGGTGCTCCAGACGGCGTCGCAATCAATCACCCAAAAGGGGGATGACATAGACCTCGAGATGGTGAACAAGAATCATGCTCGATTAGAAGAAACTACTCGGGACTTCTTCTATCCCAAAAAACCAGTAGGCCAAATAGGGAGCCCCCACACCCATGGTATAACGATCATTGTCGCAAGTCCAAAAGAGCGCTAATATTGTCTATTAAGGCCAATGATCGTCCATCAATCAAATCTGCGAGGACGACATACAAAACTGCGATTTCAGAAGCCAAGAAAGGGTGGGAAACGGACAAATGGGATGCCTTGAGAAGTGCTCTGGGGGCCAGGGACATGAGGTCATTCTGGAGAGTTGCCTACTTAGATAGCTCAGGGCTTAGATCATCTGTAGACCCGAATTTGGAAGAGGAGGTCTGGCGGGAATATTTTGAATCCCTTTATTCAAAGGAAGAAACCTTGATCGCTGAGTTAGTGGAGGGCTATTCTGGGGGGGCTGACCGCTCCCCAGGTGTCGGGAATGTAAAGAAGTCCCTGATGCCATAAACAATATACGTATAAGCTTAAATGAAATCAAGGGAGCATTAGCGAAAATAGCCCCCGGCAAAGCCCCTGGGCTAGATAAAATCCCGGGGGATCTTTTTTGCAGTGAACCATCTGTTTGGGCTCCATATTTTTGGGTTTTATTTAATGCAATATTGCAGGCCATGAAGATTCCCCACAGCTGGGTGGGAGCGGAAATTATTCCGATTTATAAGAAAGGTTCTCCACTCCTCCCAAACAAGTATAGGCCAATTAGCCTGATAGACATTTCACAAAAGGTCTTTGCCCGTGTAGTGCTGCTTAGGTTACAATCTTGGATGGAAGAAAAGAAGATTTTAACTCCCCTTCAGGCAGGGTTTAGGGAAAAACTGTCCACTGTGGACCATATACTTAGACTTCAAATGTTGCACTGGAAGACCATGTGCATGGAGGGTTGCAGCCTCTATTTAATATTTGTTGACCTTCTGTCAGCTTTTGATCTGGTGCCAAGGGAAAAATTGTGGTCAGTTCTCTACGAGATGGGGACTCCTGTATATCTAATCCATCTCATTAAGCTGCTGCATGAGGAAAATTTTGCGCAAAATAGGATTGGTAAAGATGGGAAGCTTACTGCACCGATCCCGATTAAGCGTGGTGTACGCCAGGGTTGCATGCTTGCCCCCACTCATTTTAGCCTTTACATCAATGGTTTAATAGATTTTTTATTAGCAGAAAAAGATCTTGATGCCCCTAAATTAGCCTCCCGAGCCCCTCCGGCAATGATGTTTGCCGATGACACTTTATTCGTTTCTAAATCACCCATGGGAATTCAGAGGGTTCTCAATACATTTGAGCATTCTGTTGCCAAAGAAGTCTTGAAATCAATCTACAGAAAACCAAATTTATGATTTTCAATAGTTCTAAAAGTACAAGAGCTAACCCTACAATGGTAAACCCCTAAAAAGAGTTATTTCTTTCGATCATCTTGGGATAACAATTGCAGAAACTATGGACTTGGGGGTTCAGATCAAAAAATCTTCTTCAAAATTAGCGCAATCATCAGGTGGTATCATGAAGCTCTTCTGCAAGACTAGTCAGAAACCATTGAGTCCGGCTATTGAAATTTACAAGGTTCAAGCCCGGGGAGGGGCGCCATATTGTGCGGAACTTTGGGGGCATGTTAGCCAAGAAAACCTCACTCAAGTAGAGAATAATTTTGTTAGACGCTTGCTAAAACACCCACGGAGTACTCCACTTATTCCGCTACGATTAGATTTGGGCCTTATGGCAATTGCGGATGGAGTAAATTTGAAACCTTTATTGGACTGGCGTCGTTTGTGGGTTACCCCTGAACTCTTACCATACAGGGAGGAACTATCGGAAATATTGAATCTATGAGGGGCTGCTAAACTGCCATGGCTTGCTTATATTAAACTTTGGCTAGTTATTTGTTAGTTTTACGCATAAGTGGGGGAATATGCAAGCTTTAAATTGCCCGGCATGTGATTGCCCTGAAGAGTCAGTACTTCGTGTGTTGTTTAGCGGCCCTGGCTATCACAAGGCAAGAAAACGATGGCTGGTGAAGATTTGTAGGAAACTTGGAACTAGATGTTGCTCAGATGCTTTCAGGATACTGAAGTATGATACCAGTATCCCGATAATCTATTCTGTTGCAGGTTTCCTATTTTCAATGTGGTCCACTCGAAGGACATTCATAAAAGTGTCATGAAAGGTGCTATATGGTCTTTCTTCGGGATAAGAAACAACTATGCCTATCAATTTTCACCCGGGAAAATATTTATCATGGCTATTAGTGCCAGCTTTAATATTACGCCCTGTTTTTATTTTGATCAAATTAAGTTTGCATGATGGCACTTCAGTCATACTATAGAGAATTGGGAATCTATCTGCTCAACTATTATGATTAATTTAAACGTTCTCTGCGAATGCTGCCTCAGGCATAGAGAGGCACTAGTCCTAGGTCTTATCCTTCCAGGATGGTAGAACATAGGTCATCCTATTTATAAAGTTTGATAGGTATATGTTTTAGGTAAATTATTTATTTATTTGCACTCTGCACTTTCCGTGTATGAAATGTTGTAGACTGCTATGAACCACCCCGTGTGAGTTTCTGTTCCTTATATTCTTCCAGGCTACATTCAGTCTGATGTGTAGGCTTTTTAAATATGTTGTACAGAATTTATCCACTATTATATATGTGTCAATTGCGGTTATCACTGCTTTCTCCCTAAATATTTTAAATTTAACTGTAATTGATTTATGTGGCATTTTTTTTTTTATGTGCTTGCATTGTGAATGTACTTTTGAGGTCATGTTGAAAGAAATAAAGTTTTTTTTTAATTGAATTGAAAATAATCAAAGCACCTACTATATATAAATCTACACTGCAAAAACTAATTTTACCTCTATGCAGTTTTTCTATTTTGTCTAAGTCATTATGTGTTAAACAATAAGAAACACTGAAGACAGCTAGCATGACCAACCCAATCAAGGGCCAGATGTAGGTAATTCATATTTACCGACTCTTAAATACCGCATTTTACCGATTCAGTATTTAAGAGTCGGTAAATATGAAGGGGGGAGATGTAGGTAATTCGAATTTGAGAATTACCGAATCGGTAGGATTCGGTATTTACCGGTTCGGTAAATACCGAATCGGTATTGCCCATTGATTCCTATGGGCCATGAAGCCCATAGGAATCAATGGGCAATACCGATTCCGTATTTACCGAATTGGTAAATACCGAATCCTGCAAGGGTGCAGGAGGTGTCACTTTGACACCCTCTAGCACCCCAATTCCGGACTTGTGTGTGTGTCTGTGTATGTCTGTGTGTCACATTGCACAGGTGTGCATGCACAGATGTGCATGCACACCTGAATTCGGTATTTTACCACCCAATTGGATTGAGTGGTAAAATACCGATTCTTAAGGGCCTGTGACACTCTTAGGAGTGTCACCTACATGTGGATTTACCGAATCTGTAAAATTACCGATTCGGTATTTTACAGAATCGGTAAATTTACCGGATCGGTAAAATTACTGATTCTGTAAAATGATGACCCCTACATGCCAAATCCTAAATACCGGTCGGTAACGGCCGAAATCGGCCGTTACCGACCGGTATTTTCTCTCCTACATCTGGCCCTTAGTGTCTTGTTAAAATAAGTAGTTTTCCCATAGACATAAAAAATTCCCCTCAGGATTGGTTCACCTCCTAGCAAACAGTTCCCATTCACCTCATAGTGTGTGTCACATTCACTTTCAACTACATATCCTGCCCATAAATGCTCCATTCTCAATCTAGGATGAACATTTGACCATCTAAATGCCTCTTTATCTTTTATTTGCTCATCTACAGACATTCTTTCTTCCAAATCCCTCACACTTTTAACTCCTCTTTTATTATACTCTCTAATGAACTCATTCTCCTCTTTACTCAAACTACAGACATACTCCTCATTAGCAATTTTAGTTTCATGCTTAGTGTGTACAACTTTTAACATTTCTTCAAACTTTACATCGTTATTCCTCCTTTTAGGTAGATTCTCCAAAGAAATATTGAAAACTGTTAAATAAGGGTAAATAAAATTATCAGTATTAAATATAGCAACAAAAACATAACATGATAAAAAATAAGAAATCGGAGGATGTTCGTAAGTTGTACCTTCACAACCTGAAGTAGGAAGATAACTACCCACGAAACAGTAATTAATCTGCATACTCTCAATACATTTATGAGGGAAAATGTTACCTTTAAAGCCACTAACTAAACTTTGTTTGTGTTGTACAACATTATTTTTTACATTATTCTTCACAGTAGTTAATTCATTGGAAACATATCCCACCGGAGACAGTAAACACACCAACAGCCCAACTAAAACTGATAATATTATTAATAGTATGAGTAATCCTCAAATTTTACAGCATCTGCTGTACCCTGCCTTATAATTAAGAAAAAACGGACTGTTGTTTATAAATTCTAAATCAACACTTTAAAAAATTTATTTTCTTCTTTTTTTGTTATAACAATAATCAAAACAAAAAGAATCTTCTTCTGGTTGTTTCAAAAACTTTTTCAAGATATAATTTCAAATGTTCTTTTCAAGGTTCATCAGTTTTTGTTTGGACCTTTCTCTCAATTTTCTCAACACAGTCTTTCTATTATTCTCTTTTAATCTAAGCAGTCTCTTTCTAATTCAAGGTAGATCTTCTCCCGTCTCAGTTCCAGTCTCAGATTCAGCTTCAAACTTAGACTGGCAATGATTCACTCCACTATAATTCTCTAAATCTGCTTATTCTTCAGATATTGCAGTTATATACACTGAATCAGGTGAGACATACTTTCTACTTGGTACTCTCTGTCTTGATGATCTCTTGGTCACAGGTGATTCACTTCCACTATTTTCAGTCTCCGTCTCTCTCTCTGGCTTTTCAGCTGGTTCAAAGTGTTTTCTCATGTAAGTTTTCTTCCTTGGAACATCTTGTTCAGATTTTCACTGCTCAACAACAGTCTTTTTTCAGAGTCTCTTTACTCTCCAAGGAACTTACAGCCAGATTCATCAAAGTAAATTCGGCTCGCAAAGGGCCAGATTCTGAGAATCTGGCCCTTTGCGAGCGCTATTTTTGCATTTGGGATTCATCATCCCAAATGCAAAAATCGCAATTATAGAAATCGCTAAATTGCGATGAATTGCATTTAAGGAATCTCAATTTGAGATTCCTTAAATGCAATTCATGAACCATTTACAAATTGCGAATTCGCAATCTGGGGCCGCTATTTACCGCAAAGTTAAAATACGTGGTAAATAGCAGAAACTTTGAAAAATGCACTAAAGTGCATTTTTCAAAGTTTCATGTTGCGCACACACATGCCCTAAGGGCATGTGTGTGCGCAACATATTTGCACACATCAATTTCACCCTTGAAATCGCAAAATTGCGATTAGCAAATTGAGATGGTCTTCCCATTCATTCCTATGAGCCTCTAGGCCCATAGGAATGAATGGGGAGATATTCCTTAATTGCGACTCGGAATTTGCGAGTCGCAATTAAGGAATTATTAGAAATCGCTATTTTTTAATGGATTTCTTGATGAATAGCATTTTGCTATTCCTTAATAGCGAATCGGTATTTTTCGCTATTAAGGAATCGCAAAATGTGTTCTTCATGAATCTGGGGTTAGACTCGAGAATAAGGTTGAACTTGAGTTTGATCTTTGATCTGGGTTCCCTGTGAACTTCTTTGTTTCTCTGGAGGTCTTAGTAACTCTAATCTTCAACTTCACTTTCTTCTTCTGCCATGCATCTTTTGTCCATTTCACTGCAATAGTCATTCTGATCTCTGCTTCGAAACTGGACTTCAGATGCTTCCCTAACCTAAAATTCACATTTTCTCACTCCGTTGCTTACAGTTTCACCAGTTTCAAAATGTTCACCTCGCCCCCCCCGGCCCCCACCCTCTGGATTCACGCTGCAAACTTGAGCTTGACTTTGAGCATCATCTTGTTTTTGACTTTGCATTTGACTCTGTGTACTTTTGTCTGTTCCTGGGGTTGAGTCTAACACTTTTTCAGTTACTGCCACTCTCACTCCTTTAGTGTGAACAGCATGGATCTGCTGCAGCACTCCTGCAATTTCACCGCAGTTTGTCATCAAGATCAACTGGTAGGGACCCTTCCACCACTCGTCCAGGCAGTTCTTTTCGAACTGCAATCCAATCCCCTGGGATCAAGTTGTGGCTTTTATTTCTAATGTTGCCACATTCATCTGATGAGAGACAGATTTCACCATATTAGCTGTGCCTTTGCAGTAATTCAGCACAATATCATTAGTTATTGAAACCAGTACAGCTGACGGAACATATGCAAGCCTCAGTGCTTTGCCCATGGTAACTTCATGAAGCGAAAAACCAGGCTTTCTGTATTTGTACTTCTCATGCTCATCAATACAAGAGGAAGAGCATCAGGCCATTTCAAATCATTTGATGCACAAACAGTCACAAGTTTTTTCTTGAGAAATCCATTTGCACTTTGCACTACTCTTGAGGATTGTGGACAATAGCCACAGTGAACTTTTGATTAATCCAGAATGCAGTACAGATGATTTGCAAAATCTCATTTTTGAAGTGCGTGCCACGATCTTTCTCAATAGAATTGGGAAAGCCAAACACGGGAATTGACTCCCTCAACAACTTTGCAATTGTAAGGCTATCAGATCTTTGGATGGGGTAGGCCTCGACCCATTTAGAAAACTGTCAGACAATCACTAAGATGTACTTTACACCATTGTAATTTGGCATCACAATAAAGTCTGTAAAGAGCAGGGGTACTCAAAGTACGGCCCGCGGGCCAGTTGCGGCCCGGCAAGCCTTCAGTGGCGGCCCGTGGAGCTTGAGACATCGTACCTGTGTGGTTTTTTTAAAACTTCAGCAAACACCTCGGGGAGCAGCAGTGCGTAATCAGAGAGACTGCTCTGAGGGGGTCGGGCGATTCCAGTCACAGTCAAGAGTGGAGATGCAGGGGCGCTAAGAGGTGAACAAAGCCTCATTAACAAACAAATGGTCGTTTAAAGACCTGTGAAGTACTGGGGTGCCCGGGAGGCTGTGTCAAACCAGGCTGACAGACAGGGGAGAGGGGGGAGGACAGCAGGAACTGAGAGCCTTGTGAGGTGGGAGGGCAGAGCAGGGAGTGAGAGCCCGGGGGAGGGAGGTGGGAGGGCAGAGCAGGGAGTGAGAACCCGGGTGAGGGAGATGGGAGGGCAGCAGGGAGTCAGAGCCTGGGTGAGGGAGGTGGGAGGGCAGCAGGGAGTGAGAGCCAGGTGAGGTGGGAGGGCAGAGTAGGGAGTGAAAGCCCTGTGAGGTGGGAGGGCAGAGCAGGGAGTGAGCGCCCAGTGAGGTGGGAGGGCAGAGCAGGGGTTGAGAGCCCTGTGAGGTGGGAGGGCAGAGCAGGGAGTGAGAGCCCGGGTGAGGGAGGTGGGAGGGCAGAGCATGGAGTGAGAGCCCGGGAGTGGGAGGTGGAAGGGCAGCAGTGAGTGAGAGCCCGGTGAGGTGGGAGGGCAGCAGTGAGTGAGAGCCCGGTGAGGTGACAGAGGCCAGCAGGAACTAAGAGCCGGGAGAGGTGGGAAGGCAGCAGTGAGTGAGAGCCCGGTGAGGTGGGAGGGCAGCAGGGAGCGAGAGCCCGGTGAGGTGGGAGGGCAGAGCAGGGAGTGAGAGCCCGGTTAAGGGAGGTGGGAGGGCAGCAGGGAGTGAGAGCCGGGTGAGGTGGGAAGGCAGCAGTGAGTGAGAGCCCAGTGAGGTGGGAGGGCAGCAGTGAGTGAGAGCCATGTGAGGTGACAGAGGGCAGCAGGGAGTGAGAGTCAGGTGAGGTGGGAGGGCAGCAGGGAGTGAGAGCCCGGGTGAGGTGGGAGGGCAGCAGGGAGTGAGAGCCAGGCGAGGTGGGAGGGCAGCAGTGAGTGAGAGCCAGGTGAGGTGGGAGGGTAGCAGGGAGTGAGAGCCGGGTGAGGTGGGAGGGCAGCAGGGAGTGAGAGCTGGGTGAGGTGAGACAGATAGAGACAGGTAAAGACATATAGAGACAGATAGAGGCAGAGACAGGGGCAGACGGAGCTAGATACGTTCAGGGACAGACAGAGACAGATAGAGGCAGAGACAGATAGAGGTAGAGACAGACAGCGATAGAGACAAACAGCGACAGACAGACAGCGATAGAGACAGACAGCGATAGAGACAGACAGAGAGAGACAGGAGGAGAGAGGGAGACAGACATAGGTAGGGATGGAGACAGACTGAGGGAGACAGACAGAGGGAGACAGACAGAGGGAGAGAGAGAGAGGGAGACAGACAGAGGGAGAGAGGGAGACAGACAAAGGGAGGGAGGGAGACAGACAAAGGGAGGGAGACAGACAGAGGGAGGGAGACAGACAGAGGGAGGCAGACAGAGGGAGGGATGGAGACAGACAGAGGGAGACAGACAGAGGGAGAGAGGGAGACAGACAAAGGGAGGGAGACAGACGGAGGGAGGGAGACAGACAGAGAGAGGGAGACAGAGAGAGGGAGACAGACAGAGGGAGGGAGACAGACAGAGGGAGGGAGACAGACAGAGGGAGTGAGACAGGCAGAGGGAGGGAGACAGACAGAGGGAGGGAGACAGACAGACAGAGGGAGATAGACAGAGGGAGGCAGACAGAGGGAGGGATGGAGACAGACAGAGGGAGACAGACAGAGGGAGGGAGACAGAAGGAGACAGACAGAGGGACGGAGACAGACAGAGGGAGACAGAGGGAGACAGACAGAGGGAGGGAGACAGACAGACAGAGGGAGGGAGACAGACAGACATAGGGAGGGAGACAGACAGACAGAGGGAGGGAGACAGAGGGAGACAGACAGACAGACAGAGGGAGGGAGATAGAAAGACAGAGGGAGACAAACAGAGGGAGTGAGGGAGACAGACAGAGGGAGGGAGGGAGACAGAGGGAGGGAGGGAGGGAGACAGAGGGTGGGAGACAGACAGAGGGATACAGACAGAGGGAGACAGACAGAGGGAGACAGACAGAGGGAGGGAGACAGAAAGACAGAGGGAGACAGACAGAGGGAGGGAGGGAGACAGAGGGAGGGAGGGAGGGAGACAGACAGAGAGAGACAGACAGAGGGAGAGAGGGAGACAGAGGGAGGGAGGGAGACAGAGGGAGGGAGGGATGGAGACAGCCAGAGGGAGGGAGACAGACAGAGGGAGGGAGGGAGACAGACAGAGGGCAGACGGAGAGAGGGAGACAGAGGGAGATGGACAGTGGGACACAGGTAGAGGGAGACAGATGGAGGGAGACTGAGAGAGGGAAGGAAAGAGGGAGGGAGGCAGAGAGAGAAAGAGAGGTGAGACAGAGAGACCGAGGGAGAGAGACAGAGGGAGACAGAGAGAGAGGGAAGGAGGGAGCGAGAGAGAGAGATAGAAGGAGGGAGACAGAGAGAGGGAGGGAGAGATAGGGGAGAGAGAGAGAGAGAGAGAGAGAGAGAGAGAGAGAGAGAGAGAAAGAGATATGTGTGTGTATGCTGGTCTGTTGGCTCAGTGGATGAACGCGTCAGCTGCAAGGGCCTGTGTTCAACTTCATGGTCACAGTTTTTTTCTTTCTAGCCCCTTCCCCCTCCCCCACTGAACCCGCCTCCACCGGTACGGCCCTCGCCCACAAACCACACTGTAAATTTGGCCCCCCAAGAGAAAGTTTGTGAGTACCCATGGTATAGAGGCTTGTAAATGGGCCCTCTGATTTACCAATATGGTTTATGACTAGAACAGACTTCTTTCCCCGATTATTTAACTGGCATTCCGTAATTCAATGAGTACTCTATGATGTGTTTCTTGCATTTTAATAGCTCTGTCTTACATTGAATGTTTTTATCTTATTTATCTCTCAGCCTGTCCTTGGTTGCCTTAACTGATGTATGTACCTATACATTTATGGATATATTTTATCCGAATAAAGAATGTAAATGAAATTAACTGGCACACCATGCAAAGGTCACAAACATCCTCCACAACATTTACAAAATGTGTACTCTACCAGTATTTCTTACATATTCTGATAAGACTATCTCTACCTGCATGTGACTTACCATGCAGGTTTTTACACATAGGGTATAGCATTGAATCAGGAAATGCATATGTACTCTCAGCATTCACATGCAAATCCTGATAATTCTCCTTGTGACCCAATTTTTCCTCATCTCTTTTTCTCATCATCGGGTTCATTTTCTTGCAGATCTCTCAGTTCACTCAGAGAAGTTCGGATTGAACTCATAAAGAAACAATTTACATTTTCTGCATTCCGTGCAGTATTTATTCTAGACTCGCTATCTTCACTCTCCTGCACAACTGCCTCATCTTATAATGCACAGTACATTGCCATCTGGCCTGCATACTTATTTCCAAGTGTGACTAAATCCTATCCTTCGGATTCTGTATTGCTTTCAACAAATCCAATATGTAAGCACAATTTTCTATTGGTGCTCAAGAAGATGTTTCAAAACCACTCTGGACCAGAGTTTGCCACAATCATAAGCAACAAGCTCTTGTCAGTGCAACCAACTTTGTCACTTGTGCTGAAGTTATATTCAGCAGAGAAGATGCTGCCAAGGTCTCTCTAACAGTACACACTTTATAGGCAGCTCTCAGTGCACTATAAGGGTTCCTCAGACAAGAACCATCAACAAATAATGAGCGATCAGCCATTTTTAGAGGAGTTTCTATTATATCTAGTCTTGGTTTTGTTAATAATGCAGTCCCCTCCAGGCCATCGTGCTAAGGTTATTTTTCAACAGCATCAATTTCCTTGTTTTCAGAAATCCTGTCTGAAATAGGAAGCAGTGTTTCTGGATTCAAAGTACCATGCCTCTTAATTGAGATGTTCTCAACTGCAAGTATCACTTGCTCATAACGAGTCAGCCCGCTATTCGTAAGATGCTGAGATCTCGTTCTGGTCAAAAGAATCTCTACTGAGTGTGAGACAAATAAAGTATAGCCCATTGCAATTCCTTCACTCTGTTTAATGGCAATTCAAACAGCTGCAACTAACTTCAAACAATCTGGAAGACTTACAGCTACTGGATCTAATATGGCTGACAATTAGGTTAACCGGCGAATGAGACCTTCATGTCTCTGTGCCAGAATTGAAAGGGCATATTCACTTTTCTCATGGCAATATAGGTAAAAGGTTATACTGTTATCATGCATCCCGAGTGCGTGCGTGTGATGCAGATTTTCTTTTAGCTCTTCAAATGCATCCGAGCATTCTTTGTCAAATGGTACTGGATTTTGAATGTCACCACATGTCAACCATACTAAAGGTTTTGCAATAATGGAAAAGGTTGAAATCCACTGATTGCACAGCCACATGAGAATGCAGCGGAGCTCGTCATAAAAGAGTGGGGTCATTTACTCCTCTCTCTCTCTCGCTACCCGAGTGTGACTATCCTAGGTAATTACTCCATCTAAGAATCTTAAGATATTGGATGAAGTGGTTTCACCCACAAAATGTGGCATGCTTCATCATCGGCCACTGGACTCAACTTCACAATTGTGGCTAACAGGGGGACGTGAGTGACATTGTACCCACCAATATCGACTAAATATAATTTATAATATTTTCATTCATACCAAAAGTAACACCTAATAAGGACAATGTTTTGGTATACCTTGAGGTATTTTTAGATTATAACTAGATCCCTGAATTATCATACAGATTATTATACCTAAAGAACCCCATCAACAATTGTGAGGTTGAGTATATTGGACCAATACTGAATGTCAAGATGGCCTCAAACTTTCTAGATCTTTCTTCAGGATTTGACCAAAAATTGAAGGACTTTCCGTATACTCTTGTGCAGTGGCGGCTCCTCGAGGGAGTGCTGCAGGGCGGTGGGGCGGGGGATGGGAGGGGCAGTGTGGGGGTAGTAAACTCTGGCATACAGCTGAACGTAGTTAAGTAACTAAATAAATAAATAAAACAAATTACATTGCGCACGCTGAAACGCCATTGGCTCTTTTAGGATCTTAGGCCGTATTCTCCAGCTTGTTTGCCTTAGTTTCAAAGGTAGATATGCTCACTCAGTTTGAGGAATGTAGGTCTCGGAAGGCATTCTCAGAAACCCCCAACTTGCATCCACAAACTGGAAGAAGTTGGATTTACCACATAAAGTGTGCTAAAGACGGATGTAAGACATGTATTCCCGAGCCTCATGTGGCTGCCATAGGAGCCATTAGTAATGATTCTCTAGGCATGCCGGCGGTAATGTTCAGAATGGAGGCGGGTGTTTGACAGATAGTAAAAATGTTGTCAAACTTTTTATTCATTTGTGAAGGTTGCGGATGCACCAGCTGTCAACGTGCCTGGACATATGTGTTTATACAGGGTTGTTTGTGGTGCATGAATGTGCAATGTATTTGATAACTGGTTAAGAGGTGGTCTTGAATGGGAATTCTGTCCTGTGGTGTATGAATGTGGTGGGCCCTTAAATGTCGGCGGTATGTTGATGTGAGTGCAATGATCAGATGGATTGGGCCTGTGGCCGGTGGTATGAAAGTTTTGTGTGTGGTGTGTGAATGGCATGCAAATGGACCATAAAGCAGTTGGGTGTCTTGGTGTGGCTTTAAGGTTCACCTTCAGTAGTCTTGGTTTCAGTATGCAAATACTGTGATAAGTATTTGTGTTTTGAAGCTAGCATCTCTGGAGGTGCTATAAAGAAACCAGTGTAAGTGGAGGATGTATTTTAAAAAAATGAGTACCAGATTTGTATCTGTGGCGGTGAAGAGAATGGTCTGCCTGCCCGATATATATGCAGATGGATCATTGGTGCAACTGTGGGAGGCTTACGACCTCTCTCTGGCATGGTTGCACCCCTCCTACATCCATACTGAGCAAGGACCATCCGTGGCTGACCTCTTTGTCTGCCCATCTAATTTAGATGTGTGGACTTACAGATTAGTTTTCACTGACCATCACCACCTGGAAACCATGGTGGTAAGGCGCTGTGAAAACTGTATAATGCCCCACTTGCCATGGGAGATAACTTCCATGATGAAAGGGTCCTTTTAAAAAATGAAGAAAATTCTGGCTTTGGGATTTTGTTTTTGAAAATTCAAAAAAGTAATTGATGGACGGCTCCGTTATGTTGATGGATGTTGCAAGGTGAAAGTATTAGGTAGTATGGCAGGGCTCCTTACCATGTAATACTAGCACAATACACAAAGATTTGGCAGATGGCAAAGAGCAGACAGGCTACTTAGAGGAACACGTGTTAAGCATTTCATATCGCCAACATGGACAATAAGTAATTGACATGACTCAAGAGAAATCAGACACTAATTTATAAAAAAATTCTCTGATTTTTATATATTTTAGACACCAAAATGAAATCAATACATACAGGATAACCGGAGAAATCAACTTTAAAGCATTAAATAAACCAGTACTTTGCAGTGTAGAAAAACATTAATGTTGCAGTCAATGGGAAAAAGACATATTTGAAATCAGTTACTTAGAGAGTGAGTTCAACTGAACCCACTCGGGGTTAAGGTCTCGTAAATCCCTAGACCAGTTCTCAACAGCTAGCATAATTTCACCTGGCTCAGGGGAATGGGGTGCACTTTAGCTGTCAAACAGAGCAGTCAATCAGGCTTGCAGTCTTAAAATGGCTACCTTAGTAAAAAGGTACTTGTGTGTCGTGTGGAGCAAAAGCCTTTGGAACTTAAGCACAGAGTTGGCCTTGGAACAGGAGTCTCAAGGCAGATCAACTTGGCGGACATGAGTGCAGAGGTGCTCTTGGCTATTCGGGGTGCTGAACGGATCCGCGGTCACGGTGCTGACAGGCGTGCCAAGACAGGGTGAAAACAAATGCATGATCTTTACGATGAAGCCACAGTGGTGGTTGGTCATTCGTGCAGTTGGAGTGATCCTCTTGAAGCATTGACCAAAGCAGGTTGTAGTCGGGCTGACCACCAGCAAGCCTTAGTAACTGCAAGCACTGAGGTTGAGGATATCTTCTTCCAGAAGACCAGGGGTACGTTGTCGAAAGCTGAGGCTCACTATGGGTTGGGACTACAGTTCCCAGAAGCCACCAGCCCAGTGACTTTGAGTGGCCACACCAGACAGCTCAGTGGACGTTACTTCAAGGTTGTGGATTTAGCGGTTTGTGTTTGCAGACTGCAGAGGTCTAGTTCCTCTAGCCCACTGGAGTCCTTGTGAAGTCTTGAGTTTGCAGAGGGGTGCATCTTCCTTTTGGAACCGCTTCCTTGCCTTAGTTGAGTTACAATCCAGCGGGTGCAGGGTGGCTTCCACAGGTGCAGAGCTTAGCGCCTCTCTTCGTGGAGCTCTGCCTTGACGTGGAAATGGGTCTCTTCTTGTCATCGTGTCAAATTTAAGGGTCTGGTGTCTGGGTGCCCCTAATGTGAGGAAAAAAATATATGTATATGTTTGCATCAGCCAAATAAGTGAATCAATCCCATATTCTCCACACTATCTCAGATCCACTGAGCTAACTAGGTCTGCTCTGACCAAACTGCTTGCTCTGTGCTCTTAAAAACACCCCTCCCTTTACAAATCTATTCAAGCCTGACCCCAGGACCTTTATTGCCCTCTTTGACACATCCTGGGTCAACAGCTGTGAAAAGCCTCTGAATCTTGCAGGTTTGCTTAAACTTGCTTTCTGGTCCATTGTGCCCTTATATTGCTCTATGTCCTGGGCTTGCATGACACTTCTATTTGTATATGTACACCATATTTGGCCTTGTCCACATCTTATATTCTCCCCTGAATACCTATGAGGGGCAGAAGAAGCTTGTTCCAAGACGTGACACTGTGTCTGCCTTCTGCCTTGGCATGCCAATAAACGGACAAAGGTGCAAGAACATTTCCTGTGTTTTGTAGCAGCTGGGGTCTGTTTGCTTTGCGTACCTCGGAGGAGGGTTGGAGGATTTATTACCCAATATAATGGATTTATTACCCAACACTTAAATCATGGATTTAGGAAGTGTTAGTGGGTGTGAGGACTAGTAGCCAATGGGCATCTGAGGTTCCGTGACAATTGTAAGTGGTGCATTCGACTCGCACGAATATGGTCAAGTCTGGTATCTATGAACCGCAAATGACGAGTTTAATGAGTGTGCGCAGTTTCGCTGCGCTAACCTAAACCGTTCGTCTGTTACGTGGGTATTTCCATCTGTACCCACGGGTTCCATCTTAGATACGGCATCCATTTTGTCTCTTGCCCTCAAGTAGCCAGCGAACGGACGTTGTCCGCGTCGCGACCCTGGGACTCCCAAGATATTTGCGGAAGACACATGTTTGTAAGGGTCTTTATGACGAGGGGGATGCTACTGTAAGGCAGATGGCGCCGCTTGAGGCTCATCTTGCCGCACGGACTTATTGTCTCAGCCGTGCATCTCATTAGGCACGTCTCTTTGATGCCTGTATCTCGTGTTTCCCGATACCTCCCCTTTTACACCCTTTCCGATCTCCCCACTGTCTCCGTCTTCCTCTGCACCTGTCCTCGTCCCTATTTTTTGATCTGTTTTATTGCTGATTGGAATTCGCTAATGGTGGGAAGATGGGTTTTTACAGTTGGGTACCGCCAAATGTCTCCGCACTTATGTTCCGGACTTCATGTGTTTCAAAGTGACCAAAGCGACCCCTCTGGGGGATGATGGTGGGAACCGGGTTGTAAACTTTTGTGTACCATGTTGTCTTATGGGTAAAAACTGTATAAAAGGAGCGATCTACAGAACCAATTTGAAGCAGTCTCCCCAAGTTGCACGTGTGTTGCTTGTCGTGACTACTGTGTTCCCTGCAGCAAATAAACCTTGAATCTTTGACGCCGAAGGAAGTGTCCCGTGTCTCTGTCATTCGTACGCCGGAGCAGGTTACCCACGAAGGTTTCAGGTGTTGTGCCCTGGCACCGCTGGGTCCTACAGAACCCAGTCCTTCAGTTGGCGCCCAATGTGGGGCTGCATCAGTGGTACCGGTCCAAGCCCGACGATCGTGAGGAACTTCGTGTGAAATCTCCGAGGGAAGGTGCACCCCGCTTCATCGATCCTGTTGTCGAAATAAGTGGCCCGAAGACTTTTCCCGCGAAGATTCCCGCCTCCTGACGGCTGCGACGGACTGCTGCCCTGACTGTAGACCTGTTTTGGCGCCTGGCGTAGACCTTGGTAGAGCGAGACGATTGACGGGCCTTCCTGGTGACGCCATTGATCTTTGAGTTAAGTATTTGTGGGTCGCTCCCAGAGTCCTTAGTTGTTGATACTCTAGCGAGTGTTTTTGTTGTTGACGCTGTGAGAGTGTTTTTGTCGATGACACTTTGTTAGCGTACTTTGTTGTGTTGTTTGACGACTGCAGCCGCCAAAAACCGAGGGTTTTGTTCTTTGCTGGGACTTGGTAAATCCCGTAACCCTTGAAGTTTGTGAAACTCGGCTAGCGTGCAAGATGCCTGGTCGCAGTACTTTGTTTAGTTGTTTCAGACCTTGTGGTACGGATTCCCGACTGGAGGACTCGTGTCCGATACCTCCGGTTGGAACTCCCACTTATGAACTATATAGTAAACATGGACTAGGTCCGATTACTTTTAATGATTATTGGATTAAATACACGAAGAAGGACGGTGACCTTCGTTGGCCACCTCATGGTAGCTTCGAGGCCCTGATCTTAGATAATCTAGAGATTAAACTGTTCGAAAGAAAATCAAGGCCGGCCATGTTTGATGCCTTTCGGTTGTGGCGCAAAGAAGCCCGACAGAAGGAAATTAGACAGAATAAACGAAATCAGCGAGATAATGTTGCTACCATAGTGAAGAAAGCAGAGCAATTTCAGCGTGATAAGGAGGATAAGGATAAGGAAGTGTTTGACAGACTACAGCGTATGACCGTAGATAAATGTTATCCCGCTTTGCCTACGGAGTCGGAAAAGAAGGAAGAGCCAGTTGAGGATCCTTTAATGTCTTATCTCATGAAGTCGCCACCTCCGTACGTACAGGGTACCGCAGCTCCTGTGGTTCCCGCCGTACCTATTCTTCCGCCTATTCTTCCCCCGCCTGTTCCTCAACCTGCACCCGCTCTTCCGACTGTACCTGCTCCTTTGCCTGTTGCTATCCCTACTGCTCCTCCGCTTCCACATACTCCTGCTCCCGCTGCTGCTCCTGTTTTGTTAACTCCTGCTGTTGCTACTGTTTCTACTCCTTCACTTGTTAGTCCTGTGTCTTATACTTCTCCCTCTACTCGTTCTCGTAATTCTCCTCTTGCAGCTAGTTTCTTTCATTCGCTCGGGCCTGTTCATGGGTCCGCTAGCTCCGATGGTCCTCAGAGACGTAGTCAGCTTCCTGGAAACAGAGAACGTGTTGCGCTATATAATATGGCGATGGGTTGGATGGTAAACCCTCTTAGAAATCCGCCACGTGTTGTACTCGAAACGTTTTGTCAATTCAATGTACCAACCCAAAGATACGTGTTTGATGAAATGTGTAAGTTTCTTCGTGATCAGATATCGGCCGATGCACCGGACGAGATGCTGACCGCTTTGTCTGATCTTCAGCTTCAGTTCTCGAATGGACTGATAGTTGATACCAACGTTCGACGTGCTGTTGAGCGGTTGCTATCTTTCCGTCCCACTCCTATACCTCAAGCCTTGTTTGTTGAGGATGTTGAAAGACTGCCAGATGAGTCTGGTCAGTTTCCCATGCGTGAAGTGCCACCAGTATGGATGCCAGGTGATGCCACCCGAGCACCGCCGATTCTGCCACATTTCCAGAGAGTATGGATACATCTCCCATGGAAACGCTCAGAAGTGTTGCAGGTGAAGCAATCTTTGCCTGATCCTCGCAAGAATCCCACAGGGTATTACAAGGAATTATCGCAGCTCGTAGATGCTACGATAATGAACCTTGCTGACATTGATATGCTGTTTGGCAATGTTGTACCGCAACCGGTATGGGCTAAGATTCGGCACGAAGATCACACAAATGAATTGGGTGGCGATTGGGCTGCTCTTACTGCGGCCGATACGCGACAAACTGGTGGTGCTAAACCCGAGCAGCTGATTACTGATCTTCTTCAACGAATAATAACGTTAATGAAAACTCTTATGCCAGCTATGAGGGTCAATTGGGACAAACTATCAGCTTGTAAGCAAAAGAAGGACGAAAGTGTTTCCGACTTCTTTACGAGGTTCGAGGAAGCATTCATTGACCATAGTGGTCAGGATATGGGCACTGAGGGTGGTCAAAGGTTATTCGTGGACAAATTTGTCTCCAACTTATTGCCCGATTTGAGCAATAAATTAAAGAATTCAGAAAGTGCGTGGGCCGTTTCTACTTCAGCTCAGATATTGGCCACAGCACAATATTATGAGAACAGAGAGAAAGAAGAGAACGACCGCGCTGATAAAAAGACGAAAGAGCTTAAGACTAAAGTGTTGCTTCAACAAGCATATCCTCCGCGTTCAAATCCGAATGCATCTCAACAGAATAGATCACAGTCGCAATCAAACCGATCTCAAACACGTAATGATTCCTCCTCCCAAAGATCGTCGTTAGGGTACAATCAATGTGCTTATTGTAGACAGGAGGGACACATTAAATTTAATTGCCCTGTTTTGAATGAACGAAATAGTGGTAACTCATCTAGAGGAGGTCGTGGTGGTTCGCAGCAGGCACCACGTGGTAGAAATCGTGGTACTCAGAATGATCGTTCTGATAACTCCTCTAATATTAATTGTTTTGATCAACGTGGATCATCGCAAGGACGATCTGCGCAATATAATGTAGATGATTATTACGTCGATCAGGGAACTGACGACAGTAATTACTAGGACAGCCAAAGACAAGGAGAGGGAGTGGTATCAGTTCCGGTTGATCAGAGAGGGCCTTACGTCGCAGTTGCTACATCGGGCGTCGTTGAGCCTTTTCTGTTGGACACTGGTGCAGCGAAAAGTTCCATAAAGCATTCGAAACTCCCTGGCGCACCTTTGTCTGGCTTAACAAATGTTTCCGTTGGATTCTCTGGCGCCCCCGTTAGCAATCCAGTTTCGCGCCCTTTGCCCCTTACAATTGGGCCACGTGAGTTTCAGGCTCCGTTAATTTTGACTACTGGTTGTGGTGAAAATCTTTTGGGCCTGGATTTGCTTAAACGTTTGTATGCAACTTTGTATTGTTCTCCTGCGGGTGTAAAGCTTACGTTAGGAGAGAGGGTCGTCTCTCCTATGTATTTGTCTCTCGATAAGCTTCCACCGGAATTGAGTTCTCTTCCTACGTCTTTGTGGGCAACGGGTCCGAATGACGTGGGCCTACTTGATATCTCGCCCTATGTTGTTCAGTTGAAATCTAATGTGCGCTTGCCACGTATTCCCCAGTATCGTATCTCCCTTGATGGTGAACGAGCATTGTTAGCGATCATTTATGATCTGATCGAGAAAGATGTTATTGAAGAGACTCGGGGAAACGTGTGCAACAGCCCTGTGCTGCCCATTCTTAAACGTACGGATCCTTCCAAACCGCCTGTTTATCGCTTTGTTATCGATGTGCGGGAGGTGAATAAAATCGTGGTTCCTCAATTCCCTGTTGTGCCTGACATCACGGCGCTACTGACTCTGATTCCAGCTTCTGCATCGTGGTTTTCGGTGATTGACTTGAAAAATGCGTTTTTCAGCATCCCGATTGCCGAGGAGAGCAGGGACCTTTTCGGTTTCTCTCTCGGTGGACGCAGTTTCCGGTTCAAGCGCGCTCCTCAGGGCTACTGTGAAAGTCCATCGATTTACAGTCAAGCCTTGAAGGGTCAACTGGATGCGTTTAGGTTGCCGGCTGGTGCGGCTTTAATACAATACGTCGACGACTTATTGGTGGCTGCCGATACTCAGGACATTTGCAAAATTGCTACGGTGTCATTGCTGCAACATCTCTGTGAGTTGAATCATAAGGTGTCCCCTTCTAAACTCCAATATTGTTGTCAAGAAGTAACCTATTTAGGTCACTTATTGTCAAAGGAGGGAAGGAGGTTGATCCCAGAGAGAATTGCAGCGATTGCGCGAATGGCTGTGCCAAAAACCCAAAGAGATGTGCGTGCCTTTCTAGGTATCACGTCGTACTGCAGGCAATGGATTCCTAATTTTTCATTGCTAGCGAAACCATTGGTGGCTCTTACGTGTAAGGATGTTACAACTCCTTTACCATGGACGGAAGAATGTCAGAAAAGTTTTTCTGAATTGCGTGATTCATTGTGTTCGGCTCCTGTGTTGGGTACTCCTGACTACAGCAAGCCGTTTACATTATATGTTCACGAGAGGGAAGGTTGTGCTTTGAGTGTCTTAACGCAACCTTTTGGTGGTAAGCAACGTCCATGCGCATATTTTTCCTCGACCTTGGACCCAGTAGCTAGAGCATTGCCGAGTTGTTTGAGAGCAACTGCGGCAGCTGCGGTCTCCATCCGACAATCAGCAGGATTGGTCATGGATAATATGCTTACGGTGATGGTTCCGCATGCAGTCGATACTCTTTTGAATCGTACGAAAACTCAGCACTTGACGAGTGCGAGGTTGTCTGGGTACGAGTTGACGTTGTTGGCAAGCCACATTCAAATAAAACGTTGTAATGTTCTGAACCCGGCAACTTTGTTACCAATTAGCGCAGAGTCAGACGAAGTAGCAGAACATGATTGCTACTTGAGGACAGAAGAAGAAACAAAAGGTCGAGTGGACCTTAAAAACACCCCATTGGAAGATCCGGACGGTACACTGTATGTGGATGGGTCATGTTTTAAGTTGCCGAATGGTGATGTGACTACTGCTTATGCTCTTGTAACGTTGAATACTGTTATTGAGACTGCAAGGTTGAATCAGAATTCTGCCCAAGCTGCAGAATTGATTGCTCTCACTAGAGCATGTGTGTTAGCAAAAGGGAAACGTGTGAATGTGTTTACCGACAGCCAATACGCATTTGGCGTCGCACATAGTTTTGGACGATTGTGGAGAGAGAGAGGTTTTTTGACGTCGCATGGTACGAAGATTCAGCATGGCCAACTTGTGAATGATCTTTTGGATGCACTGACGTTGCCTAAGCAAGTAGCGATTGTTAAATGTAGTGCGCATCGTAAGGTGACGGATGATGTTGGTCGTGGTAATGCGTTTGCAGACGAGATTGCTAAGGAGACTGCCCGGAACCTTAACACTCGGATGTATGTGACGAGTTCGGTTAGGTGGCCTACAGAATCGAGCATGTGTGAAGACACTATTAAGAGTGTGAAAGAAATTCAGAATGAGGCCACCGAGACTGAAAAGGCGAAGTGGAAAGAAAGCACGGGAAAGTTGGATGTGAATGGTTGCTGGATTGATTTGTCGGATCAGAAAAGATGGTTGTTGCCCGATGCGTATGTGCTGGCCGTTGTGACAATGGCACATGGGTTAGCACATATTAGCACGAAAGGTATTTGTAAGTTGCTGTCTCCTGTATGGAAGAATGATGGTATCACGAAATGTGCTGAACGTTTGGTGAAGAATTGTATGGTGTGCATGATGTACAATCCTGGCAAAGGAACCCCAACTCCTCCTGGCAGTTTTGCTCCCCCTTCATGTCCCTTTGAGGTGATTCAATTGGACTTCATCCATATGGAGCGATGCAATAACTTGAAATACGTTTTAGTTGTGGTTTGCGCATTCTCCCGATGGATTGAGGCCTATCCTCTCAAAGACAATACTGCTTTGTCTACTGCGAAAATCCTACTGAAGGAATATTTTCCTCGGTACGGAATGCCTAGAGTCGTGTGGTCAGATAACGGAAGTGAGTTTGTGGGTAGTGTGATGAAGAGTGTGTGTAAGGGCCTTGGAATTAATCAGAAATTCCACAGCGCCAATCATCCCCAGTCAGCTGGTTTGGTTGAAGGGTACAACGGCACCCTTAAACTAAAGCTAGCGAAGATTCAGGCTACGACTGGTCTTTCGTGGCCTGACGCTTTACCTTTAGCATTACTGTCAACTAGGGCGACTGTACACTCCCGAGTAGGGCTTAGTCCCTATGAAATAGTGTTCGGCCGTCCTGCGAATGTGTGGGGGGTTCCTAGGCCAGGAATGTTCTCTGATCTTGAGTACCCAATGTTGATCGATTACCTACATGACTTGACTGCTAAACTAAGGTTAATTCACCAACAGGTTTACGACGCATTGCCGACGCAGACGGAGGGTCCAGGCCACCAGCTCCAGCCCGGAGATTGGGTGGTGACAAGAAATTTTTCACGCAAGAATAACCTGGACCCGAGGTTTACTGGACCCTACCAGGTGCTCCTGGCCACGAGGACTGCCGTTCGTCTCGAGGGACGCAAGAATTGGGTGCATGCCACCCATACCAAGCGAGTCCCCATCCCTTTGCCGGCAGACCCGTGGGTGAGGAAAGGCATTGCATCCACTGAAACCGAAGCATTGCCAGCGTTTGTGCCTTTTAGCGACGCACAGCCTGTTGGAGAAACCTCAGCGCAGCAGAAAGACACTGTTGAACAATTATCATCGAAAGACTCAAGACCAGAACACTCGACTGATCAGCAGGACGCTGCCTCTTCAACGGATCCTTTGTTCGACGAGCAGACACGTCCTGGGAAAACTCGATACTTTTTCCGATCTCGTACTAAAGACTAATAAAGATCCTGCTTTGCTGTATTGACAACTGCATTATCCCGTTTTCCGTGATCAGTTTTGAACATTCGTATTACTGTAATTATTCCTGTATATATATATTAAGCTTCATTCCTTATACTTTTGCTTCCACAGCTGAGAGACTTTGTTTTTGCATATATATATATACATATTGTGCATTGAAGGCCGTAGGGCCGCGCGCGTACTTCCTTCTGGATAGTAGGTCTTGACGCTAGGTTAAAGGCCGTCGGTTCCTGGGAACTCCTAGGGATTGACTATTGCTACACAGAACGAAGTGCGTCAAGAAACGTTGCGGACGGTCGTAGGGAATGGCATTCTCGAAGCTGAACGATTTGGAATGAGCACAAGCTCATAGATTCAAGCTGCAACAACTCAGTCGTACCAAATGTTTTATATTACAACTGTTTGTATTGTTTTTGACTGCTTCTGCACTTTTGGCGGGTGGGGTGTATTACACGATGTCTTACTTCTTACCTTCCGCTGCACCTACTCCTACTTCTGACCCTAACCTTACCTCTACCGTTTCTCCTCATTCCTTTCATATGTTACCGGAACATGAGCAGGCTAGACGTGTAGAATTCCGCAACAATTCCTTTATTCAGCTCCTTCATCAGCATCAGTTAGTGGTTAACACTACTAATTGTTGGGTGTGTGGGTTGATGCCACATACTACGGATAAGGGAATTCCATATCTGGTGTTACCATATAGCTCCCAAGGGTCAGCTCGAGCATTTCAAACAATGTTTCGAAGCGCACTGGGTTTCCACCCCATTCGAGAACCACGTTCCCCCTACTCTGGTCCTACCTCGTATCAAAAACCTTTGTCAATAGCAATAGAGGATTTAGATAGTGATATCTATGATCCCTCGCTTATTCCCGAAGAAGAGGCACAAGCCTATAGGGTCCTAAGTAGAGGTGAATATAGTGCGTTCACTAGCGAAAAGCAGCTTAAAAGCTCGCCTCCAATATGGGTCGTACCCCACACTGGTAATTTCTGTCTCATGGGTCGTGGCCGAAGATCACAAGCCCGACTTGGAGCAAGTGCTTGCACTGAAAATTACATACTGCCGATGTTCTCGTCCCCTGTGTTTCTGGCTGCCAAGGGTACGTACTTTATCTGCTATGATCGTGCATATGCATGGTTGCCCGCTGACTTCATGGGCTCATGTTTCCTTGCAAATCTGTTGCCTCCGACGTTCACTGTAGATGCCGATTATCATAAGACTAGAGTTGTGCGAGGCGTAATTAGCGAAGAGGATACTGCCGGTCAAGAGGCAGGAGACTTTTTCAAGGGTTTCCTCCCGTTTTGGGGACCTATGGTTAATAGTAGGAACCTGAGACAGTTGACTCGAGTGGTAGAATCGACAGCTAATATTACTGCCAGTGCCCTTGGTAATATCACCACAGAACTTCAGGCGGATAGACTTATGACGTTACAAAACCGTATGGTTTTAGATGTCATTTTAGCAGATCGAGGTGGGGTATGTAAGGTGATCCATTCGAGCTGCTGCATTTTTATTCCAGATAATGCTCCAACTGTTTATCAAGCCATCTCGAGGTTGCATAAAATCTCCGAATCCATACACGTGGAAGTAGGGGATTGGACGCTACTTGGATGGTTTTGGGGCCTGATGTCGACTTGGGGTTGGAAGATTCTGATGATCATCGGAGTCGTTGTGGTGTTCCTGTTCACGTGTTGCCTTTGTGTGCAGTGTGGTCCTGCCTTATGTGGCCTCTGTGCTACAGCGTGTATGAGACAGCCGCCTGTTACCAATGGGACTCGATTGGACAGAGCTATGCTACAGCAACATCTCGATGGTCTGATGAATATCGAATATGATTCCGACTAGTGCTTGCCTACAGGAGGGCAAAAGGAGCGTCTGAGGTTCCGTGACAATTGTAAGTGGTGCATTCGACTCGCACGAATATGGTCGAGTCTGGTATCTATGAACCGCAAATGACGAGTTTAATGAGTGTGCGCAGTTTCGCTGCGCTAACCTAAACCGTTCGTCTGTTACGTGGGTATTTCCATCTGTACCCACGGGTTCCATCTTAGATACGGCATCCATTTTGTCTCTTGCCCTCAAGTAGCCAGCGAACGGACGTTGTCCGCGTCGCGACCCTGGGACTCCCAAGATATTTGCGGAAGACACATGTTTGTAAGGGTCTTTATGACGAGGGGGATGCTACTGTAAGGCAGATGGCGCCGCTTGAGGCTCATCTTGCCGCACGGACTTATTGTCTCAGCCGTGCATCTCATTAGGCACGTCTCTTTGATGCCTGTATCTCGTGTTTCCCGATACCTCCCCTTTTACACCCTTTCCGATCTCCCCACTGTCTCCGTCTTCCTCTGCACCTGTCCTCGTCCCTATTTTTTGATCTGTTTTATTGCTGATTGGAATTCGCTAATGGTGGGAAGATGGGTTTTTACAGTTGGGTACCGCCAAATGTCTCCGCACTTATGTTCCGGACTTCATGTGTTTCAAAGTGACCAAAGCGACCCCTCTGGGGGATGATGGTGGGAACCGGGTTGTAAACTTTTGTGTACCATGTTGTCTTATGGGTAAAAACTGTATAAAAGGAGCGATCTACAGAACCAATTAGAAGCAGTCTCCCCAAGTTGCACGTGTGTTGCTTGTCGTGACTACTGTGTTCCCTGCAGCAAATAAACCTTGAATCTTTGACGCCGAAGGAAGTGTTCCGTGTCTCTGTCATTCGTACTCCGGAGCAGGTTACCCACGAAGGTTTCAGGTGTTGTGCCCTGGCACCGCTGGGTCCTACAGAACCCAGTCCTTCACATCTAGTCCTGGGGCTAATTCGCCCCAATAGTGACCATATCCAGTGGGAGTATGTCATTAAAACCAGTCAAAACCTGCTTTTTAGCTTAAATTCAAGATGGCCAAAACCATCCTTGACTGTACGCCTCAGCTACGGCACCCCAGAGGTGTGGTCAGCCTTGTGGAGGTGCACACCTCCTGCATGGCTAATTTCCCACCTGCCTGCAAAAAACAGTGCCTGGGACAGGGGACGGCTTTGTCCTCGAGTGGGGGACAAGTTCATTGGTCCTATGGCGCAGGTGAAGCCTTTTGAGGCTCACCCTAATGGTCTATTCAATAGGGGGTGTCACCTCCTGCATACACAGGTCTTTGTCTCTGGCCTCTAGGAGAGGCACACACTTCCCAGCATGAGATCAGACTTCTATCTTGGTGTCAAACCCTCGGAAAAGACCGCCACGGATCAAGAACAGTGGGTTAACTTTGTGGGTGATTAAACAAAAAGGACTAGCTTAAGTTGACCAAAGTGTTACAGTACTCAAATTAGTTCTGTCACAGGCACCTTGTTGGTGTATTCATGAAGCCCTCACCCACCAACCTAGTTGGTGGCATGCTTCATCATCGGGCCCACCCAGTGACACCTAGTATGTCCCGGGTGTGCTACGACGCCTGATTACAGCGGAGCTGGTATATTGCTGAGAGTGCAGTGAGGTTGGGTGAATTGTGATTTAAAACGGCTTGGTGGTGGTCCCAGTACCCGAGGGTGAATTAAATTTTAATAACTGGGCCGTCACCAGCGGTTAAAAGTAAGGCTACAGGACGCGTAAGGGTGGCGAGTTACTGCCCCCTGCGTCCTTCAGATGGTCGACATGTTTCAGCCAGTGCCTTAGAGTATTCTGGCTTTCCTCAGGACCGTTTTTTAAAAAGGTGTGGTGAAATAAAACAGACTTAGTGTTGTGGTACAGACTATGTGATACACACAATGAGGCGTTTTTCTATATGTGAGAGGGGGATTCCCTTCTCATGCATATGCCTGCCTTGTACCTGTTGTCCCGCCGGAGGACGACGGCGGGACAACAGGTACAAGGCAGGCACTGACCAGAAAGACTGGTCATCCCCTTACCGCTTCCCTCCAGGAAGCCTTGGCTAATAACCCAAAGCGTATGCATTTTTATTGTGCCAATAAAAATGCTGTCCCACTTCTGTGGATGGGCCTAGTGCCCGCAACAGGAATAGATCAAATCAAGGTCAATGGGTGCCCTTGACAATATTGAGGTTTGCAAAGGTTTATGGACAAAGTTACCTGGTAAAAGCAATGCAAGTCACGCACCCCTGGACTGCCTTGGTTGTGCAGTTTAAAAAAAATTACAAAGCCAAACAAGTCACACCACCCGGGATTCCCCCAGGTGTCTAGTTTTCAAATATGTGCAAGTATGCTAGGTTTCCCTAGGTGCCGGCTAAGCTAGGTCCCAAAATCCATAGGTACCCACTTTTCACAAAAAGTATCAGGTTTGAGAAGGAAAATGTGTTGTATCCATGTTACGTTTTGGGCAGTTTCCTGTTGCGGGCCTAAGGGCTATCAACACAAGTGAGGTATCATTTTCATTGGTACACTTGGGGGAATGCTGGGTGGAAGTAAGTCTGTGGTTTTTACAGATTCCAGAACTTTCAATCACAGAAATGTGAGGAAAATGTGTTTTTAGTCGAATTTTGAGGTTTGCAATGGATTCTGGATAAAAGAAACCTGGTGAGAGCCTTGCAAGCCACTCACCCTGAATTCCCCTAGGTGCCTAGTTGTACATAATATATAAGTTTGCTAGATTTCCCAAGGTGCCAGCTGAGTTAGGGCCTAAAATCCACAGCAAACCACTTTGCAAAACAATGGTCCGTTTTGAGTGGGAAAATATGATGTATCCATGTTGCCTTTCGGTCTGTATCCTGTCAGGGGCACTAGGCCTACCTACACAAGTGAGGTGCCATTTTTATCGGGAGACTTTGAGGAATGTGGAGTGGAAGAAAGTTTGTGGCTCCCCACAGATTCCAGACCTTTTCATCAGAAAAATGTGAGGAAAATGTGTTTTATTAGTCAAAGTTTGAGGTTTCCAAGGAATTCTAGGCTTAAACACCTGGTGAGAGCCATGCAAGTCACCCCACCCTGGAGTCCCCCAAGTGTCTAGTTTACAGAAATATGGAAGTTTGCCAGGTTTCCCTAGGTGCTGGTTGAGCAAGGCCCAAAATCCACAGACACCTATTTTTTTTTTAAAAAGTCAGTTTTGAGTGGAAAAATGTGACGTATCCATGTTGTTTTCTGGGCTGTTTCCTGTCGCAGGCACTAGGTGCACCCACACAAGTGAGGTACCACTTTTATCGGGAGACATGGGGGGATGCTGGGAGAAAGAAGAAAGTGTGTGGCTCCCCATAGATTCAAGATCTTCGTATCACAGAAATTTGAGGAAAATGTGTTTTTGTAGTCAAAGTTTGAGGTTTGCAAGGGAATTTGCGTAAAACAACCTGGTGAGAGCTGAGCAACACACCTACTGGATTTACCAAAGTGTCTAGTTTTTTTCAAAAATGGAAAGTTTCCTAGGTTTCGCTAGGTGCCGCCTGAGCTAGGGCCCAAAATCCACAGCTACCTACCTTGCAAAAAAGGGTCAGTTCTGAGTGAAAAAATGTGATGTATCCATGTTGTGTTTTGGGCTGCTTCCTATCATGGGCACTGGGCCTACACACACAAGTGAGGTCCGTTTTATCTGAAGTCTTTGGGGAATGCTGAGTGCAAGGAAGTTTGCGGTTCCCCACAGATTCCAGAACTTTTCATCAGAGAAATGTGGGGAAAATTGTTTTTTAGTCAAAGTTTGAGGTTTCCAAGGGATTTTGGGTTTAAACACCTGGTGAGAGCCAAGCAAGTCACCCCACCCTGTATTCCCCCTTGTGTCTAGTTTTAAAAAATGTGGAAGTTTGCCAGGTTTCCCTATGTGCTCATGAGCCAGGCCCAAAATCCACAGATACCTACTTTTCAACACAAAAGTCAGTTTTGAGTGGAAAAATGTGATGTATCCATGTTGATTTTTGGAATGTTTTCCTGTTGCAGGCACTAGGTGCACCCACACAAGTGAGGTACCACTTTTATCGGGAGACATGGGGGAATGCTGGGAGGAAGAAAGTTTGTGGCTACCCACAGATTTAAGATCTTTCTATCAAAGAAATTTGAGGGAAATGAGTGGAAAAATGTGATGTATCCATGTTGATTTTTGGAATGTTTTCCTGTTGCAGGCACTAGGTGCACCCACACAAGTGAGGTACCACTTTTATCGGGAGACATGGGGGAATGCTGGGAGGAAGAAAGTTTGTGGCTACCCACAGATTTAAGATCTTTCTATCAAAGAAATTTGAGGGAAATGTGTTATTGTAGTCAAAGTTTGAGGTATGCAAGGGAATTTGGGTAAAACAACCTGGTGAGAGCTGAGCAACACACCTACCCTGGAATTACCAAGGTGTCTAGTTTAAACAAATGGAAAGTTTCCTAGGTTTCGCTAGGTGTCACCTGAGCTAGGGCCCAAAATCCACAGCTACCCACTTTGCAAAAAAAGGGTCAGTTCTGAGTGGAAAAATGTGATGTATCCCTTTTGCGTTTTGGGCTGTTCCCTGTTGCGGGCATTAGGACTACCTATAAAAGTAAGATACCATTTTTTTCGGGAGACTTGGGCGATTGGTGGGTGGAAGAAAGTTTGTAGCTCCCCACAGATTCCAGAACTTTTCATCACAGACATGTGAAGAAAAAAATGTTTTTGTCAAAGTTTAAACAGGATTCTGGGAGAGTTACACAAGTCACCCAACCCTGGATTTCCCTAGGTGTCTAGTTTTAAAAAAGGTGCAATTTTGCTAGAGTTCCTTAGGTGCCAGCTGAGCTAGGGCTCAAAATGCACAGCTACCCACTTTGCAAAAAAGGAGCAGTTTTGGTTGGGAAAGTGTGATGTATCCATGTTGCCTTTTGGTCTGTATCCTGTCATAGGCACTAAGCCTTCCTACACAGGTGAGGTGCCATTTTTATCAGGAGACTTGGGGAATGGTGGGTGGAAGAAAGTTTGTGGCTGACCACTAATTCCAGAACTTTCCATTGCATAAATGTAAGGAAAATGTATTTTTTTAGTCAAAGTTTGAGGTTTGCAAGTGATTCTGGGTAAAACAGCCTAGTGAGAGCTGTGAAAGTCACCCACTCTGGATTCCCTAAGGTGTCTAGTTTTCAAAAATGTGCAAGTTTGCTAGGTTTCAGTAGGTGCCGCCTGAGCTAATGCCCAAAACCCACAGCGACCCACTTTGCCAAAAAGAGTTTGTTTTGAGTCAGAAAACGTAATGTATCAATGTTGCGTTTTGGGCTGTTTCCTGTCGGGGGCACTAGGCCTAACTATACAAGTAAGTTACCATTTTTATCGGGAGACTTGGGGGTATGGTGGGTGGTAGAACATTTGTAGCTCCCCACAGATTCTAGAACTTTTCATCACAGAAATGTGAGGAAAATGTTGTTTTTTGTCAAAGTGTGAGTTTTAAATAGAATTCTGGGTAAGAACACCTGGTGAGGGCCACACAAGTCACCCCACCCTGGCTTCCCCCAGGTGCAGGGCTTGAAAAATCCAC
The DNA here is from genome assembly GCF_964263255.1 of Lissotriton vulgaris. Lineage (NCBI taxonomy): Eukaryota > Metazoa > Chordata > Amphibia > Caudata > Salamandridae > Lissotriton > Lissotriton vulgaris. The sequence goes on from NC_141697.1 coordinate 580,709,230, forward strand.
TCGCCCACTTGCTTTTACTAACCACATTTAATCAGGATGTGCTATTTTTAGGGCCTACCCGCCTTTTCTGGAGAGCTGAAAACCCTCTAACTTCAATTACAGAAAGAAAAGTAAATATAGGAAGACAAACTGACTTTTGATCTCTGTCTCTGAAAGCGAGCAGATGTGACAAGATAAGATTTAAAGGCATCTTTATTGCTCACTTAGTGAATGAGCAATAAGATGCTGTTAAATCTTGTCACATTTGCTTGGCTTTCAGAGACAAAAGTCAAAAGTCAGTTTTTCTTCCTAAAAATGGGCAATTTTGTGTGGGAAAATGTGATGAATCCATGTTGCGTTTTGGGCCATTTCCTGTAGCAGGCACATGGCCTACCCATAAAAGCGAGATACCAGTTTTATCTGGAGACTTTGGGGAATGATGAGTGGAATGACGTTTGAGGCTCCCCACAGATTCCAGACCTTTTCAGCAGAGAAATGTGAAGAAAAGGTGTTTTTTTTGTCAAGGTTTGAGGTTTCCATGGGATTCTGGGTAAAAATGCCTAATGAGAGCCATGCAAGTCACCCCACCCTGGCTCCCCTCAAGTGTCTAGTTTAGAAAAATATGCAGGTGTGCAAGGTTTCCCTAGGTGCTGGTTGAGCTAGGGCCCAAAATCCACAGATACCTACTTTGCAACAAAAAGTCAGTTTTGAGTGGAAATATTTGATGTATCCATGTTGCTTATAGGGCTGTTCCTGTCGCAGGCACTAGGCACGCCCACACAAGTGAGGTACCACAGATAAAGGAAGACATGGGGGAATGCTGGCATGAAGAAAGTTTGAGGCACCCCACAGATTCAAAATCTTTACCTCGCTGAGATTTGAGGAAAATTTATTTTTGGAATCAAAGTTTGAGGTGTGCAAAGGATTCTGGTTAAAACATCCTGGTGAGAGCTGTGCAACACACTCACTCTGGATTTTCCAAGTTGTCTAGTTTTAAAAAATGTGCTAGTTTCTTAGGTTTCCCTAGGTGCCGCCTGAGCTAGCGCCCAAAATCCACAGCTACCCACTTTGCAAAAAAAGGGTCAGTTCTGAGTGGAAAAATGTGAGGTATCCCTTTTGCGTTTTGGGCTGTTTCCTGTTGCGGGCGGTAGGCCTACCTATACAAGTAAGATACCATTTGTATTGGGAGACTTGGGCGTATGGTGGGTGGAAGAAAGTTTGTAGCTCCCCACAGATTTCAGAACTTTTCATCACAGAAACGTGAGGAAACATTTTTTTTAGTCAAAGTTTTAACAGGATTCTGGGTAAAAAACTGATGAGAGCAATACAGGTCACCCAACCCTGGATCCATCTAGGTATCTAGTTTTCAAAAATGTGCAATTATGCTAGGGTTCCCTAGGTGCCAGTGGAGCTAGGGCTCAAAATCCACAGCTACTCACTTTGCAAAAAAGGAGCAGTTTTGAGAGGGAAAATGTGATGTATCCATGTTGTATTTTGGTCTGTATCCTGTCACGGGCACTAGGCTTAACCAAATGTGGGAGGGATGGATGTATCACAAATCTAGGAGGCCTGATGCGCTTCTTTATTTTGGCGTTTATTTATTTTCATGAACTACATAAGACATATCTAGGAGTCAGACAGAAAAAGAGGAACTCAATTCACCAAATACACCTTTGACATGACGAGAGCAAGTATTGTGAATTAAATCATTGGATAACACCACGTGAGTAGATATGACACAGTGCACGTGATTACTCTACTGGGAAAAACAAACCCAAGGGTAGGTGAAAATATTCCCATCAGTTGTCGATCTGTACCGCCACTTTTACATCATATGGGTTCTCCTTACCCAGGAGTTAGTGCAATCACAGTCACAAGAGTGTAAGAGGACTGTGAGAGCCGAAAGCCCTTTGTTAACACCTAGTGGGCGGTGTCAGTGTGAAGGGACAACTGAAAAAAGCAGTGCAAATATGTGACTAGTGATAGAATAAAATTGGATAAGACTGAGTAGAAGTGTAAATTTTAATAATTTCTCTCAGCTCCCCAAGAGTAAAAACAATAGTGAATAAACAGATTTAACAAAATATCTGTTCAGCAAATAGTGGTCAACATGTTTCTGCATAGCTGTTGAATTAGTGAGAAATATAAAGATAAAATGGAATCATATCACCTGCATTTCAGGTTCAAAACTCCGCCACAATCTAAAATATTGTCATGTCAAATGGGAAGAAAGATGAAAAGAGACACACATTTTTTTAAAAATACACTCATCAATAGTTGTATTTCTTTGACGAATTTTCGTAAATCAGTATTTGTATACATCAATATGTGTATATATCAACATATTGTCACTCACCCAATTTGTGTGGGGATAGCGCCTCACCTCACCTGGCTGCAGCTCAGGTAATGAGGAGCACCACTCTGTTTTAAAAAGAATATACATTCGTAAACATTCCACTGTTTGTCCTATATAGAAGTGAAAAACATCCTTTCAGAAAGGTATTTTAAATTAATTTAGAAAGCCACTGGGGTACATGTTCTTTACATTCGGTGTCTTTTCTATGTTTATGATATGCCGCACTACACCGTATAGTTTACACCAGGAATTAGTCTTTTCTTAAATGCAGACAAATCTCACTAGAGTCTGACACTCAGGTCACACCCTACTTGTTACGCCTCTGAGATCAGGCCAGAGCTGAGCAGAGAAAAGGCAAATTGTTCGAACATATTTTTTTTAAACAAATATGCCCATTAAGTCGAACAGATCGTATCCTTGCAGCGACCAGTAATCTTAAATAAATCAAAAGCTTTTACTCGGCATCCGGCGGGGTAACGATATTTAATGAAAAACACCTGTTGCTCCCGCTTACCTCTCCGTCAGTGTCTCCCGGCGTTCCTCTGCGCTAACTGGGGAGGCACCGAACTGATGGAAAAAGGATTATTTGTTTGTGTGTCCGCCTATGCGCTCACGTGATCGCGCAAGGGATGTTGGACTATGTAGTTGATGCAAAAATTGTTATTGTAAATGGTGTAAAGGAACACTCGTGGAGTTTTTTAGAAACACTCGTGGAGTTTCAGAAAAATCCATACTCCCTTTCTGCCCCAAGGAAGATGGCCACAAATTGCGGTCTAGCTTTTGAGGATGCGGAAGTACAGAACATCCTTGATGAGAACCCAAGCATATTAGAATGCATTCCCATGGTAGTGAGCAATAATGAAGATGGGTGGAATAAGGTCTTATTGCTAAAAAAAATCACACTCCAGGACTATAGTCCATGGCATAACAATGGCCGAGTATTTGAGACCAATGCACCAAGACTGTTCTTGGACGATAAGGAGTTCCTTAAAGATTAGTCGATGATCGCCTGGCGGTGCACAAGGGACTGGTTAGTCCTAATTATCAAAACCGCAAAACGAGCTGCAGATAAAATATTAATAGAAATACAGCTTCTTGAAGGAAAAATCAAAGCAACTATAAAATCTACACTGTTTAAGAGCAGTCAAGATGAGAGTAACAAAAAGAGTAATGAATTCAAAGACTCAATCCTATTCTCTAAATTAGAGAAATTCAAAAAAGACCTGGCTAAATTTTCTACCGAGAAGGTCTACCCTTACACCAGCGACACTTATGTTGCACCATCATTCAATCGCAATGGACGTCGAGGGGGCTCTACATATGCTACTTCGAGCTCCGACGAAATTTCAAGCGATTCTGATACATCTCAGAACAGTAATACCTCTACCCCGAATAGGGGACGTGGTAACAGAAGAGGACGAAGAGGGAACTCTTTTAATTTCAACCAAAACCATTTCCAACCCTTTTGGCAGCCGGGCCCCTGGATGTATGGTCCTAATTTTCCTCCTCAAATGAGTCCTTCTTTCTTTCCCCAACAAATGCAACAAGCCTCAGAAGTCCCGCCTTTTTTAGGGTTTGGCCCCAGGATGAACAGGGGCAGAAGAAGACAAGGGCAGGGACCACAGGTCCGCTGGACGACACCGGTACAACAACCAACAATGGACCTGAGGAACGGGAAAAAGATACCACAGGAGAATGCAGGAACAAGCAGCGGAACAAACCAGACAGCCTTGTGATAAATTTAAGTTCCTACTCTCTAACGGCAGATGAAGAGAGTCTTCTAAACCGAGGGCTAGGTTTCGTAGCTACTAACAACGGAGACCATTTCACAGCACAAGTAGAACTAGCCAACATCTTTAGAAAGATTAGGTTGCATTATTTCTTTGCCAAACACGACAAGACAGAAACTGAACAGTCAAACATGAACACTGGCCTAAAAAAACATCTACTTTTAATCCCTCGACCATTGGTCTACCGGCAATGGTCCAGACTTTTGAAGAGGCAGTTGAGAATGATATTGACACACTTTTCAAGACCAAATCACCTAATTCCAATGTGAACTTACCCAAAAGAGAAAAACAGGCTTTGCGCTCCTTAACATCTAACGAGACCATCACAATAAAGCCCGCCGATAAAGGCGGTGCGATTGTCATATTGGACACTGAATCCTATCGAACGGAATGTTTGAGGCAGCTCCATGATCGCAAATCATATCTTCCATTGAAAGAAGACTCCACAGAGAAATTACAAACCAAGATCTGTCAAATAGTGGCAGAGGCTACAGCGGAAGGATCAATCAATCAATCAATCAATCAAAGACATTTGTAGAGCGCACTACCTACCCGTAGGGTCTCGAGGCGCTTGGGGGGGAAGGGGGGGGTGCCGCTGCTGCTCGAACAGCCAGGTCTTGAGCTTCTTCCTGAAGGAGAGGTGGTCTTGGGTCAGGCGCAGGTCGGCCGGGAGGGAGTTCCAGGTCTTGGCGGCCAGGTAGGAGAAGGACCTTCCTCCTGTAGTGGCTCTGCGGATGCGTGGGACGGCGGCGAGGGCGTGGCTGGCGGAGCGGAGGTGGCGTTTGGGAGCGTAGAAGTTGATTCGGTTGTTGAGGTAGCTCGGACCTTGGTCGTGGAGAGCTTTGTGTGCGTGGGTAAAGAGGCGGAAGGTGATTCTCTTGTTGACCGGGAGCCAGTGCAGGTCTCTTAGGTGTCCGGAGATGTGGCTGTGTCGTGGGATGTCGAGGATGAGTCTGGCTGAGGCGTTCTGGATGCGCTGGAGTCTCTTCTGGATCTTGGCGGTGGTTCCGGCGTAGAGTGCGTTGCCGTAGTCCAGTCGGCTGGTGACGAGGGCCTGGGTGACGGTCTTCCTGGTCTCTGTGGGGATCCACCAGAAGATCTTCCGAAGCATGCGCAGGATGTTGAAGCACGACGAGGAGACGGCGTTGACTTGCCTGGCCATGGAGAGGGAGGAGTCCAGGATGAAACCCAGGTTGCGTGCGTGGTCCGTCGGTTTGGGTGCGGTGCCCAGGGCGGGGGGCCACCAGGAGTCGTCCCAGGCGGAGGGCGAGGAGCCCAGGATGAGGACCTCCGTCTTATCTGATTTCAGTTTCAGGCGGCTCGTCGTCATCCACTCGGCTACCTCTCTCATCCCTTCGTGCAGGTTGGCTCTGGCGGCGGCTGGGTCGTTGGTCAGGGAGAGGATCAGCTGGGTGTCGTCGGCGTAGGAGATTATGTTGAGGTTGTGTTGGCGTGCGATGGCCGCGAGGGGGCTCATGTAGACGTTGAAGAGAGTCGGGCTCAGTGAGGATCCTTGAGGGACGCCGCAGATGACTTCGGTGGCCTCTGACTACGGTGGTAGGCGGACTCTTTGTGTTCTTCCGTCGAGAAAGGAGACAATCCATTCCAGCGCCTTCTCCTGGATTCCGACGTTGCTGAGGCGCTGCACTAGGGTGCGGTGGCAGACCGTGTCGAAAGCCGCGGAGAGGTCTAGGAGGATGAGGGCCGCTGTTTCTCCGTTGTCCATCAGGGCTCGGATGTCGTCAGTGGCGGCGATGAGGGCGGTCTCGGTGCTGTGGTTGGCACGGAATCCGGACTGCGATGGGTCGAGGGATCCATTTGTCTCGAGGAAGGCGGCCAGCTGTTTGTTGACGGTCTTCTCGATGACTTTGGATGGGAACGGGAGGAGAGAGATGGGGCGGTAATTCTTGAGTTCGGTGGGGTCTGCCGTAGGTTTCTTGAGTAGAGCGCTGAGTTCAGCGTGCTTCCAGCTCTCGGGGAAGGTGGCGGTGGCGAATGAGGAGTTGATGATGTCCCGCAGGTGGGGTGCGATGACAGCGTCGGCTTTGTTGAAGACGTGGTGAGGGCAGGGGTCGGTCGGAGATCCGGAGTGGACGGAGTTCATCGTGTGGACGGTTTCTTCGGTGTTGACTGGGGTCCAGGCGCGGAGGGTGGTGGTGGGCGGCGTTGCTGCGGTTGTGGCGTGCGTCGGTTGGGTGCTGAAGCTGTAGTGTATGTCCGCGATCTTGTTGTGGAAGTAGGAGGCGAGGGAGTTGCAGAGGTCTTGCGATGGGGTGATGTCGTTGTTTCCGGCGTTGGGGTTGGAGAGCTCTTTCACGATGTTGAAGAGTTCCTTGCAGTTGTGTGCGTTGTTGTCCAGTCAGTTCTTGAAAGCCGTTTTCTTGGCGATGCGGATCAGTTGGTGGTGTTTCCGGGTGGCGAGCTTGAGGGTGGTCCTGTTGTCCGACGTGGGTTCCTTTCTCCAGGCTTTCTCGAGGGCTCGGAAGTTCTTCTTGGAGCTCTTGAGTTCGTCGGTGAACCATGGGGCTCTCTTACTGCCGGGTCTGCTGGGCGGGATCCTCAGAGGGGCGAGTTCGTCTGCGCATTTGCTGATCCACTTTGAGAGGTTGACGGCGGCCTGGCTGGGGTTCGCTGAGCTGGCCGGGGGGTGCTGGCTCAGGGAAGCGGCGAGCTGGTCGGCTGTGATCTTGTTCCAGCATCTTCGGGCAACCTGTTGCTGGTGGTGGTGGATCGTCGTTCTTCTGAAGGTGAAGTGGATGCATCTGTGATCCGTCCAGTGGAGTTCTGTGGCGTGGCTGAAGGCGATGTCTTTGCTGGATGAGAAGATGGCGTCGAGTGTGTGTCCGGCGAGGTGGGTGGGGATGGACACCAGCTGCTTGAGTCCAAGGTTGGCGAGGTTGGCGAGCAGGGTGCTGGTGTTGCAGTCGTTGTTGTTCTCCAGGTGGAAGTTGAAGTCCCCCAGGAGGATGTAGTCAGCGGAGGGGAGGGCGTGCGGGCTGACGAAGTCGGCGATGTCCTCGCTGAATTGAGTGCGTGGTCCCGGAGGTCGGTAGATCAGGGTGCCTCTGAGGGTGGTCTTCGGGTCGGTGTGGATCTGGAAATGCAGGTGTTCGGCGGAGGGTGGGGTGTTGTCGGTGCTGGTCGTGATGCGGATGGTGTTCTTGTGGATGATGGCGATGCCTCCTCCCACCTGGTTGGCGTTGCGGTCCCTCCGGGTGATCTTGTAACCTTCTGGGATGGCGATGGCGATGTCGGGCGCTGAGGAGGCGTTCATCCAGGTCTCCGTGATGAAGGCAACGTCAGGGGCTGTGGTGTCGAGGAGGTTCCAGAGTTCGATGGCGTGTCTGTGGACGGAGCGGGTGTTGAGCAGGATGCACTTGAGGTGGTTGCTGCTGGTGTTCGGCATGGGAGGTGCTGGTGTCGGGCAGGTCCGGATGCAGGTGAACTTGCAGGCGTTGCAGCTGAAGGGTCCGTGGACGCGTCGTGGGGTGGCTCTGCAGCATCCCGGGGCTCGGCCGGTGTTGAGTGCGATGAGGGTGGCGGCGTTGTACGTCAGGCGGGGTCCTTGTGGGCCAGGGGTCCTGGCGCTGGGCGCGGTCCAGGCGCGGACGGGCGTAGACGGGCTTACCTTTGGGGCGCCTTCGGCGCACAATCGGCGCGCCCGCTGCGCGTTCGCGCGGTCGCCATATATGGCGAAGTGCGCGGGTGGGCGGAGCAGCTGGGAGGCGGGAGCGGAGAGGGAACAGAAGGAAAAAAGGGGCGGGGTCAGCGGAGATGGCGGGAAGCGGGGAGCGGGGAGGGAAGACGGAGGGCGGGTAAAAACGGGCAATACGGCGGAAAACAACAGTTATGGCATACACAATTACATACAATTACAATTCCACAATAACAACTAGCAACAGTACAAACAGCACCAGGGGCACAGGGGGAAGAGCGCTAAGCACGGACCACGCCGCTCGAAGGAGGGGGCGTGGTCACGAAGCGGCAGTCGGGCAGCGAGGCACACTGGAGGGGGAGGCACACGCAGCAGCTGGTGGCCGTGCGGCGCGGGAGTGTCCTAGGGCTAGGACACTCCTAGGTTTACTCCACAGGAAGGCCAATATCTATGTACCCCTCATCAGTCGATTCCATATTTTTACTGTCTCCCAAAGGTCCATAAACAACAGAGACCACTGCCTGGGAGACCAATAATCTCTGGCATTGGTTCAGTGCTAGAACCATTATCCACCTTTGTGGACCATTTTTTGAATCCGATGGTAAGAGAAATGCCTACTTATCTTAAAGATACGAAAGATATCCTGCGGATCCTTCCCGAGATCGATTTTGATATTGCAACTGATCTCCTCGTCTCATTCGATGTAGAATCACTATATACATCGATTCCCCAGACAGAGACTCTTGAGGTCATCAACACTCTTTTACAGGATAGAGACTTGCAGTCTGTAACACCTGTTCCATTCATCATGACCTTAGCTGAACTAGCAATGAAGGAGAATTATTTTAAATTCGAAGACACTACCTACCTTCAAACATCTGGTACCAGCATGGGTAGTGTCTTCGCTCCCAGCCTAGCGAACCTCTACGTTCATGTATTTGAACAGACCAAGGTCCTTAACTATGACAACCCCTATTATGTATCGCTCTGTATGGCGCGGTTCGCAATCAGACCTCATGAATTTTCACCAGTGGTTGAACTCACGTAAGATCTATCTTAAGTTCACGGTTGAATCCAGCAAAACTCATTTACCTTTCCTAGACCTTACCATCTTGGCTAGTGCAGAAGGTCTGGCTTCAGAACTGTATACGAAGCCTATGTCAAGGAATGCACTCCTAAGTTATGAGAGCTGTCACCCCAGAGCACTCAGAAACAACTTGCCCTTTGGTCAGTTCCTTAGGGTCAAAAGGAACTGCTCTACTAAAGAGGCATTTGAGGCACATTCGGCTAAATTGTCGGAACAACTACGGGAGAAGAATTATCCCAATAAGATCATACGTCAATCCAAGAAAAGGGTATCCAACAACAACTGCGAAGCCCTTTTAGATGAAACAGTACCTAGAGAGAAGACAGATAGGATAACTTTTGTTAACACCTTCCACACTAAATCTAATCAGGTCCAAAAGATAGTGAAGAAACATTGGTCTATTTTAAACACTAGTGGTGACAAACTGCCCTTGCCACTTTTTGCCTTCAAAAGAGGCCAGAATATAAAAGATCAGCTGGTACATAACAGACCCAAAAATAAAATCAGCAGACAGGTGGGGACTCTGTGGGATCTCCCACCTGTAGAAGGACATCACCCCTGCGGAAATTGTTCTGTCTGTCCACAAACAACTAAGTCCACCACGGTTGATATTGGGACAGGTCGACCCTGGCAGCTGAGCAAATTCACAAATTTCAACAGCGAGAATACCATCTACCTCATTACTTGCCCATGCTTAAAGAGGTATGTAGGCATGACGACAAGAAAAGTAAGAACCCGTATCTGCGAACATAAAAGTACAGTAAGGTGTCATAAGCAAGCAACGCTCTTAACATCACACTTCCTAGAGGTGGGACATGGTCCTAATGATTTCACCTGGACTGTGTTGGAACAGCCCACCATTCCAGAGCAATGCCCTAATGTGAGTAAATTTTTATTAAAAAAAGAACAAAAATGGGTTTATAAGCTCAACAGCGATGAAGAGGGTTTGAATGAACCAATACCCTGGATGTCGCTGTAGAGGAATAGAGTGATCGCTGTAGATGGAACGGGCTGAAATTTACTACTGATCTTGTAAATTAGTATATTCTGTTCTGTAGTAAATTCTAGTCCACACTGAAGTGCAAATATTGACGAATAGTTATACAGTAAACATCTAAGTCTAAATGTTGTCGTCACACACAACACATCTACACTTCTTCGCATGTACTATTGAACTTACATTGTGTGTTTATAAATCTGCTAACTTGAAATTGTTAGCCCTCATAGTATTCGCATTTGGATGTGTGGATGTAATACTAGAGAAGCGAGAACGGCCATCTATTACTAATAATACCCAACATTAGTGCCGTAACTCCCAATTTAATATGTGAATGTAATTTTTGGGAGTGCCTGTAGTTGAGGTCGCATGTATTACCCTATTCTAGTATCGAACTTGGTAATTCAAGCGCACCAGTAGTTGTTACAAAAACAGTCTCCTTTTCGACAATGCGATGCATTTACATTTATGCATTCTAATAATGTCTAATTTGCGCGCACACAAAACAAATTGAATTCTCTGGGCGATAAAAATCTCCACGAGTGTTCCTTTACAACATTTTCAATAAAAATTTTTGCATCAACTACATAGTCCAACATCCCTTGCGCGATCACGTGAGCGCATAGGCGGACACACAAACAAATAGTCCTTTTTCCATCAGTTCGGTGCCTCCCCAGTTATCGCAGAGGAACGCCGGGAGACACCGACGGAGAGGTAAGCGGGAGCAACAGGTGTTTTTCATTAAATATCGTTACCCCGCCGGATGCTGAGTAAAAGCTTTTAATTTATTTAAGATTACTGGTCGCTGCAAGGATATGATCTGTGCGACTTAATGGGCATATTTGTTTTAAAAAAATATGTTCGAACAATTTGCCTTTTCTCTGCTCAGCCCTGGCCTGATCTCAGAGGTGTAACAAGTAGGGTGTGACCTGAGTGTCAGACTCTAGTGAGATTTGTCTGCATTTAAGAAAAGACTAATTCCTGGTGTAAACTATACGGTGTAGTGCGGCATATCATAACATAGAAAAGACACCGAATGTAAAGAACATGTACCCCAGTGGCTTTATAAATTAATTTAAAATACCTTTCTGAAAGGATATTTTTCACTTCTATATAGGACAAACAGTGGAATGTTTACGAATGTATATTCTTTTTAAAACAGAGCGGTGCTCCTCATTACCTGAGCTGCGGCCAGGTGAGGTGAGGCGCTATCCCCACACAAATTGGGTGAGTGATAATATGTTGATATATACACATATTGATGTTATCAAATACTGATTTACGAAAATTCGTCAAAGAAATACAACTATTGATGAGTGTGTTTTTAAAAAAATGTGTGTCTCTTTTCATCTTTCTTCCCATTTGACATGACGATATTTTAGATTGTGGCGGAGTTTTGAACCTGAAATGCAGGTGATATGATTCCATTTTATCTTTATATTTCTCACTAATTCAACAGCAGTAGCAACACCTAGGTCCTGATGAATGCATTGGTACTTTCCATCTATGCAGAAACATGTTGACCACTATTTGCTGAACAGATATTTTGTTAAATCTGTTTATTCACTATTGTTTTTACTCTTGGGGAGCTGAGAGAAATTATTAAAATGTACACTTCTACTCAGTCTTATCCAATTTTATTCTATCACTAGTCACATATTTGCACTGCTTTTTTCAGTTGTCCCTTCACACTGACACCGCCCACTAGGTGTTAACAAAGGGTTTTCGGCTCTCACAGTCCTCTTACACTCTTGTGACTGTGATTGCACTAACTCCTGGGTAAGGAGAACCCATATGATGTAAAAGTGGCGGTACAGATCGACAACTGATGGGAATATTTTCACCTACCCTTGGGTTTGTTTTTCCCAGTAGAGTAATCACGTGCACTGTGTCATATCTAATCACGTGGTGTTATCCAATGATTTAATTCACAATACTTGCTCTTGTCATGTCAAAGGTTTTTTGGTGAATTGAGTTCCTCTTTTTCTGTCTGACTCCTAGATACTTCTTATGTAGTTCATGTCTTTGTTAGGGGCGCGTATCTAGTTGTGAGTCTTTAAACCAGCCCTTGGACCCTCTTCTATGTAGTGTGTATTATGGTTTATTTATTTTCAACAGAACAAAAATGTAAGAAGTACGTCTTAGAAGGAAAGCAAGATAGTCTTGTGGTTGCCGTTATGGTCTCTGGATTCCTCCTTTCCCAATGGTAATCTTCTTTTTTCCTCTAGGTGCGGGCTTTGGCAGTGCATCGTCCCCAGTTGGTCAAGAAAAAAGATAGGGAGAGCAAGGTAAGTAAAGGTCTGGCGGATATCATTTAGTAGGGTTAGAGACTCTCACCACACCCATGGGTGTTCTGGAAAACTGACTTATAGTGTGAAGTGTAAATCCTTTCCCCTCCTTTCCTCGTAGGGTTGTCTAGCGATTCCTAGTCTGGTTCTCTCGCTTTATCTACTGGATTGTGAGGATGGGGAAGTGAACAAGAAGATCATGTGAGTTTGTGCTTTACCCAACCTATAGTCAACATCTTATGTTTTGAAATCAACTACACACCTCTTTCTCCAGGTCTTTTAAACGCTTTCATGATACTTTTATTGGATAGTCTATTCTTCTATCCCAATCTTGGGTTTCCTTATCTGTATGTCATCCCTTTTATTTCGATGCCCTTTTCATAAACGAAATAACGAAAAGAAAATCAACCCACACCAGAAAGAAAAAAGAGAGAAATACAAAAGTGTGGTCCAAAAAAAATCACTGAGCATGGTTGCTTTCTCCAGATACTCCCATTCTCTCAATTAGAACAGTGCCTTGATCTGGCCTCTCGATTCCCACCAGTCTCAAACTGCCCCCTTTCTCCTTTCCCAAACCACTTTCTATGTCTCTCCCTCCCTGCACCCACACGTACAAGGAAACCCACAACTCTCCTGAGTTGCGTCGAGGAGTCACGCTTCCCAGGATGACCACTACTCTTCACTCCAGGTTTCTGGTGTGTCGTCGTCTTTGGGGGCTGGTCTTCTTTCTTCTTTTCCTCGCATGGCACCTTTGTCATCCTCCGTTAATCTGGTCCGGCTCTTCTCTCTCAACGCCGTTCGACTCCACGCTTCTCTTCTCTGCGTCTTCCGGGTGCTTCCCCCTCTTCTCCTCTGCCAATCTGTTTGCCCTCCACTTGCTCCCTGCCCTTCTTTGTGATTGGTCCTCAGTGCCTGAGGCTCCGCCCTCTTTTCATCAGTGGCTTCTCGCTGAAGACATTAACCCTTTCTTCTTTTTTTTACAGGGAAGGAGTTGCTTGAGTCGTTCGTCGTGCAAGAATGAAAGAGGCGGCTGAGGATTGATGTGGGGTGTAGGGTTAGGACTTCCTAGAGTTAACGGGTAGGGTTCAGGGATTGGGTCCTTGTCTTTCTCACACCACCCAAGCAAGGTGCCATTTTTCAGGGGCTTTGAGTAATGCTAGGTGGAAAGAGGTCCATGGCTCAACGCAGATTCCAGACTTTTCCATCCCAGAAATGTGATGAAAAGGGGGTTTTTCAGTCAAAGTTTAAGGTTTTCAAGGGATTCATGGTAAATAAAAAAATCTCGATGACAGCCACGCAACTCACCACATCCTGGATTCCCCCAGGTGTCTAGTTCTCAGAAATGTGCACATTTGCTGGGTTTACCTAGGTGCCGACTGAGCTAGGGTCCAAAATCCACAGCTACTCACTTTGCAAAAACAAAAGGTCAGCTTTGAGTGATGTAGCCATGTTGCATTTTGATCCGTTTCCTGTCGCAGGCACTAGGTCTACCCAAGCAAGTGAGGTATATCATTTTTAAAAATGCTGGATGGAAGGAAGTTTGTGACTCTTTGCAGATTCCAGACCTTTCCATCACAGAAATGTGAGGAAATTTGTTTTTTAGTCAAGGTTTAAGGTTTGCAAAGCATTCTGGGTATTAAAAAAACCTGGGGTGAGCCAAGCAAATTGCACCATCCTTAATTCTCCAAGATTTCTAGTTTTCAAAGGTGTGCAAGTCTCCTACGTTTCCCTAGGTGCTTGCTGAGCTAGGACCCAAAATCTACTTTGTAAAAAGATGGTCAATTATTGAGTGGAAAAATGTGATGCATCTATGTTACGTTTTGGGCTGTTTATTGTCGTTGGCACAAGGCGTACCCACACAGGTGAGGTACCATTTTGATTGGAAGACTTGGGGAAATCCTGGGTGGAAGGCAGTTTGTTGTTCCCCGCAGATTCTAGCTCTTTCCATTACAGAAATGCCAGCAAAATGTCTTTTTTTAGTCAAAGTTTGAGGTTTGCATGGAATTCTGGGTAACACAGCCTAGGGAGAGCTGTGCAAGTCACCCACCCTGGATTCCCTAAGGTGCCTAGCTTTCAAAGATGTGCAAGTTTGTTAGGTTTCCCTAGCCTGAGCTATGGCCCAAAATCCAGATACCCACTTCTCAAAAAAACGTCTGTTTGGGGTGGAAAAATGTGATGTATACTTTTGGTGTTTTGGGCTGGTTACTGTTGAGGGCAGTAGGCCTGCCTATGCAAGTGAGGTACCATTTTTATAGGGAGACCCGGGGGAATAGTGGATGGAAGAAAGTTTGTAGCTCCCCACAGATTCCAGAACTTTTCATCACAGAAATGTAAGGAAAATGTTTTTTTAGTCAAAGTTTGAGGTTTAAACAGAATTCTGGGTAAAAACAACTGGTGAGAGACACAGAAGACACCCCAACCTGGATTCCCCTAGGTGTATAGTTTTTAAAATTGAGCACGTTTGCAAGATTTTCTTAGGTGGCGACTGAGCTAGGGTTCAAACTCACAGCTATCCACTTTGGGAAAAAATGAGTAATGTATCCATGTTGCATTTTGGGCTGATTCCTGTTGCGAGCACTAGGTCTAACCACACAAATGAAGTGCCATTTTTATCAGTAGACTTAGGGGAATGGTGGGTGGAAAGAAGTTTGTGTCCCAATGCAGATTCCAGACCTTACCATCACAGAAATGTGAGTATAAAGGGTTTTTCAGTCAAAGTTTGAGGTTTGAAAGTGATTCTGGGTAAAAAAAAACACCTGGTGAGAGCCAGGCAAGTCACCCCACCCTGGATTACCCTAGGTGTCTAGTTTTAAAAAATTTACCGGTTTTCTAGGTGTTAGATTTGGCTTTTTCGGCGGGTTTACCACCAGACTTTATGCTTCTTGGCCTCCTATTTTCAACCCCGTTTTAGGACTCTGGGCACTTTACTACTGCCATTCAGTGTTAAAATGCATAGGCTCTCTCCATGTAAATTGTGCATATGGAGTAGTGTTTCCACGATTGGCTTATTTAATTTACTACTAAGTCCCTCGTACAGTGCACGGTGTGTGCCCAGGGCTTGGAAATCAAATTCTGCTGGTGGGCCTGCAGCACTGATTGTGCCACCCACACAAGCAGCCTTTTAAATGGTTCTCAGACCTGCCACTGCAGTGTCTGTGCGCAGTCGTAACTGCCATGTCGACTTGGCAAGTGCACTCACTTGCCAAGCCGTAACCTTTTGTTTTAATACATGAAAGTCACCCCTAAGGTAGGTCCAAGCCCTGTGGGCAGGATGCAGTGTATGTGACAGGAGGGACATAAACTGGTGTGTGTGACATGTCCTCATAGTGATATACAGTGTATTTCGGTTTACACTATGGAAAGGCTAGCTGTCCCACAGGACAGAATGGGAGATACTGGTAACATCTGACAAGTATAACTCCGTATTGGAACAAGGTACAGAATTGGAGTTTAGTATGCCTGAACTCAGAATGTAACAAGCATTGGCATAGCCAATAGGTCTCGCTTTTGGGACCTTATAAGTATTTAGTTATGCAGCACAATATCCTTGTTGCATGGCTAAAAACGTATAAGGTCCCAAAGGCGAGACCTATTGGCTATGCCAATGCTTGTTAATGTATGTAAGTCACCCCTATAGCAGTCCTAACAAGCCCTAATGCTGTATGTTAAATAAAATTGGAACCTGTCCTTCTCTTTTTTTACATGTTCGAACAGTAAAAACACTGAATAATGGTAGCTTTCAATGATGATGCAATATATAAAAACGTTCTTTTCATCTTTAAATGGAGTGGGACATAATGAAACACAATTGAAAATTGACACAAGAGTCAAAATGTATCAAATTTACACTAGCCCAGAACTGCCTGTGTTTTGTCCAGTTTCAAAAGTTTTGATAATTTTCTTTATTATCTTGCAGTGCTGATCTGCTATATGGTAAAAGAGCACCTGTTCAAGTGTCGAACCCCTTCTTCAAATGTTGACACCTTTAAAACTGCATATTCTACTATATTTGGGACTCATTGCTGAGTTATTATATCAATTTAATGCGAACTCTTCAATATTCCACCTACATGAATATTTGATGACTCGTCAGGCGTACAAATACATCGTTTTTTCGATAGTAGCATTCATCAGAAGATTCACTTTCTACTTTTGTCTTCTGAGGCAGCCATGAAAAGATAGGAGCACACTCATGACGTGTTTGCTGCAGCAAGTAACCATGGCTCGGGGGCGAGCATGCTCGTGAAGTTCAGGAAGCCTTGTACGCCCTCCCGCCATGGGTACGTGCGTCCTAAAGAGGCGTGGCTGCAGCTCAGACTCTTCCACAAAATCAAATTAAGTGTTTGTTAAACGCGGCTACTCACCCGTAAGGGTCTCAAGGCACTGGGGGTGTCGGGGTTCGCAGGTTCCAGTCCATCAAGAAGGGGATCTGTCGAAGAGCCAGGTTTTGAGGTTTCTTGCGAAGATAGGGAGCGATGTTATCTGTTTGAGTTGGAGAGGAAGATCGTTCCAAGCACTGGCCAAGTGGCAGGATAAGGAGCGGCCTCCCGATCTGGTCTTTCTGATGCGGGGGACCAAAAGAGACAGTAGGAGAGCTGGGCTGACCGTAGGGTCCTTTGAGGTGCGTGAAATTTGAGTTGGCTGTTCAGGTATGCTGGTCCGGTGTCTTGGAGGGCCTTGTGAGCGTGGGTTAGCATCTTGAAGGTGACTCTAGCTTCGATGGGGAGCCAGTGGAGTGTGCCCTGATGCTGGGAGATGTGGCAGTGGCTTGGCAGGTTGAGGAGGATCAGTCTTGCAGCGGCGTTTTGGATGTTCTGTAGCTTGTGGGTGAGGTTTTTGGTTAGTATGGCATAGAGTGCGTTGCCGTAGTTGAGCCTGCTAGTGACCAGGGCGTGAGTAACGGTCTTTCTGTGTTCGAGGGGGGTCCATTTGAAGGTCTTATGTAGGAGGCAGAGGGTGTGGAAGCAGGAGGAGGAGACGGAGCTGATCTGGCGGTCCATTTTGAGCTCTGAGTCCAGGGTGATTCCGAGGTTGCGTGCGTGGTCCGTGGGGGTGGGCGGGCTTCCGAGGGCGGGGGGCCACCAGATGTCGTTCCAGGCATCCGGGTTTGGGCCCATGATGAGTACTTCCGTTTTGTTTGTGTTTAGTTGTAGGCAGCTGTTTTTCATCCATTTGAAGACGGCTACCATGCCTTCTAGAAAGTTGTGTTTGGTGGTGTTGGGTTCGTTGGATAGGGAGAGGATGAGTTGAGTGTCATCTGCGTATGACACAATGGTGAGCCTGTAGGTTCTGACGATGGGGGCGAGCGAAGCCATGTAGACGTTAAAGAGCGTAGTGCTGAGGGAGGACCCCTGTTGGACTGCGCAGGTGGTAGGTGTAGGGTCTGAGAGGAAAGGGGGGAGTCTGACCCGCTGCGTTCTGCCGGAGAGGAAGGAACAGATCCAGTCGAGAGCCTTTTCTTGGATCCTTGCGTTGTGGAGTCTGTGTATTAGGGTGCGGTGAGAGACTGTGTTGAACGCCGCTGAGAGGTCGAGGAGATGAGGGCTGCTGTTTCTCCTTTGTCCAGTGAGGTAAGGATGTCGTCTGTTGCGGCAAGGAGGGTGGTTTCCGTACTGTGTTTTTTCTGAAGCCGGATTGGGAGGAGTCTTGGATGTTGCGCTCTTCGATGAATGTGGCGAGTTGGCTGTTGATGGCTTTCTTGATGACTTTCGCTGGGAACGGGAGCAGGGAGATGGGTCTGTAGTTTTTGAGTTCGGTGGGGTCCGCCGAGGGTTTCTCAGGAGGGGGTTGATCTCAGCGTGTTTCCAGTCGTCAGGGAACAAGGTGGTTGCCAGGGAGCGGTTGATTGTGTGGCAGAGCATGGGTGCGATGGTGTCGGGGCTCTGTTGAAAATGTGGTGGGGGAAGGGGTCCGCGGAGGCCCCGGAGTGTACTGATTTCATCGTCTTCAGTGTGTCTTCGGTGGTGAGGGCTGTCCAGTTGTCGATCGCTGGCTTCAGGGTGTCGGGGTGGTTGGTGAGGGTTCAGTGTGTTGGTTGTCTTCACCAAAGTTGTTGTAGATGCTCTTGATTTTGTGGTGGAAAAAGGTGCTGAGTTTGTCGCAGAAGTCTTGTGAGGGAGGGATGTCAGTGGACTCGCTGGTGGGGTGGTCGAACTCCTTGATGATGCTGGAGAGTTCTTTGCTGTTGTGTGCATGAGTGGAGATTCTGTCTTCAATCGCTTTTTTCCTAGTTTTTCTGATGAGTTGGTGGTGGGCATTGGAGGCGGCTCTGAAGTTGTTGTGGGCTTCTGTGGATTTGGTGTTCCTCCAGGCCTTTTTGAGCCGGCGGCAAGTGCGTCTGGACTCTCAAAGTTCGGTGGTGAACCATCTAGCTTTCTTGGCGTGGGTGTTGTTGTTTTTCTTGAGGGGTGCTATGGTGTTGACGCTGTCGGAGATCCATCTGTGCAAGGTTCGGGCTGCGGTGCTGGCGTCGTCGTTTTCCGCGATGGTTGGGGTGGAGTTGCTGAGTGATGAGGTTAGCTGGTCGTCGGTGATTCTGGTCCAGTTTCTTCGTGGGAGCAGGCGCTGGTGTCTGTGGGTGGTGGATGTTCTGAAGGTGAAGTGGACGCATCGATGGCCAGTCCATGGGAGTTTGGTGGTGTGGCTGAAGGTGACGGAGTTTCCGGTTGTGAAGAGGGGGTCGAGGGTGTGTCCTGCTGAGTGCGTTGGTTCGCTCACGATCTGGCGGAGTCCAATGTTGTGGAGGTTGTCCAGGAGGGATGTGGTGCTGGGGTGCAGTTGGTTGTCGAGGTGGAAGTTGAGGTCTCCCAGTAGGGTGTAGTTGGTGGACGCGATGGCATGCGGGGAGATGATGTCCGTGATGGAGTTGGTGAAAAGTCTACGGTGTGCAGGGGGTCGTTAGATGAGGGTTCCACAGAGGGTGGAGGTAGGGTTGGCCAGTATCTTGAAGTGAAGGTGACCCACGGGCACCACATGCCGCACACTACACTGTGCACCACAGCCCGATGCCTGCTGCGGATGCTCTCCCAACTTCAACCACACAGAGTTCGATCTGCAACGCGTGCGACTTCAAGGGCCCGACGACTCCTGCACCAACCTCCAGAACCGACGGCGGATCTTTGGAGAACAACGAGAGGTCGCCGATGCCCAGCATTTCTAATGTACTGTTTTGTGGGTCTTCCCCACCACGTAGTTGGCCCGCAACGCCGCGGTCAGCCAGAACTGTTTGGATTGGTTGTTCACAACGAGTTGATAGCCCTGGACCGAGCTATCGACTTCAAGGAACTGTATTTTAAGTCTGTTTTTGCTTATTGATATTTCTAAGAACTGTATGGGGGATTTTTATTGTTTTGGTCATGTTTGCACAGATAAAATATTGGTTATTTTTCTAAAACTGGTGTAGTGTCCTTTTGTAGTGTTTATAATGTGTTACTGTTGGTTATGAGCAAATGCTTTACACACTGCCTCTGAGATAAACCTGCCTGCTCGTGCCAATCTACCAAGGGGGTGAGCAGGGGTCATTTCAGTAGTGTATCCCCCTTATCCGGACTAGGAAGAAAGGTCCCTACTTGGACAGGGTAACAACCTGCCAACTAGAAACCTCCATTTCTAACAATGCCTCATAGAAATGGTATTTAAAGTTACACAATCATTTACAAAACTTTTTTTTTTAAGTACAACTTTCTTATGTACATTGCATTTGAAAGCAAACAAACAATATTGCTTTCATGCTTATGGACGTAATTGCACATAATTATGAAGTGTTCTAAATGGCCTAAAATTATAACATTTTGCTAACAAGTGTAGACCTTTTAATAGCAGAACCCCTGTCAGTAATGCAAGCTGAGCTCCCCAGATGAGCTAGGGTCCAAAATACACAGCTATCTACATTGAAAAAAAAGTCAATTTTCAGAGGAACAATGTGATACATCCATGTTGTCTTTTGACCCGTTTCCTGCAGCAGGCATACCCACACAAGAGATGTATCATTTTTATCGGAAGACATGTGGGAGCATAGAATAGTAGAATATTATGTTATTACCAATTAGATTTCTCTGCATTTGTGCCTTCCAATTGTAAGCCAGTGAGTAAGAAAGAAGACATTTTGAAAAATACCCTCTAAATCATATGCTAGAACGCAGGGGAATGGAAATTAATAAAATATCACTTGTCCATGGGACAGGTTGCTTCATAAATCTACTTGTCCTATTATAAAATCCACTTGTCCTTTTGGTGCCATGTAGTGTGCCGACAAATTATAGCAGTAATCTCATTATATAGGAGCTCTGATAATAGCCTCTCTGATTATGTCAGAGCTCATACCATAGTAGAGTTTGAAGGCTAGCAATTCCTTTATTTTACCACCTTTTCAGAGATCTACATACTGAGGCTGGAGGTAGTGGTAAGCAATAGTTCCCCACAGTTGGCACGCCCTTTTGAGTCTGTCCAAACCTAATAACTTGCATGTTTTATGGGGTTTTTTCAGCTTGTCTCTAAAGTGTTCCCATATAGAGAAAGGCTGGAAATTTACTGTGGACAAGGGCAGAGAAAAACATTTTCCGGGGTTGGTGGAAAAAAGTGATTTGTTGGAATGTGAACTTGTTACCATTCAACAGATTTTCGCATGAGCAAATTTATACATGCATATTTGCTGTGTTATAATGCCATTCCCAAATATTTTCTAGAATTCCCATTTCTTCACCAACTTCTGTAAATTCTAGTGAATTCATGAAAGCCGTAAATCTGCGCTAATGCAAGAACATATACCATGGGTGCATTTTTGTGACTTTCTTTGAGAAACGGGCCCCTATTTAGATCTGGAATTAACCAAGACATTTTGTTTTTATTAAAATTCTATCTTTCTCTATCTACAGGCTGGCTTCTCTGTGGGTGACAGCAGCCTGCTCGTTCACAAGGAGCATATCAGCACGCAAAGTTTCCAGTGCCAGGAACTACTGTGCAAATGTGTGGTTTTGAGACCAAAACTATTTTTGCTTTTGCCAATGTTTGTTATAATGATGGGCCTGGTAGCTCACACAACAAATGTTTACAAAAACCATGTCAAAATAGGACCAGCAATGACAAAACCAAAAGGCTGACCACCAATGTCATGCCTATTGTCTTTGTCACTGCTAGTTTATTTTCATGTTTCCTATACGTTTGTTGAAACTAGTTACACTGATTTTCCATTATGAATATTTTTTGGGATACACTAGCATGCATCAACACATTTTACTAAATGATGCTTCAAAGAAATGGTATCTAAAATTGTACAGTAGTTTAGGAAAATGTTTTTTCCCAGATGCATTTTTTTATGAAAATTTTATTTTGAAAGCAAAGAATCATTAATCTTGCTTTCAGGTTTTGGCATATATTTGCATCTAATCAGAGAGCATTCTGTGAGCCTTATACATAGCCTCATACTGTAAAACTTTGCAAATGTGTATACACATTTTTATACTGGAACCACAGTCAATAGTGCAGTCTGAACTTACATTTCCTTAGAGCGCTCATCCTAATAATAAAGGCTTTGTATTTATAAACCATGAATACAAGTTCAAATACAAGTTCAAACAGCATTCATTTTTGGACACAAATATTACACTGCAGGCAATGCCCATCCATGATTCATAATGTGGTACTGTGATCTGGCAGCCAAAGTGTTTATGGCCTACTTGTCCTAAGAACAAAATGAACTTAAAAACTTGTCCTATATGTCAATCAATATGTCCTGAGCATCAGGCTATAGGATTCAGAGATGCGCAAATACCCACTGCTCCTAAACTCCATATCTTGGGCCCATTTTGGAATCTACTTATTTCACCATATGAATACAAAACACATTGTACGGTGCAGCTCATTTGTTGGCTTTGAGTACCTTGGGTTCTTGGAGAACCTACAAACCCTATATAACTAGAAGGGTCTAGTGGACGTAGTGGTTTATTCATTTGTCATTCATTTATTTATTTATGATCTTGGAACTCCGAAGAGATCCACATAAAATGTTACTTTACATTTTCGAAACATTCAAATGCAACTAGTGTAAATATAGGAAAGATCATATAAAACCAATTTTAAATATAAAACCCACCATATAAATGTTTTAATATATATCTAAAAAATACTTTAAAAAGTTAAAAATTCTATGACAAAATATTTTATTCGGTGGTACATACATAGAGTCAGTCAGGGCAGAGGCAGAGAGAATAGATAAAGATAAACAAATAGGCCTTATCCATTCACGTCGACATAATGATAGAGCAGGAAAAATAAACAGTATATGAGTAATATCCTGGATAGGATTATTGCACAAATTGCAGGCTGGAGAGGAACCATATCATTTAGCTAATAAATTGTTTAGCAGGAGTAGACCTTGCCTCATTAGTAACCAAAAACGGCGCACTCCATGGGGCAGGTTCCAAGTAATATAAGCCTGCACTTTATTTATCACACAGGAGTCAATAGACGGGTTGGTGCCTCTCTTTAGGATGCGGGCTTCTCTTTCCCTGGTGAAACTCAATTTCCAAGTAGCCTGTTTCAAAGTGACTTTTAATTGATATGGCGAAAGGGTGAACAGTACAGTTTCATCCAGTTGAAGCAAGGCTACGGCAGCTCTGAATTTTTTAACAATTATTGATTGCTCATTTAAACTTCCTAATAATTCTTTCCGGATAAAAGATTTTATTGTACCTAGCTCACCCTTTACAAGACTTATCACCCAACGTACTATTCCCGCAAGTCCCTGTACCCAGGTACTTCTTAAACAAAATTCCAACCTTAAAGCGGCCACGGGACAAGCAGTGTTAACTGAGGCTAGGCTCCGTAAAATGTTGCCTTCTGTTGTATTTAGAAAACCACATTTTCCTAAGTCAAGTAGTTCAATACCATACAACAGAGAGGCAAGGATTTTAGCACGAAATACCTCTAATAAAATTCCAAAGTGTCTCCTTCCAGTTGACCTATAGAGGGAGCCCAAACGTTTCCCCTGTGCAATTGCTTTATGAATATTATTTTCTGTGTGTGCTTTATCACTTAAATTGCTGCACACCGTTTTCCCCAAGAAAACGTATGATTTAACAAGCTCCAGTTTTTGCCCACCTACAGACCAAACGAAATTTCCATACTTCAGCTTTTTTCTACCGTGCATGCACATTACTTTGCTTTTAGATACATTTATCTTTAAAAAATGGGCCTCTGCATATTCATGTAGCACCTGAAGATGACTATTTAGTCCCCTCGGCGTTAAATCCAGTATTAGTATATCATCCGCATAGAGTAAACAAACAATTGATTTTCCCCACAATAATGGGAGACAGAGCATGGGGAAGGTCAGATATATAAAGAGAGAAAAGTAGAGGGGCCAATAAACATCCTTGTTTTAGGCCATTTCCTTGTTTTAGGCCATTAGTGGTTTATTACTTTTGCAAATCAGCCATCATGACAAAAAGTTACACATGAAATTGTTGTCACAAATGGCAGTTTTTTTCCTACTCATTTTAAAATATGTCTTTATTTCGAAGTTAGTTTCTTTGGAGAAACCTTAAGGGATCTACACATATGACCCCTTGCTGAATTTGGAATGTAGTCTACTTTTCAGAAATCTATGTTTTTGCTGGATCACCCAAGGGTTTCACACTGGTTTTCACCATAAAAGGAAAAGTAGGTTGAGCACAAAAATAGGAAAAATGGACAACCTCTTTCAAAAAAGCCAAAACGGTGGCAATAAAAATAGTTTTTTTATTCAGCTCTGCGTTATCCTGAAAGCTGGGAAGGTGGTGACTTTAGCACGGCAAACCGTTTCTTGATGCAGTTTTTAATGGAAAAAAAGACACTTTTATCTGGAGCTCTTTTTCCAATTTTTCCAGGCAAACTCAAAATGTAGCTCTATTTTACCTATGTTCTCAGTGCCCTCCTAGGGAATCGACAAACCCTGGGTGCCTGTAGAATCCCAAGCATTTCGGAAAAAAAAGACACACCTTTGGAGTGGATACCTTATGTGGAACAGAAGTTATGGAGCCCTATGCACTAACTACCCCAAATAGTCAAAAAAGGGTTCAGGACTGGGTCAAGCGGTTCATGGATTAGGGACTAGGAAAACTTCTAGGGACCAAAATAACTCTAGGGGACACCTTAAAGTGACAAGGTAATCTTTAAAATGCAGCCATTCTCTGCTACCATTTTGTGGTAGCGGAACCCTAAACCCCAAATTTTAGAGCACCTCAAAATTCATAATACATCCAAAATTTGCCTCTGGCAGTTCTGCTTCTCCAGAGTTGGTCTTATGTTAAAATGCACTCTTCCCAACAACAGACCCAACATTAATATAACAGAGAAGCAAATATTAAATAACTGTGACCACTCAATAACTGAGTTCTAAATCAGGAGAAAGTTGAAGGGTTTTATTATAAAATCTCAAAAATAAGTGGTACAGAATAATTGTCATGACAGCCCAAATGCAGAATACGTAATCAGAAAATCTGAAATATTATAAATCCCAAAAGAACAGCAAAATCGTAAGACAATGGACAGCATCCCTTGAAAAAAACTCCTGTCAACCCCTGGTACCTCTGCGACCAGCCAAGGGTGTTTGCGGTGCAGTACAAACAGCACTTTCATTTTTGTCTTAAAAAGTGGACATCTATCTAGTGAGGTGCCACCTTTCTCAGCAATATATACCAACCATTTGTTAATGTTTTAACATTGTGGAAGGTGGAGGGGATAAAACTTGAAAAACTTGCATTGTAAAATCCCATGTGTCTGTTTTTTTTACCAGGGCAACTCTGCCTGTTTGTTTAATAACCAGTAGTTAATAGTTTGGACAGCTCTAAACTACTTTGCAGTGATAGTTATTACAGTTAGTTATTTTTAATGAATTTTTCAAAGAATGAAACATTCCAGCATTTACTGATTTATCTAATATTTCAATTGGCATCATCTAAAAATACTAGTCAGGCAGATAGTATACTAGGCAGGTGGCAACACTAGTTTAGATGTCTTACACCATATATCTCCATTTCATGCATCTGTGGGTAGTGTCATATGCCGTGAACGTTTGGCTCTCCAAGGAGAGCGAGACTAAGCGTATTTGGAGAGTATGTCCATTGATATCGAAGGGGTGAAAACAAATTCCGAAGATATTCAGACCTGGTGATCCCACTAAAGTCAATTGGGGGGGGGGGGCATTTTTTTTTTTTGAGGGGTAATGAAGATTCCAAGGAGGGTGACATCATGCTTTTAGGTCTATGGAAAGTAGTATGTTATCCATCTTCCCATTACCGCCAAAGGTGGTTCATAACACCCAGACTGTATTTAAATTTGTACTTATCTGACTGAAGATTGCCGACAAGTTTACCATGGCAGTCATACTTGCCCGCATTGAAGTGGGATTCACGGGTCTAATGGAACACTAAGCCAGGTAGTCAGAATTACCTGTATATCACAATGTTTCTTGGTAATGAACGGGAACTAGGCTAACGCAAGATGTCTGCCGTTAGAAGCTGTTCGTTTGCCCTCACCGGCGGCCCCCAACAGTTCCGCGCTCTTGACGTATATCCAAGCCCACAACCATTCACAGTCACCCCGACCGACTATGGCGGCAGCGATATGTGACAACTGGCATGGTTCTGAGAAAGCCCCGTCTTAAGATGGCCGCCACGCCAGCGCCCCGCAGATTGTAGGCAGCCCATTGTACTCCTTTTTCGGAGGTGGGCGCACGCGCATTGACCTCCCGGCGCGCGCCCCCTTTCTGTACCCTCGCCGCCCGCGCTAAACCTGAGAGGAACCGGTGCCATCGCCATGGGGGTAAGCGAGAGGGTGATAGTATCGAATTATTGTAGAATGAATGTGGGGTCCCAGTTTGAGTAGGAGAGGTGTGCTATTGGGGCTGGTGGTAATATTAGGTCTCGGACTCGGAGGTAAGAGAGGAGTGGGGGTAGTACTGGGGCCAGGATTATTCCTGTGCATTGCAGGTAATGGGTAATATGTGACGAATGCACGGTTAGGATAATGTTTGCTAATTTAGTGCCATAAATGGAGCACCAGGTATTAATGAAGGATGGGCATGCGAAATGTGTGCATTACTGCTGGGTTGTGGGTAATAGGAGCCCTTTGAGATTAAGACAAGTGGACGGGGAAAGACTTGAGGGCTCGTGAGTAAATGCAAGGAAGCTGTGGACCTTTTGGGTGAAGTCATAGGTGGCTAATGGGTAAGACTTTGGTGAGCTCGGGTTAGCGGCTCAGACATAAAATGCTTGAGAGTTCGACATGGGAGAATAGCTTATGGCAAGGGGTTAGACCTGGTGAGATACGGGAGGCTTGTGGTGTGTGTGTACCTTGGGATGTTGGTGGAGGGTAAGAAAGACATCCAGCATAGGGTAGTGCAGTGGGCGGGCTGATGTGAATGATACAACAAGCAAGTTATACATGTAGTACGTGGTTTGGGTTACTATTCCGAGTGACGCGACTTGGTACAGATTATGTCACAAAGGCATTAACATGTTTGAGGGTGTGGGGTGTCGTGATCATATAATTGGTCGGTGGCACAAAGGGTGTTAAGTGTTAAAAGTGAGTCTTAATGTAATGGACGGAGGTTAAAAGGAAGGGGTTGTGATCTGTTCATTCATGTCCGTGAACGTGGGCACTTGACTCTTTAGGTAGCAGTGGTAAGTAGTGAAGGCTTGCTGTAGGTGTGCTAGGAGTTACAAAATAGATGTAAAAGAACATCGTTTTTTGTGCTTCATAACATGCATTGCCAATCGGTGCTATACATCTTTATAGGTAAGTCGGTCAATAGAACAGTTCAAATATATATTCAGATTGTGTTGGTGCCACCTGGAGGGGCAAGTTATGACCCCAAACTTGTTTATAGCTCATTTGTGCTTTATTTTTTCAGTATATAGCTTTGGCCATGTTGCCATGGTTATCCTTGTGGGAAGACTTGCGAATCTTCAATACTTATTCTGCTTTACTTAGTTCAATATGTGTTTTTATTAGGGATCTGATTTTGTGTTAAGAATATAGGATTTGTTGACTTTGATTAATCCTTTTATAGTTGTCTGGCTGCTGCTGAGCTAATAATTGCACTCAAGACCTGATGGGTCACTATGTAACGTGATACCTGTGCATTATTGCATAAAAACAAGTTTAAAATAAATGATTGCAGTAAGTTCGGATGCGGAGTTTGGCTTAAAATACAACAAAAACGGTCTCTAGAGATCCCATTTGTAAAATCCCACAACTGAAAACTGGAGCATGGTCTCATAAAAATGTTTTGTTGACGGAGGAGGGTGCTTATTGCCATGTTTGCTATAGCCTGGTTTCTGGTACAGTTAACTGCACACCCTAGCCTGCAGTGAGCAGGGAACAATCCCTCATAGTTCACCGTCCAGTTTGAGTATCCAGTTAAGAACCCCAAGTATTTCATTTTTTGTGTGTGTTTGTCCTTGGCAAGAACAGGGTTGTGGTGTAGTACTTAATACTCAGTCCTCTGGAGAGGCCTGATTTTCATAACCTCATAACCGTGTGGCTCTGGTCAATATTTTCCAGTTCTGGGGTCTTCCAAAAGAGTCATAACGCTTCACTAATTCGAACTGGAAATTGGAGTTCAGATTTGGGGATTCCGACGTGGCTGTAAAAGACTGGCTCCTTAGAAATGCACAGGTTATGAAGATAATTGCAAGGGTTCCATAATCAGTGCGATCGTTTCCAGGCTGCCTAATCAACCCAGACGCAATGGTTGTTAAGTTAAAGTCTTTACAAACATAGTGGTGGGTTAGGTATGGTGCAGACTTATTAAAGGTTGTGTAAGCGTAAGTGATGCTCAACGCCCCAGGTGAAGTAGGTTTGCAGTTTTTAGTTCTTACAAGCTGTCCTGTGGCTTCTGGGCAGTTTCGGAGTTGTCCTCCATCCAGAGTCTATTTATTTGGGTCTTGTGCAAATCTCTTTGGTGTCACGTCAGCTTTTCATCTAGCAGACTGTCCAGCATCTTGAGGAGGCATCGGAGCTTTCCTTCTTTCCAAGGACTGGGCAGCAAATCTTCACACAGGAATCCAGCCTTGGGGTCAGGTGCACGGAGAGCAATAAGGCAGCAGAGGTTATGCTCACAATAACACATTTGCCTTGCACTGGTGCACAATCTTATGGCAGGTCAAACAATATATTCAAGTTAAAGATTCAGGCAGACCATTGATTACCCTCTTTAGAGGTCAAGACAAGAAGCCAAAGACAAGCAATTTGCTACCCTTTTCAAATATCAATAGCATTTCCAGCAAAGGAGAAATGCGTCTTCTTTAAATCCAGGTTGTGCTATTTCATCAACAAGTCGCAGGTAAGAACAGTTTCAAATTGCCACAGATATTTTGTTTATCCTGAATTAGATGAGGCCAGCACAGGTAACCATTGATCGGTGCTTTCAAGGAGGGGTAATGAGGTGAATTTCACTTGAACTGAGGTGAAGGAAACCTACAGAAACAAAAGAATGGTCTGCATCCCTCCCTGAGCCTTTCGCTGGGTGGATCAGGTTTTACTGAGGCAAGTACTGCCGACTAGAACCCATGGACAAAGACAGGCATCTGAATGAGTTTCCCTATATTGTGCAGCATACAATTGATGTCCAAATAAACCTAACCTATTGCTCAGCAAATGTGTAAAACAAATACAAAAAAAGAACGCACACAGGCTCCACCATTGTCAAACACAGGAGGATGGCAAATATATTTGCAAAAAGTGGGCGGACCTTTTTCTAGGGACAGCTTGTAGGTATTCTTCCACATGTGTTCTGGTGAAAAGGGACTGGAGTAGAAATCATTCACCCCACTACTAATCACCAAGTAGCCTTGAATGAAGGGACAATAGACACTCTCTCGGTCATTAGAAGTACTTTTTTGTGTTGTCTTGGTAACAAAACTGTGCTTATGATCAGGAAAGTAAAATAAAGCAAGAATGGACTAAGCTATTAGGTTTCACCATTCAGTGCAATTAGTGTACCTTTTGAGCTTTGCCAATAGTTTTTTTCTGATGCTCTTTTGGATTCCTTTACTGAATATCAACACTAACAATATCGTGGCATACAAATATCGACTGACAAAATATTGTAAGGTTAGTGCATATAGGGAGATATCGAATTACTATTACTAACTCCACTTATACATTCCTTGAAGATCTATGTACCACGGAGGTACATATTTGTGGAGTTGGGGATAGACAGTCTAGACTTACCTCTCAATATTGTTTTTGTTATTCGGTCCTCTATATTCTTTCCCAATGATATTGTTGATTTGATATTTTGATATTCACGAGGCACACCGTGATTTTGCATCAGCAAAAAGAAAATACTTGGTTAATACGGAATAGTATCAGCAAAAAAGCTTTCTACAGATTGATGTGTTCACATGTATGCAACACCATGCCTGTGCACGAATGTGTTGAGAAGCGGTAGCCTTTTTAAAAAAAAAATATTTTATTATTTAAAGTCATCCTCTCAAAAGTAGTAAAGAAGATCTGCTCCATAGGAGGTACAACTTAAAGAAGGAAGTAGTAATATAAGGAGCAATTAAATTAGATTGTCAAGAAAGCCAACCAATGTTAAACAGTGGACTGACCCCAAACTTCTCCCTTTTAGTACACAAGTCTTTGACAACAGATAGTGGGAAGCTGCCTGTAGGCAAAACCTTAAATGGAGAACCCACTATCGCTTCACATGATCATCCAGTTCACTGGAAGCAAAATCTGGGACTAGTCCACAAAAAATGTGTAGGGTAAAACACATCTATTCCATGGTATGCAGGGTGCTTTCGTTGCAACATGTCTGGTGTTGGAGGGAGGGAATACTTGCGACAGTACGGTTCTCTGTACTGGGGCCAACATATTGGATTACTTAGAGTAAACGATCTGCAAAATGTTTAAAAGAGTGAGGTTGAGCAATACATTTATAAGAGAGGGTAGTTACAGTATGTTGGGGCTGGTGTTAATACTTTGCAGTACTTTCAGCAGGTAGTGTGTAAGTAGCTGGGGGTAATTGGGTGGACCGGAGGGATGAAGGGGTGGCCATGGGTAGAGTTCGGACGGTCAGGCAGGAAGACTTGGGAGTAGTATGTGGATAATCCTCTTACACAGGATTCTAATTGAGATTTCCAGAAGGGTGTTTTTGTCTGTTTTAGGCTCCTTCTTTAATGCCACACCAGGGCTTTTGGTTTTGAGAAACATTTGGTCTCTTTTTTTGTGTCGATTTTTTTAGCCTTTTGGGTCGTTAGACGTCTTTGTGACTGTTGTAAATTTGTAACCCCGATTCCTTTTTGTTTTGTTTGTGGAAAACTAGCCCCGAGTCTTCTGTCTGTACGGGCGGCGGACAGTTATTGAAGTATGGAAATGTGTGTTTAGAATTATGGTTTTTCGAGATTTACAAATTCTACTAGGTAAATAAAAAAATGATCGTTTGTTTATTCTGTTCCCTGCTTGAAGAGGGACCAGCATTATCGGATTTAGGTGTTTGTCAGTACAATCCTTTGTTGATAATTTTCTACAGCCTGACTGAAAGAGTCTGTTACCTGTTTCCTTGGAAACCATCTTTTCCAAACCTTCCTACTCTTTCCTAATCATCCCACTTTTAGGTTCAAGCCGGCCCTCCCGTATGTTGTGGGGAGTGAGCCAGAAGAAGCGGCTGTGCATCCATTATTTATCCCTGGTCATATGGGTGTATAGTAAAGTTAGCAAGAAGCATTCCTGCTTCCGTTATGATCTCGGGTCTATGCTGTCTTGCAGGCAAGTAGTTCTGGCTTCAGGATCCAAGTAATGTGGCCAAGCCGCAGGGATCCCCATCCATTTACCAACACTTACAAGCGTGGGAGAGGCACACGTCACAGAAATTACGTGCTTCATCAATCAATCGACATGGGGATACTTTTTAATTACATTTTAATCATTTTGTTATTTTGATGCACCCAATTTGTTCAGAGAAGTGGGTTGTACCATTTTGCGGGGAAATATGAAGGAGTCAAGTTTCTAGTTAGTTTACTCTTAACATAAATACTCTCTGGGAGTATGCGCGGGAGAATCCACAATCTTTCTACTGTCCCGGCAGGCTTAGACTCTGCATGGGTTGGTGCCCTGTAGAGCTAATCTGCCAGCATCAGGCTATTGATGAACTATTTTTTTTTCAAGAAGTCCCTACAGAAAGCTTTTATCCAGGAAGAATAGTCGTTCCTATTACTTTCTTTTGATCCTTGAATGTTTTTGAGGTTCTGAACACCGAATCTACTGAGGCGGAACAGTCGGAGTGATATTAATGTTTTCTCAAGCGCCAACTTTTTCAGGCTTTCCTTTGTTTTTATCTCTTCGTTGTCAGTTTCATTTCTGAACGGCATCGATGACATCCCAGCTGCAAAAGTGCGCACAATTTAAACGCAATATCCTTTCTAAAACAGAGTAATTAATCCTTTATTTCCTTTGTAAAAATATCGGTATACCATTCGTTCGCTGTGGCAGGACCTTCAGTACTCTGCCCTGTTAGAATAAGCTAGATGGTGGAATAAACCAGTGTGGTTCTTCATCGCTCTTTTAGTGTCCAGTTGCAAGTTTCTGCGGGATAGCCTGGACTACAGGCAGGACCATTGGAATTATGCAGCAGGAGAGGACCTCATTATGTGGGAGAGTTCGCTATATTATCCAGCAAGAAAAGAAAACCATACCTCACATTTTGTTAGTATTAATTATTTTATTATTTTTGCACGTGATGAAGCTTTCTGGGCAAACCTATCATTTCATTAGTACCAGTTTAACACCCAAGTACATTAACAAGCAACTGAAAGTTGACCAGTAAACCTTTGTGTAGGGCCTTTCACTGTGCAGAAACACGTCTTTGCGTTTTTAGTAACTTGTACATTTGCACTAGAAACAAAACATTTTTTGTCCAAATCTGCAGATGATGACTTGTGTGGCAGATCTGTAATTGTGCAGGAAAACTCCCTAGCTGCAGAATGGTTACAGGTAATGTGTGAAAGCATTCTCACTACTATGGTGAAAATAGCCTAAGCTTGCAACCTCAGCGAATGAACCATTTAGCGCCATTGTACATTTATTGAGGCACGTTTATGATTACTACGAAGATACAATAATTAAATATTTTTCTCAGTACATTTTGTTTTGTTTTTCTGGATTTAGAGAAAATCAAGCAAAGCCAAAGAGAAAAAGCAGAAACGACAGGAAGAACGGGCTGCCATGGATGCAGTCTGTGCCAAGGTGGAAGCAGCAAATAAAGTAAGTATCTCGCAAGTGGCTTCGCATCGCTGACAAAGCTTTAGCGCTAAATTGACTGGCTCCAGTGAGTGAAGCCAGTGTGCGCAACACATATTGGAGTAGAACCATACTACATTGTGGTCAGATGCCTTCAACTCTATATGTACCATGATCAGTCTGTTCTTTAGTGCTTACTGGAGCATAGAATGTTTCTATAGGCCTGCAGCTTTGTCATGTAGTCTGCACTATTGCTGAGTTGCAGGCCCTTTAGGGAATGTATGCTCCAGTCTGTGAAGACTAGAATGTCTTGTTGGTGATACCATGTAAACGTAAATTGTATGAATAGTTGAAAATCTTGTGTTTTCTCCTCTTAGCTCGGAGATCCCTTACAGGCTTTCCCTGTCTTCAAGAAGTACGACAGAAATGGGTAAGACCAATTCTTTAGTTAAGTCAGCTCTTTTTTAAATTAAGTGTGAATTATAATTGGTTGCTTTACAAACAGGTCTCATGCATCCCTTTCATTTTCGTTTTCTGGCTCTTTAGCACTTTTTCTCGTCCTGTGTATTCATGTGTGCATGCTTTTCTCTCCACATTTTCCTCTTACCCTATGATTTTCCACTGTCCATCTCTTTCCATCACACTAAAGTCTCTTTGGCTCATTTACTTTGATTATTTCTCTCTGTCTCACGAGTACCTCACTTTTCAGGGCTCCAGGCTTGCTTTCTGTCTTTCTAACCCCTCTCCTCATCCTAGCTTCTCTTAATTTCACAGGCCTGTGCTTATTTTTCTTTGCTGTACTGTGCTAATGTACTTTACTGGTCATTCTTCACACTCTCCTCTATCGCCAGTCTTTGGTCTTTACTGTTGTTGATTCGCACATTCGTGTAAACACAAAAAGTGATGGGTTGGTTGAATTAATCTCAGCCACTGGTAATTACTCAGCCACATCCCAGTCCATATTTTTTTGTTGCCTACAATGCTACCATAGATAAGACCCAGCCATATGCCAATCGGCTTTGGTCCCGCTCCAGTAGAAACAGTTAACCCGAACTGCTGAGTCTGGTCCTCTCTAAACCGGGACACAAGCAAAGCAAAACCGATTTTGCTCTAGTTGGGACCTTTCAGTCTTGTGCAGCTTGGTTCCAGTGGCAAAGTGAGTATGGGACCCACATCTGGGAGTACTCATCACAATTTGGTTGTTGCACTGAGGTAAACAAACTGATCAGTGGGATCTTGATTAATCTAAGCCAGTGGTAAAATTGCTATGGGACTCTAAGACTCCAGCCTCAGCAGCTGGTTCTGGGTTAGATATAGGGGTGGGTGGTAAATTCCGCTCCTCCAGTAGAGTTCAAGTTCTGCTCGCTCCGCTTGAAGAAGGAGTTTCAGAAAAACTGCCAACCACAGCGAGGCAGTTTTTTTGGCATGCGGCTTGTCAACAGTAAGTTGTTGTGCATTAACATTGAGTTCTAGACCATCTCCTGGGGTGATTTTTCAACGCGGGTGGTTGCTACCTTTCAAGTGAAGAAAGCTGCAGCTCGAGTAGAAAATCTACTCTAACAGCAGAAATAAGCAGCGCTCTCTGGTGGGCCTTTTGGAGCTGTTCACGTGGATTTTACAGTGTGGGACAAGCTCCTGGCCCAAAAAATATCAGCGCAACATACCGAACTCTGACGCTCACTGAACTCCACATAATCTCGCAGAGTTTTGAGGTAGCTTTATGGAATTCTGCAGAGTGAAAATCCGTGAGTTCTGCCCACCCGTAGTCCGAAAAACAGAATGGCTGTACCTTGTTCAGGGAATCGCCCTATTGTGCTGCATACAATATGCAGACCCCCCAGGATATAGCGGCATGGATTAGCAAATTTAGCGGCACAAAAATGGAAATTTAGCGGCACAAATATGGAAATTTAGCGGCAATTGTGCGGCATTATATTTGGCCATTTTTCCTACAACAAATACAGATATCTTAGTTTTTTAGTTATTTAACAACTTGAAGCTATGTATATTTGGTTTATTTACAATGTAGATACTTTGTTTCCCTCGAAAAGCAAAAGACTGCCCGTCAGCAGCCCAGGGTAGCAAAACAGCGTTACAAGCGTCCCGCGTTGCATGGGGGGTGCTAGAACCGTTGTCCCACCAGGAGCTACTAGCATCATTCACGGGAGAACGGCTGAAACTGTCCTGCTTATGACGTTGGAAGGTTTGCCCAGCGATAGAATGGCATGGAGTTTCTTCAGGGGGAGATGCTGGAGTTTGGAGGTTCATCACTCAACAATCATTTGCGCCCTCAGCTCTTCCTCAAGACCAGCGACGTTGCACTACAGCAACTCACTCTATACTGGAATTCACACTCCAACCAAACACTTAAGTTCAGCTGCTGCATTTAAAATGAAGTTGTAAAGACAGAGAAATTAGTTTTTTGGTGCAAATATGGCTCGTTTTGGAACACGTAGG
This sequence comes from Lissotriton vulgaris, assembly GCF_964263255.1. Lineage (NCBI taxonomy): Eukaryota > Metazoa > Chordata > Amphibia > Caudata > Salamandridae > Lissotriton > Lissotriton vulgaris. Next base: position 580,744,065 of record NC_141697.1, read on the forward strand.
GCCTCAAGAATGCTGTGTTATGGAGTGGGAGCTGTGACAGTCCGCCCCTTCCCCCTTCCCTTTCAACCAGAGGCACCACAAGGTCGGCAGTAACGGTTCAGAAATGGTTGGTTTTAACAAAAAAAAAAGAAGTAGGGGAACTGCTTTGCTGTTCCTCATAGATTCCGCCCACTTCTACCTCTGGGTACATTGTAATTCCAAATTGTAGTATCCAGACATCTGTAATTGGGATTATCCTGACATCTGCAGACCCTTATTTCTTTTATAGCATTTCTTCTTGCTGCACTCCACCCAGAGGTGGACGAGCCACTGAAAGGGGGAGTCAGGCTCGAGCCCGATGCCTCACTCTGGCTGAGCTCGAGGTCCTCTTGGGTTCTGGAGCCCTAAACGATCCGAACTTTAAAATGTTTTCTGCCTACCACCCACGCTCTAACTGAATACTCCAAGATGAGAACATTATCCTTTGATGTAAAATAGGAAAAGGAAATACTTACTCAATGTCTGAATGGCACAATGTGGAATCGGGAAACCTAGAACTTTTCCTGCCTTCCCTGCTTGACCAAACTGTGATGTGATCCTAGACAAATATTTTTTTCACTGTGCCTCCTATTTTCTTTATTGCATTTAAGAGTGCTTTGAAATACATGAGTTCAAGGTATGTACTATCTTGTGTCGGATTGAAAGACTATAATGTTGCCCCATGAAAGAATCAAGGCCACCTACATGGTACACATGGCAACTGACTTGCCTTTTAATTCCCTAATGGCAACGCAGTCATGCCTGGGGCCAGGAGGCATGACCATTTTGAAGTTCATGTTTAATAAATCCCTCGCAATGCAGTGATATCATCTGAGGTACTACGTTGAAACACTTCTATCTGCTAAAGAAATGCACTCTTTGGAATGTTGAAGTGCAGGAGCACTTAAAACCCAGACAGAGAGTCGGCTCGGCTCTTGCAATTAATTTTGTTGTAAATGTGTGTTGCCGCGCCCGCCCGCCCCTTTGTGCGAATATGACGTTGAAATCTGCAATGATTTGTATCCACAGCCTGCCCAACGTGATGCATATTTACTCCCCACGCCCATAGCCTTATTAATGCAATAGCAAACTATAAAACCCGAGGAACGAAACACAGAAGGCAGGGAAATCCATACTGAAAGGGTCATCTGAACAACACTGGCAAAATGACAATGTAACTGTTCAGTAGTGTTCATAGCGCCTAACACTGAGCCCCGTGTATGCATTTATTAAGTGTGGGATGTTTTCAAGACCACAGGACATGATGTCGGTCTTTCCATCAGAAGGGGGCTCTTAGGTGCAATATGCAAAGACCTATTCAGATGAGACAAATGCACCTGCGTACCCGGTGATTAAGTTTCTATTTAATAATTATGGCCTAACTGTGTCCCATTCCACGCTGTAGTTTTAGTGCTGGGCGCTATTAATCAAACATGACAATATTGACACCCTCCTTGCAGATTCTGTGTGAATGTTAATTTACTTCCAGGAACCATATCTCTCTGCATTTGTTTCGTCCCCACCGTAAATTGAGAAGAATGTTGGTAAAACGCTTTCAGCAAACTCCAACAGCTATAAATTATGATTACACAAAGGAGTCTTCATCTTAAACAATTTTGCACTTTGCAGAAATCTAGCTAGCATATTGGGCTAGAAATGGTTTATTATGAGTAAACACACAGTCGCCCAGAGCATAAACAGATCAAATGGTTGGCTGACTCATAATGTCCTGCGTAATTAATATTTCTTTAACTTTATATGCAATGAGTAAATGGATAAAATATACAAATTCTCAAATTCCCTTTTGCATAGTCCTGTGACTGCAGCTGCACCGCGCCGTGTCACCCACACAAACAGAGGCAAATGGGAAGGCGGATGGCCTGCTTAATCACTCGCTCTTTAGGGTTAATCCTCCTGTGTAGCAGCACCGCCCGGCCATCCACTGGGACATTAACACCCCGTCTGGACTGACAATACCAGGCCGTTCATGGCGACCGGACTCAGACTCACAATACACACCCCCCAGGATATAGCGGCGCGGCATAGCGGCATGCATTTGCTTTTGTAACAATGCAGCGATTTCTACAAAAGTGCCGATTTCGCGGGCACTTTAGTAAAAATCGCGGCATTTTTACAAAAGTAACGATTTCGCGATTTTTTTGCAAATCGCGAAATCGCGATATCCTGGAGGGTCTGAATATGTGCTTACAGAGCACACTATTTGTGCTGTGCTTGACCCCCATAAACACCACATGTAAACATAAAAACATTGTGAAGAGAACGACACATATTTTATTGGAATAAAGGTATTGGGACTTCTCTCCCATCAATTGATTTAGGAGGCCTGTGCCTCATTGAAATCACAGCGGTTACACATTTTACTCTCTTCGTAGCCTGATTACAGGGCACCATCACAGCTCTTCTACAAATGGGTTGGACCCTTTGGACACACTCCTAGCCCAGCCGAACATTTTTCACTGCTTGCGAGCAACCTAAAAAAACAATAGAACTCAGATATGAAGTGGGCTGGGGTAGGCCCTGGTTCTGGGGTTAGGGCAGGTTTATAACTTCCTGCAAAATGTAAAGAATTAAAACTAAAGGCTCCATAAACCCAGTCCTTGTTGAGCATATCAGACTTGGAATGGAAAGTTTTTTGCTGTAGTGAAATATTTTGCAGGTTTGATCCAGTTCCATTGGTTAAAACTAAGGCGCAGCAGTAATTTATGAAGGTTATTGTTCTGGCAGTAGCATTACCTTTTTGTGCAGTACATGTTTGGAAGGGTAAAATGACAGCACTGACTGCGTGGGACCACTGGAGTGGGTTAATTAGTGTTGGAAGTTTACTTACCATGTGCTCTGTAAAATGGGTCCTATCGGTGTTCTCAGCCTTCTGGGAAGAACACTGCTCACCCGATTTATCTTCTGCTAGTCTTCACTAAGTTCAAACACACGTCACTGGCAGTAAACACCCTTATGCACCCGTGTTCTCACTGTGAACACAAGCTTGAACTTGTAATGCTGATCAGGCCTACTTCCGTAGTTTTGCAGCACAAGGTTAATCCGTGCACGATTAGGCCTAGCTTGCAAACCTTGAAATTAGCTCCACTTAACACCGAGCACAGTCTGCTTTTTGTGTGACTGTTACTTGTGCCAAGGTTTTCAACTTTTCCTGTCCCTCTCTTGCAGGTTAAACATCTCCATTGAGTGCAAAAAAGTATCCGGGTTGGACCCAGCAACATTGGACTGGGCTTATGAACTCACCAAAACCAACATGCAGTCTTTGTAAGTGTCTTTTTAGAATAAACGTGATCGCAAGAGCAGCGGAGGGGGGTGCTGTAGGACAGGTCACTTAGCTTGCCTGCCTACATGCATACATGTGCCCCAATGCATGTGAAAGCCTTGGTTACATGATTGTGGAGTCAATGCTTTTTCCACATTTTGCCAGTGCCACAAAGTTAAAACTTCGATCCTCTCCCCTACCTTTACTTTCTGGCCCTACAACAGACTTTGGGCTGGCAGCCGATGCTTCAGAGAGAGCTCAACTGTATTCTCTGCATTTTGAAGGTAACTGCTTCTCATCCGAGGAGGATTGCACCCTTGATTTGGCTTATTTTCTTTCACTGTCTCAGGCCTAACCACCTATTCCAGCACATTATAATACTGCATGCATCAGTTCATTTTGGGTCCTCCTACATCCAAGGGCTGCAGTGTTCTTTTAATTATTTTGTCTTATAGAGAAGAGCCTGTGTGTTTGCTACTTTCAGTTAAATAAGATGGAATGATGAAAAAAGTCCTTTATTTGTCTATTTGCAGTGAAGGGCACAGATTGGGTATAACCCTCACCAATAGTGATTCGTTTTTCTCGCTCTTTACAGGTATGAACAAAGCGAGTGGGGTTGGAAGGACCGTGAGAAGCGAGATGAGATGACTGATGACCGTGCCTGGTACCTAGTGGCAAGAGAGGAAAGCTCGGCGCCGGTGGCATTCATCCACTTCCGCTTTGATGTAGAATGCGGGGATGAAGTCCTGTATTGGTATGTATTGCCCTCGGTGCAGTCTAGGACCAGTCCCCTAATTTGTGGCTTGCCGCAGCTGGTTTTGCTTAACTGCCAATTTGGTGCCTGGATTTGATGGTGTCCTCATTGGCTCTTCTCCTGAGGAAATGTTTTAACCAAGCTTAGATGACCATTTAGCGTTCACAAAATGCAGGCTGTTTTGAAAGTATTATTTTTTTTAAAGCGCGAGGAAAGGAATCCTTGTTTTCTCCCCTCCACCTCATATTAGTCTTAAGCTAGACATTAAAATGTTTCTGCAGTACAATCGTTCTGTGAGCTTCTTAGTGATCTGTTAATTAGATTCTTTTTAGGGTAGAGGGTGGTTAATTTCATATAGTACATGAGAGACACCGCCACCATATTAGAGCTTTTCCGCCGCGGTTGTAAGCCAACCGCGGCGGAAAAGCTGCGGACGGAAACCAGGACCCACCAGCCATCCTAATGTGGCGGTGCGTCTTTGGTGGGTCCGCTGCGGTTTTTCCGCATCCTCTGGGCCGGCGGTGGCTTCCGCCGGCCGTAGGATGCGGAAATTCCGCAGTCATAATCGGCCCCATTGTGTGGGAATCGGTTTTCGGTGAATATTTATCATTTGTGCATCATCAAGTAAAGTGTCTTGATTTGTTTTGATCCTTTTGAAATATTTGGTTCCGTCATACTTCCGAATTGCAAAAAAGACATAGCCTGACATTTGACCTCTGTCTTTTGAAGTGCAGCAAATGTAAAAAGATAAGTATAGAATGTAAAGGAATCTTTATTTATTGCTCGGACTTCTGTGACCCACCAAATATCCGCTCGGTACCCACTGTTTGTGAAACACTGGTCTAACTCCTTTCCAAAATATATGCATTCTCTCCCTGCTTTTCCACCTGAAAATCAGAGCATGCTACTGTGGCACAGCCTGGTGTGTATGTTTGTGAGGTTTGAATGTGTATTTGGCAGAGGTTTTCACTTTAAGAGTCTCATACTTATTTTATCTGCAGTTAGTCACAAGAGAACGCTAAATTTACATTTATGTCACAGTTAGACTGTCAAAACGGAACGGTTAATACATTTTTTCATGACTGCTGCCATTTATAGCATATTTGTGCGATTGGTGTAGTTTGCAGCACTCCTATTTTGAATTAAGCTCAAGTGACACGGGTTGCTAGTCATTCTTTTCCATGTTGAAATCATTTCGGGCATTAGTTTAGCTTTGCTGTGCATGGAACTTGTTACGTCTGAGATATTATATATTTTCTCATGTAGTTGTTCGCTTTCACAATTCACCAACCATGTCTGACTGCACCCAAAGCCTTTCTTGCCCGATAGGTAGTTGAAGTTTCCCCGAAAGAGTATTAAAGTAGATACTAATCATGCAGAGCACTTTTAGTGCAGAGCTAAGTACTGTTGCACTCTCAGACTTTAACTAAATTCCCTGGCAAATCCTAAGGGTCCATTGTTTCTTGAATTGGGATATTTCCTTCGCTTAGGCCAACCCAAAAATAAGGTTCTGTAGAACGATGACGACTGAGAGTGTGGGTTATGGCGGAAAGTCATTGGCTGTAAATGGCTGTGTCACAAATATCTGAATTTTCCGTGTCCTCTCTTCCTGGGAGGTTTTTACTTCTCTCTTGGGACCTCACTTTGTGCTTTAGTGGGACAGCTATTTATGTGCCCACTTTTGGGAGAGCCTTCTCCAGGCTGCAGTACCCACTTCTAAGACTGCTATGGGTACTAAGCCCATCCTATTAATATTGTATCCATTCCCTTACCCGATTTAGAATTGTATGGTAGTATGCTTAACACACATTTTTGTTTTAGTGTTGTTTTCTGGTCCTGCACAAGGAGTGTCGGGGTGTAAAAAAAAATGTACAATGGTTGTTTCCTCAAGGACATTTATTGCTGAGGCGGGTGTCCCTGCTTTTGAATGTTTTTCCTGCCTACACATGTTTTCTGTCCTATAGGTTGAATATTATTACCTGTTAAAATTGTTAATTACGCTTATTAGTTGGTAAAAAAAAATACCACATCCGCAGAAACTTTTCTTCTGGCCTGTGGGACTCCTTTCTGTTCAGTATTGGTGTTGCACTTACGTGTTGGTTGGAATGTCCCACGGGGAGTGAGCCAGCCTGTGTAGAATATAACAGTAAGAGCATGACTGACAGTCTCCTTCTCCACAGCTATGAGGCACAGTTAGAAAGCAAAGTGCGGAGGAAAGGCCTGGGCAAATTTCTTATTCAAATTTTGCAGCTGATGGCAAACAGGTGAGTGAATCTTATCTTATTCTTTCTTGATTTTTTTAGAGCACTGTAGGGGGGCCCATGTGTAGTCTGCTGCCTTTCTTATATTGCGTAGAAATAGTTCCATATCCCAGGTCCAGACCCAATGTCAAAGTGTATGTTGCACACTGCAGTTGACTTGACATTGTGTTACAGTGCTGCTGAATTTCCAGGTGGAATATGTGAACATTATAGCAATGCAGGGATGTGAACTTCCTAATATCCAATTCCCAGGACATATTGTTTGTGGGTCAAAGGTAAAACGTTTTAATGTTTGTTCATTGGACAAGTAGCCCCGAGCCTCTGCTACACCAATTCTTTGGTTGCAAGCTTATACAACCACAGTATCGAGCTATGAATGGGGAGTGTGTGCCAGTATGGCAAGGTTTGTATTTATATTTAGAAGTTATTCAAACATACATATGTTCAGTGATGCAGAGTTGTTACTATTATGGCGAGCCCTCCAAGGAAATGTGAGCTCAGCTTGCATTACTGACAGTGCTCCTGGTATTATAAGGTATGCACACGTTGGAAAAATTTAATCATTTGAGGCCATTTAGAATCCTTCCTAATTATGTGCAAACATTTCCATAAGCATGAAAGCAATATTGATTGTTTGCTTTTAAATGCAATGTACATAAGAAAAGTAGTGCTTGAAAAAAAAGTTTATATATGATTGTGTAACTTTAAATACCATTTCTATGAGACATCTTTTCGTAAAACCTGTTTAATATATTGTAATATAACACAAATGTTTAGAACCATTATGAGCAACATGAAAAGAAATAAAGGGTACGATTCTTACATTTCTAAAAGTAATCCCACAGTTGTGCGGCCTAACATTGATCCAGATGTATGACTTTCAGGAAATAGCATAAAGAAGTAGGCCTGGAAATCGTGCTCCTAGCAGACGTTTGCAAATTCTTTTTTCCCATTTACATTCACTAAACCCCCTTTCCCACCCAGATCAGGAGTTCATTTCCAACTTTTTCCCTGTCTGGGAAGAGATTGGAGGGATTTGGTGAATATCCTTAAACATATTAGTTTGTGGCTGTGCAACAACTTCAAGGCCTTTCCAACCCTGGAACTATACAGATTCCAATCTACCTACAGTGTGAAGAATCCAAATCATGATAGAATAGCAAATAGAAGCCCTTACAAAATCCCAGCGACTATTATCAGAAGTTTGTTGAAAATGAACACTGACATAATTTGTCACCTCACTGCAAGGCACCAGAAGCGACAAGCAGATTTTTTTTCACTGGACAATCAGAGTTCTGAAGCATTCTCTCTTTTGGGAAAATAATACAATATAAAATTCCACACCCATTTCAGGACCCTTGTCGTCTGCCTCAACGTGTAAAAAAAATGTACAGTGTTAAAAGATCTTCAAAATAACTTTCTGAAACATTGTTAACTCCAGAAGACATTTTGGTGAATTTAATGAATTGCAAAAGCATTGTTTAAAACAAAATGTTAGTGACTTCCTAGCCTAACAAAAGAAACTCCAAGCTTAAAGTAAACTTCAGGTATAACTAAAGAGAGTGAGTTCAAATGGATGTGGACTGTGAATTCTCTTTATTTTTTATGTATAAAAATGCTAAGAACTGGATTTCTGTACCCTTAAAATGTATACATTTGTTTTTGAGGGAGAACATATTGTTGGTGACTTGATTTTAAAACAGCAGTGTAGAGGAAGAAGTGGGATAGGGAGGGTGTGGCTTAAAAAGTATTTTTCTTTAAGAAAGTAGAATAACTTCACTTTGGTTTGTTGAACCATAAAAGTGCGCATTACAAGCATTAAAGTACATAATAAAACACATAGTAAAGTGTTTAAATTAGAAGTTTGTTTACACCATGAAACATCTTTTGGCACTGAGGCGCCTTCCTGTTGAGACCAAAAAAACAGCAAAAATCTATTTATAAAAGTCAAAAAAATTGGGCTAAAAAGGGACAGTTATGCCACCCAGAGAGTCTAAGATAGTGACTCATTTTTGAGGTGCCTTGGGCCAACATATGATCACTTTAAAGTGCGAAATGCAGTTAATATTAATTGATAAATACATGAAAGTAACCACTTTTATTGAAGCAGCAATACGTTTCCTGCAAATTTGCATAGCAGTTTACTTTAGATACTTTATACTCTCAGAAAAATCATATAAATCAACATCTGACAAAATGCAATACATTTAATAATAAATATTTTTTTTAATGATTCCTGACACAAACAACTTTTAAAAACGTGAACATGCCCTTTGTGTACTTAAAGAAGTGATTGTTTCTGAACCATAGTTTATGCTTTTGGGACTAGCTTGGTAGACTGTAATAACTGCTAAATAGCAATCTAATGACTACAAATGTGCACAGCAGTCCTGTTTCTGCAGCTCAACTCAGTGAAGCAAGTCCGAGAGACTTTCCTCCAGCAACTAAGATGATACCAATAGAAGGTACGCACTGTGTAGCTAGCCCTTACTCTTGAATCAGAAGTCTTCAACAGCGGGGAAACTGGTGAGATGTGCCTAACCTTGCCTTAGTGTTCCAGATAAACTAGCACTGCACAGGCTTTAAACGGCCACTTTACCAAACAGTGTGAACACAATCTTCTCGAATTGTAAAGCTGTCAGTTCATTTATAAGCTTACACTTTGGATATTTGCTAAATTATAAACAAAACCGGCAACAAACCTAACCACTGATTTACTGGTTAGCCCCCTTGTAGGAGTAAAAGTGGCTGACCTAAGCTCTGGCACATTAGAACTGGAAATAGCACTGTGCCGTCTGCCTCCGGGGTTTCATGTTTTCGCTTTGGACTACTAGACACGTTGCAAAATTACTTTGTGGAGTTATTGTACCTTTGGAGACGGTGCATGCTTGTATAGAAGGAAATCCGAGGCAATGTGTACAAGAATGGCTCCTTAACTCTGGAGTAGCTGGCATCATGTTGTTGCTTGGTGTATGTAATGCAGCCAATTGAAATTAGTTATTTTAAAGGCGTTCCGGAGCATTGTGGTCAACCCAGGAAAGGCTTTTGAAATGCCGCATGATGCAGCGTTTGTATCACACTGGAAACGTAGCCAGTACAGGGTGCAATACCGTTTTTGGTCTCCATTATGCACATTTCTATTCGTGATGAAACTGTGAAGAACCTGCCATTTTAATTCGATTGAGCTGCATCGTTGGTTCACACGAGTTTCTCGGAGTCCTCTTTTTTTCCAGATCTCTAAAGCTCTACGTTTTCTCTTGCCTGAAAATAGTTTGTCTGCCCTGCCAAGTACCTTTCTGTCCCTTGCTAACATAAACGTTTACTGGAGCATGCTTGCATACCTTATAGGAGCATGCTTGCATACCTTATAACACACTTGATACTTAAAAAAAATGCTTGCTGTTAACCACTTGCATCCCAAATCTCCTCTTGCCCCACCTATTGTTGTTCTTCATTGACTTCCTTTGAGGCTGTCTATTATTCCAGACAGATTAAGGAGACTTGCAGGGCTGGACTACCCAGCATGCTCCCTCTTGGCCCATTCGCAGTACTGTATCACTTATTGAAGGTGAGCGAGGGAGAAAAGCTGGTCCCCACCCGGATAGTGTCTACTGGCTTATTTAATTAATTCGTGTTTGAGACATTTTTTTTCACCCCCTGCATGCAGATTCTCTTCAAATTCCTATTTGCTCTTGATCAGTAGCAGTCAGTCACTGCTTAAAGCAACTTGATTTTCGTAGACGTTCAACCTGCTGTTCTGAATTCCTTGGATTCTTGTGTTTTGTAAACTAAAAAGGAAACTTTTAATGTAGAACATTGTGGGTCTGTTTCAGGAGGGTATTTGCCGATCCGAATTGTGAAAAATAGCCAAATGACTTGTTTTCGTGGCATTACACCCACACGCTGGGAGTGTTCAATAATTGCTACTTTGTGCTTTCGTTAAAAAAAATTAGACCAGGGAAGAAAAAGGGTGTCCTCTGATTAGAAATATAGCTGGAAAAGCACCGTTTTTTTTTTAAGCAAGGTTGCTTTCAGGCTCGTCTTGAATTGATTTGAATGGCCATTTTATGGAGGTTAATGTAAAGCAAAGTCAAGGCTCTTACTCATTGATAGTTAAAGGACATAATGCCCTGATGGATTCGTCTGAAGGTGAAAATTGACGCATGTATTATGTTGCTGAAAAGTTGCTCTGGTGCTGATGGGCAGTGATTGGTTCTGCTCTGGTGCTAGTAGTCCAGTTTTTAAAAGCTTGGTTCATTGATAGAGTAATTTGAGATCACTGCTGCATGAGTTGTATGTAAACAATATTGTTAATTCATCAGAAGAGTAATGGGATTTACTAGAGTTCTTAAAACATTACCTCATGCTTGAGCCTGTACTACAGAGTACGGCAGCACAGGCTATCTTGAGCCTAAATCCCAAACTCCTAGTGCTGCAGTTTTTCCTGACAATACATTTGTTACCAGGAACTCAAGGTCCGTATCCTCGCAGTTGTCCTCCAAACAAACTGGCGTAGGCTGCTGCAACCTGTAAGTTGGTGCATGCACCACTTACTAAAGTTACAGGTTTTCTATATCTAAGGGTCACTGCACTTAAAACCTATAAGTCACCCCTTAATCAGGCCTTAGCAATCCTGAAGGCACAGTACTTGTTTCTAAGTGAGAGGGTGCCCCTGCATGAGAAGGACACCCCTGCAGCCTACGGAGTCCATTCTCCCGGGTTGTCAGTGAAGCAGATATATACCATATAGAGTGGCACTGCGTAATTATGGGATGACCATCTCGAAAATGGCTGCAATGAATCCTATCCTGTTTGGTATCAAACATGTTGGAATCATACCCCACACCGTAAACAGTGTGGGAGGTATGATTCCAAGCACTGGAAGAGCCCTCCTTTAGGCTCCCTGATCCCGGTACCAGCTGTCTAGACCCGGACAGCACAAAATGGTTGCTGCCGACCAGAGACACATTTCTGCCCTCCTGTTGCTGAGCCAACCTCGAGCAGAGGAAGGTGAAACAATAGGCATCCTGTCAAAGGGAGGTGCGACCACCTCCCAGACAGGATTAAGTGTATTGGGATGGGGTGGGAGCGCTTGCCAACACCACTCAGTCTACTTGAGGGGCACATTTGGTGTCCCTGTGCATAGTCTAGTTCAAACCAGTTCTGGGAGCCGTTGGCTCCTGCTGTGCGCGAAACTAGACAAAGGACATGGGAATAACCTCCTCCCTGTCCAGACCCTCTCCTGGTGTACTTAAGGGCTTGCCTGGGTGTAGGCCCCTAAATTCGTCGTGGGATAAGATTCAAATCGGACACCACTGCACTTCTACCGTCTGGGCACTCTGGGCTTTGTTTGACTTTGTATCCCTTCCAGTCTGCCCCATCGTTTGTGCCTGTGCATCATACAGGAACCTTACAAGGCCTGTGAAGCATCAAAGACCCCTGAAGTAATCTCCCTTGGAGTGAAGGAGTCACTCCGCTGCATTTGCAGGCACCTCAACTAAGTCGACCGGTCTGCAGATCCGGACTCCTTGGGCTCTGCAACATAGGTGGTGGTTTTCCAGAGCTCCCGAGGCCTGCTCTCTCACCAAGTTTGAGGCTAGTATCCCTCGTAGGGGTTGTAATAACCAAACCCATGTGCACCGCGTCCAACTTGCAGTTGCAAAAGCTTGTTGGCTTCTTTGCAATAAGATAATCGGGCTCAAAGTAGCCCCAACCATGAGCGCCTCCAGTGACCAGAATCTTCAGCCACACCGCACTGTGTGCTTTGTGGCCTTCATCTTTTGGTGAGCTGCTTGAGGTCATCTCGCGACTCCAGTGCCTCTGGCCTGTGGGTCCACTTGAGGGCCACACTTGTTACTTTTAGGCTCCCCTGATTACTCGGGACCTGCTCTGACTCCCCTGTCTTTGGTGAGTCCCGATGTTGTTCCTTCTTTGATTCCTGTGTGGATTGCCTTTGCCGAGGCGTGTTGGTGCTCTCACCGGACACGACCCCTCATTACTCAACATCCTTTGTGGGACAACTCGTGCACGGCTCCTGGTCTTCCTTAGTGTTGCTTGGTCTCGCAGCTGCAGAGTCAAGGTCATTGTCATCCTCTCTGAAGCACCCGACATCAGAGGCCATCCATCTTCCAAGTCTCCGGGTCACTCCTGAGTGGCATAGACACTGTCCCCTCTGCTTTCAGGTACTCCTCGTCAAGAATCAACGTTTGCAATCCCACGGACACTTTCTCCTCTACCAGCAGCTGCACTTTCCTGAAGTACTCCATTGGGTTTGACTGCAGTTTCTGACACCACTTCACATGTATGCACCTGGCTTCCCTGGTGTAGGTAGATAAAAAGAAATTCTCTTGGAGAGGAAATACAAAAGTGTTCACATCCACATGTTTTACACTACTTGTCTCCCCAACAAGTTGCAGACGAGTCATACACAATCCTACAAAGCGGCCCCAGACCCTACTGATCAATTATCATATATACAGAATTACCAACTGGATACAGTAAAAAGCTTTTTCTTTAATTATGTAATCCGATGTATTACAAAAGTAATCAATATGCATAAAAACACAATTTATCAAGAAATAAAACAAGCATTTGCAATGCAATACGTCTTGCATTATGAAAGTTTGAGCTATTGGTCTTGTAAATTACAATTTTTTTTATTTATGTGTTGGTTTTGAAAATAGCTAAATTAATAGCGTTGTCATTTATAATGCCAATAGTTATAACTTTCGCAAATGTGACACCTATAGCATTTGTAATGCAACATGTTTTGTATTTACGTGACTTAGATGTATTGATATTACAAATAACAATGGCTTTTAATTTTTTTAAATAATTAATACTTAAATAAAAGTGATTGTAATTTATAATGGCAGTAGCTTAAACTTTTGTAAATAACTTTTGTGAAGATTATGTTCAGTGTATTTTTATTGTGATGAAAATCCAAGAACAGAAGTGAAATATTAACATTATGTTGTTGAATGGTTGCGCTGAGTGATGCTGGGGTTGCGCTGAGTGATGCTGGGGTTGCGCTGAGTGATGCTGGGGTTGCGCTGAGTGATGCTGGGGTTGCGCTGAGTGATGCTGGGGTTGCGCTGAGTGGTGCTGGGGTTGCGCTGAGTGGTGCTGGGGTTGCGCTGAGTGGTGCTGGGGTTGCGCTGTGGTGGTGCTGAGTGATGCTGTGGTGGTGCTGAGTGATGCTGTGGTGGTGCTGGGTGATGCTGTGGTGGTGCTGGGTGATGCTGTGGTGGTGCTGGGTGATGCTGTGGTGGTCACATCATATTCACATTTAGACAAGTGTTTCAGAGGGTTGAAGTAAGATGAGCAACCTTCCAGAAACAAATGGGGAAGAAAGGAACTGACGGGGAAAAAGCTGCGGCAGCAATTTAGGGCTTTACATCAAGACTGAAACAAGCGGAAAGAGGAGAATATACTATTAAAAGGAAACACTCTTATAATATAAGTAGAGCTGTAACGGGCAAAGCGGGCCATGAAACCTCGCAGCTTCCTCTTTGATGTCACACGGGCTTGTGAAGTTTCGGCCACGGGGAGAGAATGTGACATCACGGCCTGGGCTGGGACTTCTGAGTGTGGGAAACCAGGTTCTAATCTCGGCGTCGGCTTGCCTTGACACCCTGTGATTCTGGGCAAATCCCGTTATCTTCCAGTGCGTACAAAAAAAGCGAATGTGTCCTTGTGTGATGTAACTGGTACCATTTTAAGCATTCCAATAGCTTCGAGTTCAATTTGCTCTATATCAAAACTGCTAAAACACAAAACAAACTGCAAAAAAACAAGTATTGGGCAGGCTGGTAGAGCTGTAACAGGTGGCGAATGAGCGCGTTTTTTAGAAAGCCAAAGCGGGCCATGAAACCTCACAGCTTCCTCTTTGATGTCACACGGAAAGAGGAGAATGTACTATTAAAAGGAAACACTCCTATAATATAAGTAGAGCTGTAACAGGCGGTGAATGAGCACGTTTTTTTTTTTTTTTAGAAAGCCAAAGCGGGCCATGAAACCCAAGTATTGGGCAGGCTGGTGGCCTGAGAAGCGTCCGTGAAGCAGGGGGCGGGGTAGCGGAACCCCTTGAAGTAGCTCATGGCCTGGCGGCCGTGAAAGTGAAAGCGATTAGGGGGGAGGAGCAGTGAGGCCAGTGCGCACTGCGAATGCGGGGGGAAGCCTGTGGGAGGGAGGATGATGGCTTTGATGTGGGGAAATGCGCGTGCTTGTGTTCACGTGATTTTACGTGAACTGTCTTAAATCCGCCCGATGGTTTGAGAACCTATTTTGCACACTAAAATTCTCCCCTATCCATATCTGCGGAATGGGATAGGCTTGACCTAAAAAGGGTTAAAAACACATTAATACACAGCAATATACATCAAATGAGAGTCTGAAAAGTAATGTGCAACTGAATAGTGGCATCTACTCTAGTTTACTCCCTATGGAATTCCAAATTTTTGTCCACAGCCTTTCATTTTCTATTAGGCATTGACGTGTTCCTGGGATGTAACCAACTATAAACACAGGCGTCGCCGCGTTTCGGTGGTATTATACAGTTTTAAACCACCTTTTTCAAGACTTGTATTCTATATCAGCCTCTTTATCAAATTGATACAATATTTTCCTCTGTCATGTCAGGGAAAGCACGAACATTCATAATGTTAGGCTCAATGTCAGGCGGGGCTCCACAGGGCTCCAAAACGCCACTCTCATAGCGATCTTGATCAAATTTCAAATGGCACCAAGATTAGTCTTCTACAGGGACGTGAAATGGCTTCCTTTTGTTTTAATCTTGTTTAGCCGCTACTATAGTTTAACTTTTTTCCACAATTATTAAACTTGAACATATATAGTGATTACAGAATGATTTAAATGATAATCCGTGACTGAGTCCTCTTCATGTAAGTAGGAAGGCCACTCTTTATGTCACCTAATGTGGGACCTCAATAACGGCTTGACGGAACCCTCAGTCTCCGCGTAAGAAATGCTAATACAAATTAGGGACAAAGGCGAGGGCCATTGTGGTGGTTGTTTTAGCCATTTACTGGTGCTTGTTGTCAAGACCCATAATTTTGAATTTCTAAATAAAATTTTATTTCAAGAACATTTACACAATGTGAATATACACTGTATGTGATTCTGAAATTCAGTTAAGCTCCCAAACTATACAGGTAAGTGATTTATTTCCCAAATTTTCTTGGATAACTGAGATGCAAGGGCTTTGTTTGCTTCACAGGCTGAATATCTGTTTTTTAAAGGAATGTGTCCAATATTTTATTTCATTACAGAAATGTTATTTTGTAGATAATGTTTGACTCTTTCTTGTCTCCTGTAGTTTCTATCTGTTTTTACTAATGTTCCATAATGTTTTTAGTCACAGTATGTCATGTTTTGGAGGTTTTAACATTTCGATGATATGATTAAGCTAGATGTGTACTTGTCCATATATTCTTAAGACCTCTGTAGATAAAATGTGATAAGAGCTTGTAAAAACGTTTTGATCCTTTGAAAAGTTCTCTACCAGTTTGGAGCTTTAGATTCACATAGGGACCCATTGTGGGATGCTCTACCTTTTTCTCTCACAACACAGATGCCTGGCCAAGAGAGAAGCCATTGAAGACCTATCTTTTTTTGATGAGGATGTCTCCTTATTTGTTACTGCTCGCTCTAAAATACTATACACTGGTTGGTGCAGTGGAATCTCTGGAGTATATGGTTGCTAGTAACACCCTGCAAAAATCAGTATAACAAATGTTCCTGCTCAAAATAAGGTTAACAGTTTAATTTACCAAGGAATTGCGCTCTTATGAAATAATTTACAATTTCAGTGACCTGGTTAAAATAATTTCTTTCAGTGAACATGCACCATATATTTGCCTTTTCTCAAATTTTCTAGCTTCCTTCTGTTTTGGACAGCAATTGTTGTTCTTGCGTGGGTCAGGCCAATCGCCTTAAGAATTGAAAGCTTCAAATTAGCATCCTACTCCACTAGGAGAAGGCAAGATGGCGGCTGCGTGAGGTGTGCAAGCGTCACTCCCCCGGCTGCTGTGGATCTCGAGTGTTGTGCGGAGTTAATGCCCTGCTGGGCCCTGTACAGTTCCACATGATTAGCTTTCGGGGGCTGAATATGATCTGGCAGCGCGCGGCAGAGCTCTGTCTACGCGCATTACCAAGCTGGCCGCACCTGACTGTTTGGCGGGCGTGGCTTGTCGGTAGGTTGCTGCGGGACAGCGTGGATCAGAGGAAAATGGCCCCACGAAGAGTTGCACCTAAGGTGCCCACGAAGCTGCCTGTCACAAAAGAACCAGAGGCGGAGACTACCCCCCCCCCCCCCCCCCCTCCCGGCACGGAAAATGCAGAGATGGTGGGTGTTATTGAACAGCTTCTCCCAGAAGGGGGAGCAAAGAAAAAGACCCCTACTATCCTTGGGATGTTTTCAGGCAAGCCAGTGAGCGGGAAGCAGTCTAAATAGCCTAATCCCCTGCTGGAGAAAATCCCTAACCCAGGGAGAAACACTGGCACAGGCTCGGGTATGGCTATTGTTACTACTACCGCTACAGTTATTAATGAACCATGCAACATTGTATCTGTCTCAAAGGGGACTGTTAGCCAAGACTCCCTCTGTACAAGAGAAATTGAAGACCCCCCCCCCCCCCCCCCAGAGGCTTTAGATATTCAATCTGCTGGCGTAAAAGGAATACTTATCAGGGGAGAACAGGAGGGAGGGGCTGGGGAACTCCAAGAGCTGGGAGAAATGGTGCCAGGTACTCCAGACAGAGAAAATTTATTTTCTCTGGCAGAGGAATTTAATTTAAATAATGCCAACGGTCCAGATAATACAGATATAGACGTTTCAGGGGAAGACAGCGACAGCCCCCCTACAACTGCAGATACCCTAAAGAGGGCCGCTAATCGACCTAGAAAGAAAAACCATGTGGGCTCCAGGCATGAAAGTTCTCATTCGGACGTTAGTGAACATCTCCAATGGGACTACTCTATTACCAACTTGGAAGCAGCGGTGGGACCAGGGCCTGGGTTTCAGGAATCTTAGTGTTTTAGATTAAAAAAAACGGATCCTGTCCCCTCAATTGGCCTGATATATGCAACCCTTAGGGCAATACAAATAGAGGCCCGTCAGGAACACAAAAGAGCACAACTTGCGACCAAAAAAATCCAGGGCTCTGTTCGCAAAATGACCAAAGCCTGTACGGAGGTCGTAGGAAAAACCACTGCCCTGGAAGAGCGAGTAGTGGGTTTGGAAGCCGGCTTGGAGGTCACTGAGCAAAAAACATCTGCCAATGATGCAAGAATGATGGATATTCTCTGGAAACTAGAGGAGTCTGAAAACAGACATCACAGAAATAACCTACGCCTGCTGAGTATTGAGGAGAAAGCTGAGGGGAGTGATATACGCAGTTTTGTGTTACAGCTTTTTGAAAACGGCTTTCCCAGAATTATCATACTGGAACTGGGAAGCAGAGATTCAGCGTGTTCACAGATTTCCCCTAATGGCCAAAAGTAATCCTGGTCCCAACCCAAAACCCCTAGCAATTTTTATATTATTTGAGAATTTTTTATTGCGGCAGGCGATCTTTGAGAAGGCTAGACCTGACGCCAAAAGATCAGCAGCGTTTTGTGCAGCCGGATTTTTGCCACAACTCTGTGGAGAGAAGGTGGCGTCTGCGGCAGTTGATCAGTCCTTTCCAAGAGCACGGATGCGAAGTCTATCTGATGAACCCTGCCCGGTTGAAAGTTATACTCCAGGGACGGGTCAGGGTATTCACTTCAGAGATCCAGCTGAGAACTATCTGCAGGAACTAACTGGTGGATGATCGAGCTCGAGACTTACAGGGGTTTTTTCTTTTTGGGGGACTGTTTTTCTCTGCCTTTTTTTGGTAGCTTAAATTATGGTGATAGATCAACTATGGCACTGTGGTTTATCAATGGAAATGTGATTATGGTTGTAGTTTTTTTTTTTTCTGTGTTTGAGGGGCAGTCCCAATTTTCGATGGGCACTGAGCAGGGCTGGCCTCCTCGCATATTTTTTTTGGCTGGGGGGGGGGGGTTGTTTCTTAGGCAGTTTTGGGAGTGACGTGGGGCGCACACTTTTGCAGGAGGCATCACGGGTCTGTGGTTATTAGATCTAATCAATGGTGGCCAATCTACGACAGCTTCATTATATAAACTTATCAATGCACAGATGGCTGATGACCTGACTAAGCATTTTGAGCCATGGCAAACGAGGTTACAAGCTGGTCAAGGGGAGTGTGAGGATTCGCTTTTGTACAGCCAAATAACATGTATTTCTGCCAATTTTCAAGTACAATGTTTTAAGACTTGGTGTAACTTGTATATGAGCAAAAATGAGGGGAAAACTTTTGGACTGTTGGTAATGGTCTTTTTTTTTTTTTCCCCTCCTTTTCTATTTATATGAATATATGTTATAATTAATTCCTTTTTGGGATTTGGATGTCCAATAAAATAATACATTTAAAAAAAGGAAAGCTTCAAATTAACAACATTGAGGCACGTCCTTGTTGTGAACACTAGGACCTTTGAATCAAACGGATGCAACCCTTTTTAAACATCTAATTACATTATACACTGGTGGGAGAACATTGAAGACTTGCCAGGATTTATGTTAAAAGGGCTGGTCAGTTTGTTCTGAATGTGTTCTTGCCGGGAATATGACGTTATCCCGCATGAAAAAATCCCGCATACCATTAGTCCGCAAAAAAAATCCCGCAAATACCATTAGTCCGCAAACAAAAAAAAGCATACTTTTATAACGAATATGCCTTTAGCACGCATGCCTTTAAAACAAAAAGGCATGCATGTTAAATGTATACTCGTTTTAAAAGTTGTTAAAGAAAGTAAGAGCACCCTATCCTACACTACCTTACACTACACTCTAAAGTAGAACCCCTGCACCACCCACCCTTAACACACAGTCCATTATCTACACCCAGCATGACCCTACACTACTCAAACGCTACACTACCCTAAACCCTAAAACACTACCCCCTGCATGACCCTACACTACTCAAACGCTACAACACTACCCTAAACCCTAAAACACTACCCCCTGTATGACCCTACACTACACTGCCCTAAACCCTATGACACTTCCCCTAGCATGACCAAACACTACAACACTACCCAAAACCCTACCCCCAGCATGACCCTGTACCCCAAACCCCATACCTAACCCTGAACCCTAAAAATACCCCTGTACCCCAAAACCCATACCTAGCCCTGAACCCTAAAACTACCCCTGTACCCAAAACCCAAACCTAGCCCTGAACCCTAAAAATACCCCTGTACCCAAAACCCACACCTAGCCCGGAACCCTAAATTACTCCTGTACCCCAAAGCTACCCCTGAACCCTAAATGACCCCTGTACCCCAAAACCCATACCTAACGCTGAACACTAAAAATACCCCTGTACCCCAAAACCCAAACTCAGCCCTGAACCCTAAAAATACCCCTGTACCCCAAAACCCAAACCTAGCCCTGTACCCCAAAACCCAAAGCTACCCCTGAACCCTAAATTACCCCTGTACCCCAAAACCCAAACCCAGCCCTGAACCCTAAAAATACCCCTGTACCCCAAAACCCAAACCTACCCCTGAACCCTAAATTACCCCTGTACCCCAAAACCCAAAGCTACCCCTGAACCCTAAATTACCCCTGTACCCCAAAACTCATACCTAACCCTGAACCCTAAAAATACGCCTGTACCCCAAAACCCAAACCTAGACCTGAACCCTAAAAATACCCCTGTACCCCAAAACCCATACCTAGCCCTGAACCCTAAAAATACCCCTGTACCCCAAAACCCAAACCTAGCCCTGAACCCTAAAAATACCCCTGTACCCCAAAACCTAGCCCTGACCCCTAAATTACCCCTGTACCCCAAAATCCAAAGCTACCCGAACCCTAAAAATAACCCTGTACCCCAAAACGCAAACATACCCCATAACCCTTAATTACCCCTGTACCCCATAACCCAAACCCACCCTTAAAATACCCCTGAACCCCTAAAACATATACCCCAGCACCCTTAAAGGAATTTCGTTGTAAAAGCATGCGTGATAAAAGCATATAAGATATAATGACATGCGTTGTAATATTCTGCGGAATAAAAGTACTTGCGGGATAATGGTATGCGGAATGAAGGTATGCGGACTAAAAGTTGCGGACTGAAGGTGATGAACCTCTTGCCGTGCTTAACAGCATCCTAGCATTCCGTGTTTCCGCACTTTCCTTTATAGTGGTCCTTAGAAGCATGCAAAATGTCTGCAGTTTAGAGATCCTAAACCCAGACTATCCAGAAAATGGCAGGGCTTGGTAGTCCTAAGGAATCCTAATAGCGCTAACCCTCCAGTCTGTGGATCCTGTATTTTTGTGAATTTCTGCAAGTGCATGCTGGTGCCTACATAACAGCATAATATGCAAGGTGATCTTGAATGCCTCTTCTGTTTTAGTACACAGATGAAGAAGGTTATGCTGACCGTGTTCAAGCACAATCACGGTGCCTACCAGTTCTTCAGAGAAGCTTTGCAGTAAGTTCCATTTTGCTCCCCTCGTTATGTAATTTTGTTAACCTATCATGTTGCAAGAGGAGAAATTCTAGCACCGTTGTGGGCCACATACACATGTAAAAGCATGATGTCACCTACTCCTGTATGGGTTTGTTCTGCATTTTCTATAACATTTGGTTTGTTGACCGTTGGTAAAACCTTTATCTTAATGTATTCACTTGCTTTTTCCAAAGTTCCTGCACCTTGCATGCATAGTGGCTGTGATTTAAAAAAAAAAAAAATATTTTTTTAACCTTCTACCTTTTGCACTCACTTGCAGATTTGTTTCCTGCCCTGGCTTTAAGGTTAACTTTTGCTTCTCCACCCACTTTCCTTCAGGTTTGAGATAGATGAGAGTTCGCCTAGCATGACTGGCTGCTGTGGAGACGAGTGCACGTATGAAATCCTCAGCCGGAGGACGAAGTACGGAGAGGGCCAGCATTCACATGGGGGCAGTCACTGTGGGGGCTGCTGCCACTGATGCCGAGTGCCCTATGCCTTTGTAATTTGTATATTTACGCCTCTGTACCCTCAACCAATAGACTGGACAGTATAGCCGTGGTAAAGACTTGGCCCGCAACAGGATTGGCAAGACCCACAAGGTTGTAATGGCTTAAAGACATTGTTCTCTTGAAGGGCAAGTTTTCCCTCGGTACTCCCTTTTTGCATATCTTTTATTGAACTTCTGGTCCTCTTCCCCTACAAAATTCACAGAAAGGACCCTCATCCAACACCCAATTTCCTGACTTACAGAAACCTGCCTTCAAATCACACACTTTTTTCAGGAAAAGAATGCAGAGATACTGCAACGTGGAGTGAGGCAATTGATCATTCCAGGGGACGTTCCTATTCTCTACACTGTCAGACTACCCCTGTGTACTGACTTTTAACAATCTGTATGTTTTCTTTAGTGAATCTCTTCCCCACTTTCATTCCATTGTGCCACTGATTTCACCCACCTGGCCACACATTATTCTCTGAAACCTTTTGCAGCTAATTGCAGGAAGATTTGCATTCCTTCTCCCAGTATGGAAAGTTACGGATTCTAATGCTATGAGCTGAAATATTACCGTATAACACAGTACCTCTGTAGCGAAAATCTCCTATTTGTGCTCAGTGCCCTGCTCACTTACTCCTTTCAGCCCATCAGGGTTCACAGCCAAAAATGTTCCATTTCCACCACCCTAAGTGTCTGTGTGGTTATTTTGAAATGTCAGATTTTACAGTAATGATTGTGTTTTTCTATAAAAAATCTTTTTACTCAATACATTTGTCAGACGATTTAATGCTGCAGGTACTAGCCTAAAATGCTTGTTTTTCCTTCTTCCATGTTTGTCCAAAGTGTGCTTATCTTGTATTCGCTTGCTTTTGTTTTATAACTGTGGATTGGAGATGTATTTATTCATTGTCAATCGTTAGTGTTACTTGAGGGTGCTACTGTTGACTCCTGTAGCTCTTAGTGTAATGCTGTCCTCTGCCAAATAGTTATAGTCCAGGCTGGGACCAGGTGCTATGTTTGTAATGTTTCCAGTTTTTCATAGACGTCAGGTCACTGAAAGAGGGGACTGGAAGTTCTTTTCTGATTAATTCAAAAGGGTGTATTGATGATCTGCCTGAGGCAAGATATTCTATGTAGGTTCATTCCCCGAATAGTTAGATATGTAACCGAAACACAAGAAATTGTGGACTGTATTAAATACGATAGACCAAGTCCAGAATAACGCAGCAATTCAATTTTTTTCACTTGTCATCTTAAGTATGTCCTAGATGGAAATCCTGGTAGATCTATCTCCTCTCCGAGGTCAAAATTCATTTTGATTTGTTTGAAGAGTAGGATTTTCTTTTCTGAAGTTGAAGAGCTGAGTGAAGATAATGCTTTCAGTCATTTTTCCTAGGAATGACTGATTGGAACTTGGTTGCTAACTAGCTGGCGGGACAAATTGGTTCTTTATAATTGGCTTAATGCAGGATTTTTGAGGTCATTGGAGAAAGGTGACCAATATTAAAGAGATGTTGATGGTTCTTGTCATGATGGTGGCGTACATGGTGAGTATGATGTCTTTGTAAATTTGAGATGGATGAGTGTCTGAGTTGTAGCTAGGCCACTGATCATGAGCAGGTTCATGTACTGATAGGTGGAGAACTGTTTGAAAGTGACTAGAATCTTCTTGTCTGCTAGCAGACCTAGTCTTGTTCTTTGAGGTCTTAGAATGTGTTTTGCTGAGTGACTGACTTCTGAGTTAGTGTTACATGGTCTTGGCTTTTCATTAAAACATTTCTGTTTAACTATCACCAAATGTTTATCTGCTCCTAAACACCTCCAGTTTCATGGTAAGTATATGAGCTGCCTGTGTAGCCTCCCTCTTGTGCCTCTGCTGAGCAGGTAAGCAACTGCGATGCTGAAATGTCCTTGGATGTGAAGCTCAGTTCCTTTCTTTCTCATACTATTATTCATGTTCATTAGATTTATCTTGGGCAACGAGTCCTTGGCCCTGACTAATTTTCATTTTTTCCCTCTAGCACTGCAATCTTACTTAATGTAATTAGGATTTTGTTGTCATACCTACTACTAGTAGTATCTAGTCTCTCAATATTACAGAGGCAACAATTTCAGATGCGCAGGCAACTTCCTTCTAAAAAAAAAAAAGCCTTTTTGCTGGTTCAGATTAAATCTGATTTCTCCGCACTGCAACTAACCCATGTCCTGATGCGTGCTTGGGCACATACATACTTTGTTATCCCTTTTGATATATTTGGTACACCTAAATTCATGGACTCTGTTGGGAGGTGCAGTTGCAGCAGCATACAACCTAGCCTTACTTGTATGGTTATCTATCAAGTTGGAACCCATCACTGGTTTATCCAAGGCGGGGTTGAGTCTCTCCTCACATTTCGCAATGGCCATATCTAGCTATAGTTTCAAATGAAACCAGATGAATCGGGGAATTGGAATATCACCTCTGACATAGGTAAGTACATTTGAGGGTCTGTAACTGAGACTCTGCTTTTTTCTGTTTCACCATTGTTGTATTCCAACTAACCCTAATGTTACTGCCAGACCACATCAACTTGTATGTTTATCTTTTGGTGAAAGATTGCACTTGACAGTGATCTGGAATACTGATAAACATATGCAGGAAGCTAACTAAAACAGCCATTTTCAGTAGAGACAATCTGCAGAGGGCTGAGAGCGAGGGTTAAATCCACTTCGAAGTAAGACCTCACAGTCCTGATTGCTGGCTCATAATTTTTTTTTTTTAATGAGAACTTGGATTAGATGACATTAATTCCTAGATATCGACTTGCATGATACTGGAAACTCAGTGACTGTTGTGTACCCCCAGACAGATACCAGAGTTCAGACTTACCCAATTTGATCTGGGCTGTATTCAAGAAAATTCATCAGACGATGTCTACCTCTTCCACCTATGATTGAAGGTACACACACCCTTGGGTCCCTTATGAATAATGGTGTTGTCTGCATGCATATGTGACAGTGTTTGGTGATCTTTAAATTTCCCACACAGTATGAGGTATATGGGCCAAGAGTTTGATGGCTGGGGCAGACAGTAATCGGACCAAAGAACATTCTGGTCTTCCCTCCTTTTCATCACACATGGGTCTTATAAACAAAAACACTAGTTTCCTTGCTATAGATTTAGTAAGAAAAAAAATATCTTCTCCCAGCCTAATCATGCCATGAGACAGAATTGAAGGCCTTCTCTGCATCAAGCTGACCAGTGCTGTATTGGGTCAGTGTTCACCTAATACAGAATAGAACACACTCTTGTATGGTAGGTTGCTGCCAAAAAAGAACCCCACCTGATTCAGATATATTTAAAGGAGCAGTTGATTCACAATACTCATAGCCAGGTATCTTTCATAGATTCACATGCTTGAATCATTCCCTGTCGTCGAAGTAGGAGTCACACTTTATCGTAATCAAGCAGTAATAAAAACAAGCATTTGCAATGGGTCTTGTATTTGTGAAAGTTAGTGCTATTGGCGATGTAAATGACAATGTTTTTATTTTTGTTTTTTTTTGTTTGCAGTGGAGTGATCACATTTGCATAGCGCTATTGCCATTTGTATAACCGTGGGGCACTGGAGAACCAGAAAGTAGGCAATAGGTTACGAAGGGGGGGAAGAAGGAAAATAAACACACTTGACAGGAGAGCGTGATACTAGAGCAGGATGTGTGTGAGAAAGAGGGAGCAAAAGAGGGTTTAGAGAGAATTGTGCATGAGTGAGAGGGAGAAATGAATAGTTAGAAAAGAATGGGGCAGGGGAGAAGGAATATGAGGGAGTGGGAAACAGAGGGCGGTTGTGAGTTTGTGAGGAAGAGATTAGAGCACAGCGTCCCAGGTCCCCATCTACTTGGGAGTCAATGTTTCCGGCTCGTGGAAGGAAATGGGTAAACCAAAAACAACTTAAGAGTTATGACCACATCCGCCCAGGTCCTTGGGAGCAAGCACTGTCACATCTTTCTGTTGGTAATGCATGCATTATATCGATGACTTGCTCCTGCTAACCTGAGTCTACAAAAGGTTAGATGTAAACAACAAGGGAGTTATGACCACATCTGCCAGGTTCTTGGGACCAACCACAGTAACGTCTTGATGTTGGTGAAGCGTGCATTATGTTCTAACCTCAGACTAGAAAAAGGTAAATGAAAGCAACAAAGGAGTTAGAACCACATTCGTTCAGGTCCTTGGGAGCATGCACCGGCACTTGTTGCTGCTGGTGAAGTGTGCATTATATCCCTGACTTACTCCTGCTAACCTGGGTCTACAGTTAACCTGCTCAGGTGATCCAGCCTCTCTCTTTGTGCACTGGGATACATCATTGCAATGAAAAAGAGCTTATGTGAACTAGGAAGTTGAAATAGCCCATGATTCTGGAGAAGCAAAGTATCAGAAAAGGCAGAAAGAAGAAAAAGTATATGAGATAATTGCCCCTCTAGTGTCTTTGTGCCACATGGAAGTTACTTGGAGAACAGCAGGTAAGAACCAATGGTGACTGCTCCTGCAGACCAGAGTACAGCCTAATGAAAGCAAGCGAGGAGTACTATGTATATATATATATATATATATATATATTACCTACTGGCGGTCGCCAGTAGGTATATATAGTTAGGATTTTTTCCCTATGGGACTTTTGAAAATTCTATGTCTAATAACTTTGGCGTTTGTGGATGGAATCGGCTGAAATTTTCAGGAAAATGGCACATTTTGTTTCTGAGCAGCCCCTGAAAATTTGGTGGGGTTTCGTCAAGGGGGGGCTGAGAAAAAAGGGGGGTCCCAAAACGCGTTTTTTGCATTGAGTTTTCCATAGGGCGGTTGGACTCACTTTTAGCTCGAACGGCTGAATGGATTTGCACGAAACTTGGCAAAATTGTAGGGACTGTTAGCCCGATGTGCCTTTGCTAGGTCTCAATATATGTGCTCCAGTAGTTTTTGAGAAATTAACGTTCAAACCAAGATATATATCTGTAACAGCGCTCTGGGCAGCGATCCGGTCCGCTTACTTTTCGCTTATCGGAACTTTGCGCGCAGAAAGCTGATTGGCTCTCCGGTGTCTGTCAACATTCTAAACAGTCCGGAGCGGACGCCATCTTGTCTCTCGGTAGGATCGAGAGAGAAGAAGAGGTGGAAAACGAAGGGGGAATTTAATGAAAGGGGGCAAGGTATCCCCCTCTTGACCTCCTAGGAATGTTGTTGGGGTTATTAAAGGGTCCCGTGGGGAAAATAAAAAAAAAAGATTTTTCACGGTAGAAGCGCGGCCGCGAACTGGTAGCGAAACGGGAATTCGCCATTTTGTGCTTCGTAAATTAAATTACTAGTTATAAGTGGGTACGGGAGACGTATCCTAATCCCCTATGTTTCCTGAGGGTGGGTGAGGAGGCTGATATATGTTGATACATCTCTTTCAGCGGCTGTGCGTGAGCTTTTTTTTTTTTTTTGCTGCGTGACAGTCCGGAGCGGCCGCCATCTTGTCTCTCGGTAGGATCGAGAGAGAAGAAAAGGTGAAAAACTAAGGGGGAATTTAATGAAAGGGGGCAAGGTATCCCCCTCTTGACCCCCTAGGAATGTTGTTGGGGTTATTAAAGGGTCCCGTGGGGAAAATAAAAAAAAAATGATTTTTCACGGTAGAAGCGCTTCACGGGCCGCGAACTGGGCCGCAAACTGGTAGCGAAACGGGAATTCGCCATTTTGTGCTTCGTTAATTAAAGTACTAGGTATAAGGGGGTGCGGGAGACATATCCTAATCCCCTATGTTTCCTGAGGGTGGCTGAGGAGGCTGATATATGTTGATATATCTCTTCCAGCGGCTGCGCCATCTTGCCTTTTTTCGAATGCCACAATTTTGTCGTGCACGGCAGCCATTTTAGATGCCAGGCTGGTCCCAGGCTATCACCTACCCCTGTGGATGTAGTTTATGGCCCCAGCTGTAGAGAATTCAGACATGCCAATTCTCCTGATTCAGGCGTGTGAGTACTGATTTCAGTGCTAGTCTCCCGCCTCCCGATTTCTGCAAGCAAAAACCCGGGGGCATATTACTAACAACTAGCGATAATTTTTGTCTATAACTTGTTTAGAGACAAAAATTATCGCCGCAGATCGGCGATTTTTATCGCAGATAAACCTTGCTATTATCGCAGAAAAGTCAGCGATATTCATGTATTATCGACCTAATGCTCTTAGCCATGTTATCCACCTCCCATTGGATAACATGGCTAAGAACTGCTCAGGGCAGGTGTTAGATTTTGGAGATATTCGCGCTTAGCGCGAATATCTCCAAAAGTTGGTAATAGAAGGTAGCGATGTTAGGGACTGTTTCCAGTCGCTAACATCTTGGCACGCCACTTTGCATGTCATTAGTGATAAGTATCACTGACATGCAAAGCCGGGCCCAAGATGGTCGCTATCTCCTTTTAGGTGTCACTAACTGGTGTTAGCGACAGCTTGATAATAGGGAAATAATTTTATCTCCGCTTTCATGGTTTTTAAAGCCAAAAAAGCGGAGATAAACCCCCTTGATAATATGCCCCACGATTCCTTGGGGGTTTCAGCTGATAGGGCTTGGTATTGTGTTACATGGTAATTTTTCCATGAAACGTCAGAGGGTCGATGTAGGGGTTCTAGAAGAGGTGATAAACCATTTAAGCCTCATGAACAAGCGCATGGTCTTTTAAAGATTTGTGAAGTACTCGGGGCGGTGGTGTGTGTGTGCCCTCTTTCAGGAGCGGGCGGGGGGGGCACTGCCAGCAACTTGCCAGGTCAGGTAGTGTTCAACACGTGCATCACCCTTTCTCTGCCTGCTATTGCGCTCCATGCTTCGGAAAGGTAAGAAAAAGAACGTGCATTTGAGTTTGAAATGTCCGATCCTGCAGCAGCACACTTCCAAAGCCCACACATGACAATAACCCGATTCAAGGCCCCATTCACCCGTTTTTCAAAAAATAGATAACACTCCAACAAAGTAAGGTTATAAAACTTTATTAACTTTTAACGATAATGAACAGAACAAAAACTAAAAACATTTAAACATTTATTAACACAAAAAGCAACAATGGTTAGAAGCTGTCTTTTGTGCGAATAGTCCCAAGGCAGCACAACGTGCAGAGTTCTGGACGGCACCCAGGTGATGTCGCCTGGGTGCCGCACTGGTTTAGGGATCCTACAATGCTGCTCCGAAAATTGGCGTGGGGCGTCCCGGGTGGGGCGGGGGGAGGCCTCGTCAGTAGCGGTCTGTTGTGCGAATAGTCCCAAGGCAGCACAACGTGCAGAGTTCTGGACGGCACCCAGGTGATGTCGCCTGGGTGCCGCACTGGTTTAGGGATCCTACAATGCAGCACAGAAAAACAGCGTGGGGCGTCCCGGGTGGTGCGGGGGGAGGCCTCGTCAGTAGCGGTCTGTGTCCAGTGTCACATGGCTGACACAACATGTACGACAGGCACCCAGGTGATGTCCAGTAAACTGCCGCACTGGTTTTGGTATCCTACAATGCTGCTCCGAAAATTGGCGTGCGGCGGCCCGGGGGGGGGGGGGGGGGAGGCGGCGTGAACGGGCCTCCCCAGGTGGCGGCCATTCAGCTGTTTACCGCCCGCTCTTGCGACTACAGCGTCTCGCTCACCATGTTGTTGAGTTGCTCCCACTCTTGCAGTGCAGCGATAGGCGGCTGCCACATGACTCTTAAAATGGCGGACGGCTCTTCGGTTTTGGGCCTGGTCCACTGAAATGGCCCTGGGACACCTTGGAAGTCGGACGCTTGCCTGCTAGGGCTTGGGCTCCATTCTCGAAAAGCGTCCCCTCAGCCGTGAAGATTGTATAAAAGTCTTGGGGGCCCCCGACTCCCGCAGGCTTTCGGTGGGGAGCGGCTGCCATGATTGCTCGCGGAATGACCACGACGGAGCCACGAGATGGTGGTGCTCTCATGCTGACGCCAGCTTCAGTCTGAATGATCCAAGACACTGAGAAACAGACCAGGTATGGTGCATTCTGGGTCCTGTAGGCACCGCACTACATGCAGCCGGCAGGAAGTGTCACGCAATTGGTACTCACCTGAAGGGGAGGAGCCACGTGTCCAGCAGCAGGGAGAGGCAAAGACATTTTAAGTCGAACAGGAGCCTCAAACTGTGTTCATACCCATGGCGCTGAGGAAGGCGGACTTCAAGCCGAAATGCATTCGCCACTGTGGGTGTTGTGTCGAATAAAGAAACCTCCACTGTTTCCCCTTGTGTGGCCTCTCTTCTTCCTATGGAGGAGTTCTGGATGATATATACATATATATATATATATATATATATATATATATATATATTCACAGAAAAAACCATAGGTTATAGTGGATATATAGTTAGGAATTTGCATTTACAAAACCTTGAAAATTCAATGAAAAAACCATAGGTTATAGGCCATATATAGTTAGGAATTAGCATTTACAAAACCTTATTTTACTCGCATAAAACCATTGAAATTCCATATATAGTTAGCTAACTATAAGCGCTAACTATATATCGCGCACCCGCAATCCACTGCTGATGATGTCACATATTACATCATTCATGACATGGTCAGTGACATCACTGATGACATCACTGATGACATCTCAAATGACATCACTGATGACATCACTGATCACAACATCCAGTGATTGTATGTGTCTGTAAAGTTTAAATATGTTTCACATATTGAAGAATGAGTGGATGTATAAGTGTCTGGATGAAGAATTTAGTAGGTGCATGACTGACTGTATGAGTGAGTGATTAAATGTGTCTCACTGAGTACATGGGTTAGTGACTAAACTGTCTTAATTCGTGCATCAGTATGTTTGTTGTTGTGTAAGCTGCTGCATGTGTTGATCAGTAGCTATAAGAGTAGCCATATGGGTTATTGATTGGTTGCCCAAATATTTGAATGGGAGGCTGAGTGTGTGTGTGGGTGGCTGGGAGGTGCGTGACTCTGTGCATAGATGTGTAAGCAGTTGATTCACTAGGAGTATGAGTTCAAGAGTGCATGTGGAAACAGCTATATGGGCGGTTGACTGTGCATGGGTGTGTTGGTGAGTGAATGGATTTCTCATTGCTACATGTGCAAGTAAGTACGTATGTAAAACACAATACATGTGAGAGTTGAGATATATAAATAACTGAACATAAGAGCCAGTGAATGTGTGAGTGGCTGTATCGATCACTGTGAGCTTGTATCAGGGATTATATAAGAGAGTAAATATGTGTTATTATATGTTTGAATAAGTAAGATGTGTATAACTGTATAGTTGAGGAAATGGAGGTGTGATTGATTCTTTGCATGACTGACTAGGTGTGTGAGTAAGTCCATGGATGAGTGACAGTCTGTGAGTGTCTGTTTATACTGAGTGTATGTAAGGTTATATTAGAGTCTGAAGAGGTTCATTGTATTATCACATGAGTGATGTGATCAGTGATGACAAATGAGATGTCATCAGTGATGTCATTTGAGTTGTCATCAGTGATGTCATCAGTGATGTCATTTGAGATGTCATCATTGATATCATTTGAGTTGTCATCAGTGATGTCATTTGAGATGTCATCAGTGATGTCACTGACCATGTCATGAATGATGTAATATGTGACATCATCAGCAGTGGATTGCGGGTGCGCGATATATAGTTAGCGCTTATAGTTAGCTAACTATATATGGAATTTCAATGGTTTTATGCGAGTAAAATAAGGTTTTGTAAATGCTAATTCCTAACTATATATGGCCTACAACCTATGGTTTTTTCATTGAATATATATATATATATATATATATATATATATATATATATATATATATTATTTGCGGCTTGCAAGCCAATAAAGTTGTAGTTGAGAGAGACTTAAACAAAACAATTAGAAAAAATAGTTCTCTGCCTTTTGATACCAGCCAAGATGTGACAGAGCAACAGGAGTGTCAACACAGAAACTCGAATGTGGTTGGTGAAACCAGACCAATAGACATTGACATACACTGGATTTCAAGGCAATTTGAACGTTATTTTTTCGTGTACAATACACAGCAAAACTAAACAATTTTTCTCAAGATTTAGACCAGTATTAGGGGCAGGGTGGAACGTTTTAGCAAATTACTTTGCAGCAAGGGTGATGTTTATATTGCTGGGTGAAATATACTCCTAATGGAAGACACAGTATGGCGGTTAAGGTAACTGTGATATAACATCCTGTGCCAAGCTGAACAGAGATACATTTCCGGGCACACAATAAAGTTGATAGTTATCAAGTCTTACACTTAAGCCATTCCATCTAACCTTTGATGAGCGTTTAAGTGTTCAAATCAAATTAAAGGTGCCTGTAGCATTCCTTTGTGTCTCAGGATGCACTGGCTCAAAACAAAGTAAGAGCCTACATATAAGTTAAATGCATTGCAACATTAATGCAAGAAAGCATAATTACTTATTAAGGTACAGGTATTCTCATTCTTGAAGCTGTAATAAAATTGTGGTCAGAAACCACCCGGGTACAATATGTACAGCTATTAATACTGCAGTTGATAAAGTATGCTTAGCATATGCTCAGCGAATGCACATTTGCATATACATCCGTTCTGGGTGGTTAAAAAGTTTAGAAGCTGTTTTTAAGCATACCAGAAAGGATTGCAGTCTAAAGAAATAGTAAGTCACGGTCAGATCTGTTGCTGGGGTGCACGTCTCTCCTTTAAAATTAAAAGGAGACGGACCAACGTGGATGCAAGCATTTGTTACTGGGTGGGAGAACACAGCATATGGCTTACACAGAAAAGGAAATCGTAGAATTGCTTCTGCAGAAAGGGAAGTTACTTTAGGGGCCACTGACAGAGGCCTGGAATGTCCCCATGGTGCTTGTGGTGGGAACGTGAGTGACCCAAGCTCTTAAGGAACAAAAGATTGGAGATGCTAGACACAACTAGGGGAAAGGGCAGTCAAAAACGTCCGGCACTCACCAAATTGGAACTAGCCTGTACAGGAATTCTGTGCATGCAGACACACATACAATGTGCATGTGAAGCCCAGTGCGCATATTATTTTAAATAAAAAACGAGCGTCAACTTGTTTTATGGCTACAGGACTTAAAACAGAAAGCTCGAACTCAAGCAAGCGCCTAACAGTATCCCACTCATGTTAAAGACTAGAGTTAAGAAGGGAGTTTACTTCTCTACACAGTCCCCAATGTTGCAAACATCTTGTCTTATAGGGTGCCAAGCACGCATTGAGAGGGGTTGGACCACAACTACACTTGTCAGCCCTGTGCGGCCCTTGAACTGCCAAACACAACAAACCAATGTGTGTAAATGTTAGGCTTGGCATATTTTGGCATGTTTCCCCTGAGTTTTTGCTTTCTTACCTCCTGGTTTTTACTGTTTTTGCTGGCGTAGTGTTTCTGCGCAATTTTCTCAAGGCTGATCAGTGGTAAAGTGCAAGTGCTCCTCTGGTAAATTGTGTTATGGATTGGTATTTCCATGATTGGATATTTGATTTACTTGTTTGTCCCTAGTGACGTGCATTGAGTGTGCCAGGGCCTATCAATAAAATGCTACTAGTGGGCCTGCAGCACTGATTGTGCCACCCACATGATTAGCCCTGACAAGGTAACTCAGACATGCCATTGCAGAGTCTGCAGTGTAATTTGTAACTGCCATGTCGACTTGGCTGGGGCACACACTTGCCAGTCCCTCGCCTTCCCTTTTCTTTCATGTCAGCCACCACTAAGGTAGGGCCATGGTACCCCTGTGGGCTGGGTGCAGTGTATGTGAAAGGTAGGACATGCCCTGGTGTGTGTGGCATGTCCTGATAGCGAATTACGGCCAATTTAGTTGTTTTGCTATTGCAAGGCTACCTGTTCCCCATAGGAAAGAATGGGGAGTTTATTTATAACATCTTATAAACATAACTTGCCTGGGGAATTAGGTAGGAAAATAAAGTTTAGTATGCCTGAACTACGTATCTAAAGATGCATCTTTTAGTGAAGGTGATTTTTACATTCTGTGTTTGAAAATAACACTTTTAGAAAGTAGGTATTCTCTTGCTCAGCCATCCCGTGTGCCTCTGCTGGAATGTGGATTGCCTGTCTGGGGAAGGCTGGGGAGCAGGTGTGGGTCCAGATAGTCTAGATGATTCAGGAAAAGGCTGAATAGACACGGGCAACAATTGAGGATGGGTGAGGAGATATCCTTGCACCTCAAAGGGCCTGGTCTGCCTTTGTCCATGCTGTCTCCACCTCCTGTCAGGAAGTTACACCAGAGAAGGCAGAACTGGTTCTGGCTGGGCACAGACACTCTGCTTAAGAGATCAAAGGATTTTGGGATATAAATATTGGGGCCCAGACCCCTGCACTTTAGAACTCTTTTGGACCAAGAAGACTGCCAAGAAGAAGAGCCGGAGAAGCTGTGAGGAGGAACTACCACTTTGCTGTGTTGGCCTGCAGAGGCTGCTTCTGTCTTGGGCAGTGAAAGGACTGGACTGAACTTTCTGCAATCTACTTTGTGAGTTTCTCCAAGGGCTTGAGGTAGAGCTTGCCCCCTGTTCAAGAAGTCTCAGGAATAACAAAGACTCCAAGCTCTTCTGCCCTCAGCACTGGGGACTGTTTTGTGCTGCAACAGAAGAAAAGCAACCCGACGACATCTACGACGCTGCTGCGTCCGTGCCCAGAGGGCAACGCCGCACCGCAACCCTGGTCTCACCAATGACGGCTGCTCATGCAGCCACCCAGCCGCTGCTCGCACTGCGACCTGTGGGCACTGCACTCCGCACTGCCTCGATCCACGACGACGCCTTGATATCCGCAACAATGCTGCTCCACACAGAAATCTACGCTGTGGCTTGCACCGTGGTTCGAGGGCACGCTCGTAAACTTACACGATGCACTGCTCTCATCCCGCACTGCAGCCTTGGCCTACCGACGCCGGAGCCATTGACTCCAAGTCGTCAGCCGACAATAGCGCTTCAGCAACGACGACGACGCTGCTTGCACTGTCACCTGCCAGCACCGTGACTCGTGCCGCCTTCACCTTGCACCGCGACCCTGATAAAGCTGACCACGCCATCTGACGCCCCCACCGAGCTGCTGCTCGCACTGCAACCTGAGGGCAGTGCATCGCTGCCCTTCGCACTGCAGCACCCGATGCCTGCCAATGCCAGCTCTTCTAACACCAACAGACAGGAGACCGCTGCACCGATTCCTGCGGACGCCGTGCTTTCTGAAGCTCGAGAGGTCGCCAACGCCCTGCATTTCTAAAAAGGTTCTGTTTGCGGATCTTCCCGACACCATAGTTGGCCCGCGACACCGCGGTCAGCCAGAACTGTTTGGATCTGTTTGCTCACAACGCTGTGCTAGTCCCGGACGGCGCTATCAACATCGAGGAACTGTTTTTATGCATATTTTGATAATCGAAGATTTTGAATTTCTGTATTGTGGATTTGTATTGTTTTTGGTCTTGTCTTAAGTATATAAGAATATTGGATATTTTTCTAAACTGGTGTGGTGTCCTTTTGTAGTGCTTACACTGTATTAATGTTTGTTATGTGAAAATGCGTTACACACTACCGCTAAGATTAGCCTAAGTGCTCATACCAAGCTACCAAGGGGGTGAGCAGGGGTTATTTTAGGAGTGTAACTCCCTTATCCTGACTAGAGTGGTGTCTTTTGCCTGGCTTTGGCAAATGCCCTAGCCTAACAAAATCTAATTTCTAACATTGTTATAACAGTCCACATGTTAGCTGTAATACTTCATTGTGGGTTGTGTCTGACCGCAACAACACACAGAACTTTCTCTGGTCCTTGCTCCCAGAGTGCCAAGTGAGGGGGTAAATTAAAAAAGATTGGTGCCCGCCATGGTAAAAATGTAAGCGCGCTGTGTGAACAATGACCAGATGAGAACAAAAGGAAATAGTGAAGTATTCACACATTGTACTACGCGGTGTTTGCTGCCGAACTTGCAAAGCAGTTTGGGTTTCTCCCTCTATAAATCTCAAGGGGCTGATAACAGATATTATCTCACTGAACTGTACTTAAATAGTTGTCCCGTAATAGAAGGTGACGCAGCTTCCTGGGCCTGAGAACCTCTGACCCAGAGGCCTAGTTCTTGCCAGCCAGAGTTTGATGGCTGGGGCAGACAGTAATCGGACCAAAGAACATTCTGGTCTTCCCTCCTTTTCATCACACATGGGTCTTATAAACAAAAACACTAGTTTCCTTGCTACAGATTTAGTAAGAAAAAAAAATATCTTCTCCCAGCCTAATCATGCCATGAGACAGAATTGAAGGCCTTCTCTGCATCAAGCTGACCAGTGCTGTATTGGGTCAGAGTTCGCCTAATACAGAATAGAACACACTCTTGTATGGTAGGTTGCTGCCAGAAAAGAACCCCACCTGATCCAGATATATTTAAAGGAGCAGTTGATTCACAATACTCATAGCCAGGTATCTTTCATAGATTCACATGCTTGAATCATTCCCTGTCGTCGAAGTAGGAGTCACACGTTATCGTAATCAAGCAGTAATAAAAACAAGCATTTGCAAAGGGTCTTGTATTTGTGAAAGTTAGTGCTATTGGCGATGTAAATGACAATGTTTTTATTTTTGTTTTTTTTTGTTTGCAGTGGAGAGATCACATTTGCATAGCGCTATTGCCATTTGTATAACCTTGGGGCACTGGAGAACCAGAAAGTAGGCAATAGGTTACGAAGGGGGGGAAGAAGGAAAATAAACACACTTGACAGGAGAGCGTGATACTAGAGCAGGATGAGTGTGAGAAAGAGGGAGCAAAAGAGGGTTTAGAGAGAATTGTGCATGAGTGAGAGGGAGAAATGAATAGTTAGAAAAGAATGGGGCAGGGGAGAAGGAATATGAGGGAGTGGGAAACAG
Organism: Lissotriton vulgaris; assembly: GCF_964263255.1. Classification (NCBI taxonomy): domain Eukaryota; kingdom Metazoa; phylum Chordata; class Amphibia; order Caudata; family Salamandridae; genus Lissotriton; species Lissotriton vulgaris. Next base: position 580,780,349 of record NC_141697.1, read on the forward strand.
AGGGCGGTTGTGAGTTTGTGAGGAAGAGATTAGAGCACAGCGTCCCAGGTCCCCATCTACTTGGGAGTCAATGTTTCCGGCTTGTGGAAGGAAATGGGTAAACAAAAACAACTTAAGAGTTATGACCACATCCGCCCAGGTCCTTGGGAGCAAGCACTGTCACATCTTTCTGTTGGTAATGCATGCATTATATCGATGACTTGCTCCTGCTAACCTGAGTCTACAAAAGGTTAGATGTAAACAACAAGGGAGTTATGACCACATCTGCCAGGTTCTTGGGACCAACCACAGTAACGTCTTGATGTTGGTGAAGCGTGCATTATGTTCTAACCTCAGACTAGAAAAAGGTAAATGAAAGCAACAAAGGAGTTAGAACCACATTCGTTCAGGTCCTTGGGAGCATGCACCGGCACTTGTTGCTGCTGGTGAAGTGTGCATTATATCCCTGACTTACTCCTGCTAACCTGGGTCTACAGTTAACCTGCTCAGGTGATCCAGCCTCTCTCTTTGTGCACTGGGATACATCATTGCAATGAAAAAGAGCTTATGTGAACTAGGAAGTTGAAATAGCCCATGATTCTGGAGAAGCAAAGTATCAGAAAAGGCAGAAAGAAGAAAAAGTATATGAGATAATTGCCCCTCTAGTGTCTTTGTGCCACATGGACGTTACTTGGAGAACAGCAGGTAAGAACCAATGGTGACTGCTCCTGCAGACCAGAGTACAGCCTAATGAAAGCAAGCGAGGAGTACTATGTATTTATATATATATATATATATATATATATATATATATATATATATATATATATATATATATATATATTATTTGCGGCTTGCAAGCCAATAAAGTTGTAGTTGAGAGAGACTTAAACAAAACAATTAGAAAAAATAGTTCTCTGCCTTTTGATACCAGCCAAGATGTGACAGAGCAACAGGAGTGTCAACATAGAAACTCGAATGTGGTTGGTGAAACCAGACCAATAGACATTGACATACACTGGATTTCAAGGCAATTTGAACGTTATTTTTTCGTGTACAATACACAGCAAAACTAAACAATTTTTCTCAAGATTTAGACCAGTATTAGGGGCAGGGTGGAACGTTTTAGCAAATTACTTTGCAGCAAGGGTGATGTTTATATTGCTGGGTGAAATATACTCCTAATGGAAGACACAGTATGGCGGTTAAGGTAACTGTGATATAACATCCTGTGCCAAGCTGAACAGAGATACATTTCCGGGCACACAATAAAGTTGATAGTTATCAAGTCTTACACTTAAGCCATTCCATCTAACCTTTGATGAGCGTTTAAGTGTTCAAATCAAATTAAAGGTGCCTGTAGCATTCCTTTGTGTCTCAGGATGCACTGGCTCAAAACAAAGTAAGAGCCTACATATAAGTTAAATGCATTGCAACATTAATGCAAGAAAGCATAATTACTTATTAAGGTACAGGTATTCTCATTCTTGAAGCTGTAATAAAATTGTGGTCAGAAACCACCCGGGTACAATATGTACAGCTATTAATACTGCAGTTGATAAAGTATGCTTAGCATATGCTCAGCGAACGCACATTTGCATATACATCCGTTCTGGGTGGTTAAAAAGTTTAGAAGCTGTTTTTAAGCATACCAGAAAGGATTGCAGTCTAAAGAAATAGTAAGTCACGGTCAGATGTGTTGTTGGGGTGCACGTCTCTCCTTTAAAATTAAAAGGAGACGGACCAACGTGGATGCAAGCATTTGTTACTGGGTGGGAGAACACAGCATATGGCTTACACAGAAAAGGAAATCGTAGAATCCCTTCTGCAGAAAGGGAAGTTACTTTAGGGGCCACTGACAGAGGCCTGGAATGTCCCCATGGTGCTTGTGGTGGGAACGTGAGCGACCCAAGCTCTTAAGGAACAAAAGATTGGAGATGCTAGACACAACTAGGGGAAAGGGCAGTCAAAAACGTCCGGCACTCACCAAATTGGAACTAGCCTGTACAGGAATTCTGTGCATGCAGACACACATACAATGTACATGTGAAGCCCAGTGCGCATATTATTTTAAATAAAAAACGAGCGTCAACTTGTTTTATGGCTACAGGACTTAAAACAGAAAGCTCGAACTCAAGCAAGCGCCTAACAGTATCCCACTCATGTTAAAGACTAGAGTTAAGAAGGGAGTTTACTTCTCTACACAGTCCCCAATGTTGCAAACATCTTGTCTTATAGGGTGCCAAGCACGCACTGAGAGGGGTTGGACCACAACTACACTTGTCAGCCCTGTGCGGCCCTTGACCTGCCAAACACAACAAACCAATGTGTGTAAATGTTAGGCTTGGCATATTTTGGCATGTTTCCCCTTAGTTTTTGCTTTCTTACCTCCTGGTTTTTACTGTTTTTGCTGGCGTAGTGTTTCTGCGCAATTTTCTCAAGGCTGATCAGTGGTTAAGTGCAAGTGCTCCTCTGGTAAATTGTGTTATGGATTGGTATTTCCATGATTGGATATTTGATTTACTTGTTTGTCCCTAGTGACGTGCATTGAGTGTGCCAGGGCCTATCAATAAAATGCTACTAGTGGGCCTGCAGCACTGATTGTGCCACCCACATGAGTAGCCCTGAAAAGGTAACTCAGACATGCCATTGCAGAGTCTGCGGTGTAATTTGTAACTGCCATGTCGACTTGGCTGGGGCACACACTTGCCAGTCCCTCGCCTTCCCTTTTCTTTCATGTCAGCCACCACTAAGGTAGGGCCATGGTACCCCTGTGGGCTGGGTGCAGTGTATGTGAAAGGTAGGACATGCCCTGGTGTGTGTGGCATGTCCTGATAGCGAATTACGGTCAATTTAGTTGTTTTGCTATTGCAAGGCTACCTGTTCCCCATAGGAAAGAATGGGGAGTTTATTTATAACATCTTATAAACATATCTTGCCTGGGGAATTAGATAGGAAAATAAAGTTTAGTATGCCTGAACTACGTATCTAAAGATGCATCTTTTAGTGAAGGTGATTTTTACATTCTGTGTTTGAAAATACCACTTTTAGAAAGTAGGTATTCTCTTGCTCAGCCATCCCGTGTGCCTCTGCTGGAATGTGGATTGCCTGTCTGGGGAAGGCTGGGGAGCAGGTGTGGGTCCAGATAGTCTAGATGATTCAGGAAAAGGCTGAATAGACACGGGCAGCAATTGAGGATGGGTGAGGAGATATCCTTGCACCTCAAAGGGCCTGGTCTGCCTTTGTCCATGCTGTCTCCACCTCCTGCCAGGAAGTTACACCAGAGAAGGCAGAACTGGTTCTGGCTGGGCACAGACACTCTGCTTAAGAGATCAAAGGATTTAGGGATATAAATATTGGGGCCCAGACCCCTGCACTTTAGAACTCTTTTGGACCAAGAAGACAGCCAAGAAGAAGAGCCGGAGAAGCTGTGAGGAGGAACTACCACTTTGCTGTGTTGGCCTGCAGAGGCTGCTTCTGTCTTGGGCAGTGAAAGGACTGGACTGAACTTTCTGCAATCTACTTTGTGAGTTTCTCCAAGGGCTTGAGGGAGAGCTTGCCCCCTGTTCAAGAAGTCTCAGGAATAACAAAGACTCCAAGCTCTTCTGCCCTCAGCACTGGGGACTGTTTTGTGCTGCAACAGAAGAAAAGCAACCCGACGACATCTACGACGCTGCTGCGTCCGTGCCCAGAGGGCAACGCCGCACCGCAACCCTGGTCTCACCAATGACGGCTGCTCATGCAGCCACCCAGCCGCTGCTCGCACTGCGACCTGTGGGCACTGCACTCCGCACTGCCTCGATCCACGACGACGCCTTGATATCCGCAACAATGCTGCTCCACACAGAAATCTACGCCGTGGCTTGCACTGTGGTTCGAGGGCACGCTCGTAAACTTACACGATGCACTGCTCTCATCCCGCACTGCAGCCTTGGCCTACCGACGCCGGAGCCATTGACTCCAAGTCGTCAGCCGACAACAGCGCTTCAGCAACGACGACGACGCTGCTTGCACTGTCACCTGCCAGCACCGTGACTCGTGCCACCTTCACCTTGCACCGCGACCCTGATAAAGCTGACCACGCCATCTGACGCCCCCACCGAGCTGCTGCTCGCACTGCAACCTGAGGGCAGTGCATCGCTGCCCTTCGCACTGCAGCACCCGATGCCTGCCAACGCCAGCTCTTCTAACACCAACAGACAGGAGACCGCTGCACCGATTCCTGCGGACGCCGTGCTTTCTGAAGCTCGAGAGGTCGCCAACACCCTGCATTTCTAAAAAGGTTCTGTTTGCGGATCTTCCCGACACCATAGTTGGCCCGCGACACCGCGGTCAGCCAGAACTGTTTGGATCTGTTTGCTCACAACGCTGTGCTAGTCCCGGACGGCGCTATCAACATCGAGGAACTGTTTTTATGCATATTTTGATAATCGAAGATTTTGAATTTCTGTATTGTGGATTTGTATCGTTTTTGGTCTTGTCTTAAGTATATAAGAATATTGGATATTTTTCTAAACTGGTGTGGTGTCCTTTTGTAGTGCTTACACTGTATTAATGTTTGTTATGTGAAAATGCGTTACACACTACCGCTAAGATAAGCCTAAGTGCTCATACCAAGCTACCAAGGGGGTGAGCAGGGGTTATTTTAGGAGTGTAACTCCCTTATCCTGACTAGAGTGGTGTCTTTTGCCTGGCTTTGGCAAATGCCCTAGCCTACCAAAATCTAATTTCTAACATTAAGTTATAACAGTCCACATGTTAGCTGTAATACTTCATTGTGGGTGTGTGTCTGACCGCAACAACACACAGAACTTTCTCTGGTCCTTGCTCCCAGAGTGCCAAGTGAGGGGGTAAATTAAAAAAGATTGGTGCCCGCCATGGTAAAAATTTAAGCGCGCTGTGTGAACAATGACCAGATGAGAACAAAAGGAAATAGTGAAGTATTCACACATTGTACTACGCGGTGTTTGCTGCCGAACTTGCAAAGCAGTTTGGGTTTCTCCCTCTATAAATCTCAAGGGGCTGATAACAGATATTATCTCACTGAACTGTACTTAAATAGTTGTCCCGTAATAGAAGGTGACACTGCTTCCTGGGCCTGAGAACCTGTGACCCAGAGGCCTAGTTCTTGCCAGCGGGCACATCGGCCCACGGCACTACCATAGCAGCCTGCCAAAAGCCAAGTTGAACTATTAATGCATGAAGAAATACAACCGTGATCCCATAGCCAGATTTCCCGACCCAAGAGGGTTATGGCCTCAAAACCTCTCGGGGAAGCCCATGGGGGTAGTTTCGGGTGTACTCGGTCAGTTCCGTGCGCCTAGAACGTCACACAACGCCCTCACCTTCGCTTCTAGTACTTCCCTGGAATTCCTTGCTCCATTTGATTAGAGAGAAGTCGCTCTGCATGTCTGCAAAGCGCTCGAGGCACTGCAAAAATATTTTCACAATGGTTGAGCTTTATGGGTCGTGAAAACGAGTTGTTCCAGAACAGGTTGTTTACCATGCACAGAAGCTGCAGACTGGTGCAGGGCATGGAGTGCCAATGAAAGAAAATGGCTCGTGCAAGCAGCGTGCCTCTAAAAAAGTTATTTGTGGGGTACAAAAAAATATACAAGAAGAAGTAAAATAAATGCAAAAAATAAATAAATGTTTTTTTTCAGAACAAATGTTATTGTAGTACCGACAAAACACCAAGGGGGACACTGTCCCGCATCACATCGTAGGACCAGTGAGCTCAGACATGAAAGAGGATATATAGTCAGTACAAGCAAAAGTAAATTATGCATCCGCCCCCCCCAACCCACAACTCCCTACCCCCCTCCCCAAATCCCATCCCTTACCCTATACAGTGTCTGCAAATCTCAAGGCATAAAGCATGAAAGTACAATAAGGTGCGTGCTCTCGGCCGCCCAGGGTCCAATAGTCAAAGATCTTCTCTAGTATCTTGGGGCAGTGGTGGCTCCAGCCACAGTCCTCTATAGTCCGCCCATCTTCTCCATATCTTAAAATGTTTCCTAGGGCATCCCATGGCCTCAAAGACAGGACGCTCCAGCCCCATACAAAAGTCCAACCCCCGTTTCCAAACTTCCAGCAAGGGGGCCCTGGGGTCCTTTCAGGCCCTGGCAATATCTCGTTTAAGCTACAGTGAGGCCCAAAACCAATAAATAAATGTTTTGTAGAAATCTATTAGATTGTGATTTAATGATAGCCAAAAAGTTGTCTATAAAACAAGAATGAACCCTGTTCACTTACTGGGTACTACAGCAGCGTCCGCAGCAAGTTACAAGACAGTTACGAGTCCATGCTTCTCCACGGAAAACACACCAGAGCTGACCTCGTCGCAATGGAAGTTTCCATTGTGGCTGCCGATGCCACAGTGCATGGCACCGTCCTGCCGTAGTCTCTTTGGGTCTACTGAACATGAAGACCGCTAGACTGTTCAAAATGGAGTTGCAGTGTTGGTTATAATCAAAACCAACCAACTCATGTCTTACCATACAGGTAAACAGTATCGCAATATTAGCATTTTTAGTTTATGTTGAATAAAAGTTACGTTTATTGTTGTGTTTGAGTTTTTAAATCTTTAAGTGTGGGGGTGCTGCGAAAACACTGCCCAACAGAGTTTGTTGAGAGGCACCGAAGAAAATAAAGGTGTGGCTCGCCAAACTCTCTTTTTTGATATTTTATGCGTTTGGTAAGCAGGGCTGCATGTCGCCTGTGCCACGCTGCATGTTGAAAGCCTAAAATATTGTCCATAAAGCATGGCAGTCCGAGCTGTTTCAGGAAAGCACGTTGTGGGTGGAATGGGTGAAAACCATTAAAGAAAATAATGCTCACAGATGGAGATGAAACAGACCGAGTAACACCACCAGTAAAAGGTCCAGTCCTCATGGAAGGTTACAAAGGAAGACAAGGAGGGACTACCCAGCCTATTACCGACTCAGAAGCCAGCATTTATGGACAAAGACACAGGCCAATGAAAAATATGGGCGGAGAGCAGACGAAGCTTCAAGTGCATACCCTAATGCCGCATGCCTCGCAGAGCGAGCAGTGCATGCGTGCTGCTGCTAGGCGTAACCTAAAAACCTATCTATTATGGCTCTAGGCCATGACTTTACTAGACTATCTATGGCTTTTTCTTAATTTTATTTTAAAAAAGGCCAAACTTCAATTATAACCAATCATCTGCTAACATCCTCTAGAACCTTCCCAGGAGAGGCGGAGTCCCTCAGATTTTCACCACACGTCATGTGTGAAGGGAGTCTTCCTGAGCTTTGCCGAGAATTCTCATTTAAAAAGCATTATTCAACTTTAATATTTCCAATATCTCTGATAGTAATGGCCTTTTCCGTACCTGCAAGACGTGGGAAGAGAGTTCATGTGGATGACCCACTTAAGGACTGCCTCAGTCCAAAGCATGAGGTAAAAGAGTGCAAGAGTTGCCACACTTTCTCCTCAAAAACTTTGAGGGACAGGGAAAGGAGGCTACTCTTATGGCTTCAGGAGGCCAAGACTCAGGAAACACCTTCTGAGGAGGACAGTGATTCCTCTGCCAGGTCTCACAAGAGGGCCAAATCTCTTGAAGGAGCTTCAGAAAATCTATCAAGACTGTCCAGAAAATCTATCAAGACTTCCTATCTACCTCACAGCTCCAAGAAAAATGAGAAACAAAAACATTTCCTTTCGGAGACCTCTTTATCTGGTCCGTCGACACCTTCTACCAGACAGCCCTCATGCCTCCTCTACCGACCCTTCTATGAGGCATAAATCCTTTTCAAAATCCCATCGACAATGACCTCTGTCGAAACCAAGATTGCCGATGACCGTCACTTTCATCTCGTCAATGACAAAGATGAAGACAGCTGCTATTGACACACCCATCTCGTCGATTAAGATCCAAACATCCACAAAGCTCCTGTTGACGATAATCCCGTCGATGTCACTGCCGTCGACAATGGCCCTGTCAGTAACAATCCGTTTGATTTCTCCATTGACAGTGGTCCTATCTACTATGTTCGACCATGGTAATTCCTTCAACGACTGCACTGTCGGCGCCTCCGTCAATGATGATAAAAATCTTGCAAGAACACCAGGACCTCTCTCTACCCGCCTTCTGGACATTGAAGAGTCGGATGATGACTGCAGCCTCTTTGGCGCAACTCAGAGTCCTTCTGAGCTGAATGTGAAATGCCATGAGAAAGATGGAGTATGAGGACGAAAAACAATATTTTCAACAGTATTATAGTCCACCTACAAGGTATTATGAGTCACAAGGATACTACTCTGACCCTCCACCTAAGCGAAACACTTCACATCTTCCAGTTTCCTTGGTTCAGTATCTCCAGTTCATGCTCTCCGACTATCTGAGGTGCTTTCCACAGCCCATTGAAGAGCAACCTGCTGGATCGCCACCACCTCCTACCCCTCTGGTACCTCCACGTCTTTCTCTGCCAGCTACACCTATTATTTTACCTGCATCCCATGTAGCAGAACCGTCCAGAGAGGATCCTTCTTCCTCGGAGGAGGAGAGAGAAGAGGGTGAAATTCAGGATGGTCAGCCATCTCTAGATGAATAGGATGACTATGTGATTCCAAGTCCGTCCCCACCGCCACCTCCCCAGACTGATTTACCTCCAGAGGATATTGAGGTTTTGCATAACCTCATGGAGAGAGCCGCAACCGGATTTCACCTTTCAATCATGGTGAAGCAGTCTGACTGCTTCCACTACGATTTGAAAGAGCAGGCCAGAAGGTCGGTATGCTCTATACTGATAGTGACCCAATAGTTTGTTGAACAAATATTTAGCAACACCTAGCCAATAAATCCTAAGTATGCATAGTTTATTTTAAGTTATTTTTCTATTTCAAAATATTATGCATGAAAACATTTCGTCATGTCCTTAAAAGCGACACAGATAACACATTTATCACCAACAATACATATAAATCAAAAAGCACAAAATACTCAGTAGACACATGTACAAAACATGAACACTATGTGAAATGTCAATTGCCTCCAAAAATCTTTAGAGGACCTCAGTCCTTGTGTAACAAATGAAGGAAAAGGCGGTCATATCCTAATTAGAAGGTCCTGCCTGTTTACTGGGCTGAAGACTGCTCTAAGTAAAAGAGGTCATTACACAATAGGGGGATACATTACTTTTATAGTTCACTGGAGTGCCCCACAACTGTTCTGGCTTCAGCTCAGAGTCAACACGTTTCAAACCCTAAGTTATTCTAGGGTTCTCCTCAGGACGTGGACTGGAAATGGCCTTGACTGTGAAACATGTCAAGGCCATGCACAACTCACTTGCCTCTGTCTCCTGGAGCTTCATTCCTTTCCCTGCCATCATTTTTCTGCAGCTCAGCTAGGACTTTCCATGAATGGAGTTTTCGTGATAAGAAGCGGACTGGATTGCACGCCGCATTGAATTATGGGCATTGTAGTTGGTTTCACAAGTTTCTTAATTCAGACAATTCGTTTAGACCTCTGATCGCCGTATCAAACTTCATCATCAGGAATGCCCCCTTTTGCGATAGCCGAAGTGCTGGATCGCCGCCCCTTGGTGAGGGTTTTGTTATTGACAAGATTGTCCATTTAAAATCGCTCGGGTGTGATTCATTTGTATGAAATGATTCACAAGTGAGGCAGTCATTATTTTATTCTTGATGCGTGAACGGTGTTGGATTATCCTTTGTCGTGCTTTACCCACATACACCTTTTGGCAGGGACAGATGATTGCGTAAATCACATACTTTGACTTACAATTAGTGAACTCATTATGACGCCAACATTTCTTGCCATCTGTGAAGAGTGTTTCCTCAATTGTTGATCCGCCGGCTTAACATGTCCCACATTTGTGGTGTCCTTGTACTGGTTGAAGATTAAAAAAGGTGCTTTGATTGTATTTTTTTTGGATTGTAGATGTACTAATGATCTGCTGGCCAATGCTCTGGTTCTTTTTAAGAGCAAAGAGCGGTGGTCCAACATTTGGAATATCTCACTCGACAAGATGCCAGTTATTGCAAATGATTTTCCGTACTGGATGCGTATGTGGTCCAAACGTGGAAACACAGACAATGCGTTGTGTAGGAGATTTTTGTTTTTTGCTGAGAAGATGGTCTATTGGTGTCCATAGTGGTCTTTTCATGGAGTGTTTAAGGAGCTTCTGTGGGTACCCCCTCTCAAGCAGCTTGTAAAATAGAGCCTCTGCATGTACCTCAAAATCTTCTACCCTTGAGCAATTATGCCTCACCCTTAAATATTGTCCATAGGGGAGGTTATTTTTGAGATTCCTGGGGTGATAGCTATGGAAATGCAGCGAGTTGTTTTTGTCAGTCTTTTTTAAATGGAGGGTAGACATTAATCCCTCAGGCGTATATTTCATCTCCATATCCAGAAATGATGAGGTTTTTGAAACATATGTCAGACTGAACTTAATATCAGGGCTCCGGCTGTTAAGCCACCAATGGAATTCCTTTAAGGCAGGAATAGATCCTTCCCAAATGCACCACACGTCATCAATGTACCTTAGCCACTGTTTAATGTGGGCACTGTACGGATTGTCACGATACACATATTTTTCCTCATATTGGGCCATATACAACAGGGCCATTTCTGGTGCAAAGGGACAACCCATGGCTGTACCATTGACTTGCAGGAACAGCTCTTCAAATTAAAAAAAATTCTGCTTGAGTGCTAGAGACGCTAGTTTTATGATTAGCTCAGTTGGCACTCTGTGGGGCCGAGGTCTTGTTTCCAGGTATATTTCCATAGCACCCAATCCATCTGACACCTACAGGATTATTGTATATATATAGTTGTTGATTCCAAAAAGTTGATGAAGTAACACATTTTACTTGTTGTTTTTAGTGTGTATTATGCTTTAGCACAAAGTTGTTGTGCCATATATGTTTTAAGTACTCGTTAGGGACAGTGATTGAAATAATTTGTCTTCACATGTGAAAGTATTTGAGTAAAAATTTGCTTTCATTTTTCTTTATGGTCAGTGTGTTGGTTTGTGAATGTATTAGTACACCTGTCTTGATATCCTGGTTAGGAACGAGAATTGCAAAAGGTAACATTGAAATACTAAAACAGTGTGTATTTCGGTCCGACAGAACCATTATTACTTTGTCTATTACCCACCCAGGTTCTGAGGGTTACAGGGTTACCCCATTATATGTAATGAATAATAAGTAGTAGGCCCAGTGGACTCCCAAGAAATAGCAGAATACCAAAATTGCTACAATCCAAGAGGTTCAAACTGAGAGACTAATCACATTTGATAAACCTGCAGTGAATAAAAAAGGACTATGCAACAACAATGTCATGGAACTTGTGCCTCTTGAAACCCAAATTGAAACAGTTCGTCAAGAAACACCAGTCTACAATGATGTAGCATCAGAATATGCTAATGAAAGACAAATCGAAAAAACAATTTCAACAATTGACAGAACTGCATCTGGCTACTTCATCAATTTCGATAACTTTTCTGAAGATCAAAGCGAGTCTGAAGTAACACCAGCAACAAACACTTTTAAAGACAAAGCAACAGAACTCTTCCATCAACTCCAAAAAGCATATCTAAATGCACCATTGATTGAATATTGGATTGTAGTAGTGGTACTCATACTCCTACTCTGCCTAATTTTAGGAAAATTTATTACAGTACAATGGACACAGCAAGTCAGAACATCAACTTAGTTCTGAAGCCACACAAGTCATCTCACATCGAGAAGAGAGAACTATCATCAGTGAATGTCACAGCCATTCCAATACCCGGCGGGGTAGTTTGGGACAAAACAGATTACGAAATATATGGACCGGTCGAACTCTTGAAATATCCTCATCAGTTTAAGGTTTCACTAAGTGACTTTGTAAAACCGAGTATGTTCTCTGATGATTGGGACTTTGAAAGCATAAATAATATGATGTCAGATTTAGTAATGTCAGCAAAATTTACAAAACATGATTACTTGCAAGGTTCATCGAATTATTAACAGATGTATTGCTATACCCACTATGCAGATCACTATTTGCATAAATCTGCTCAACCTAGAAATGTTTTTAAATATAATCAATGGGAACATTGTGCAACTCCACCTAAAAGCAGTTCAAAAACATTCTATGAGAAATTCCAATACTTCTCAGGGTTCAACTCAAGTGATGCAGAAACATTCTATTATAAACTGTTAGATAAAACAGGGACAAAAACCATGCTGACAAATTCTAAATTGATCTATTCAGAAACATTTTATGAAAAAATGAATACATTTGGTTTTGATTTCTGGAAAAACAACATTGAAACAAAAACCATCTGGGTTACAAAAGAATGGCAGGTACAAGGCCTAGAAGCATTATTTCGAGCCTGCATGATCCCAGAACAAATAATGTTTTTGAATGACACCATTCAACAAACTACCTGTTTTGGTCTAGCCAAAATCAAAGACTTAAACAAACCGTCGATTCCAAAGCCAATACCTGATAACACTACCACAGATATTGAGATAGACGTATCCCAAATTCTACATCAAAATAGAACACATCCTGATTGGAAAAAGTGGTTAATCTGGCCAACAGACACAAATAAATGTCAAGATAGATTCCTGAACAAAATACAGGGGTTAAAAATGACCAGACCAGACCCTAGATTCTCCCAGAGACAACATCCAGGGATAGTAACAACATACAGTGTAGGGAAACTATGCCTTGAATGGCTACAAACTTCCACACTGGCACAAATTAAGCAACACTTGTCTTTACTTAAAGATGGTGCTGACTTGCGCGATTTCATAATGGGACCACGCAAACAGCGTCAAAAACATTTCATAGCGGCCAGTATATACGCTGCTTACAACGAGGCATGGAAAGTGACTCAAATGGAGACAGCAGAGAAAATACGAGAAATTGATCGTATTCATTTGGAAAAATCCCTTTCTGTTGTGGACAATGGGTTAATGACTCTGTCCTCCAGAATATATTCACTGGACAGTATTGTATCATCTGCTATAGATATAATAGATCAGGACTTGCTAATGTTACAACATGGTCAGTCCCAATTGCGTTCTATTGTACGAGCTTTTCCCACGGACAGCTCGGTTGGCGTGAAAACTCAGATCGCCTTTTGACTACATCGCGGAGTTTTGATCGCGGATGTTACTAGACTAAGGGTTGACCATCGGGCTACCCTCAGGAAGAAATCACGCCTTGACCGATCCCTCCCCCCCCCCTGTCTTGATAAAGACCCGCCGCGACCACCAACTGGGGCGCATCCAGGGTCGAAACGTCGACGCTCTAACATTTGGCCAAGTGAACTCCAGGAATATGGACATTAACCACTGATTTTCCTTGGAACTTTTACTAATACAAAACTGGCCCCTTAAACGACAGAAACCACATCGTTTATAACCTCCCCCGGTCCTTTGTTTGAAATTCTATTGTAAATAATATGGTTTTGTAAATAAGTGTCACCAATCAAATGTTGCACTTGTCACCTGAATCACTACAGTCACTATTCACGTAATTTTTAAGCAATTGTTTGTAATGTAGTGGAATGAAGTAATTCCCACCTTAATTCTTTTTCTTCTACCTGTTTTTTAATAATATAAAAACCTTTTCTATCAGAGAGTTTTTGCTTGTTTGTGTGCGTTGGAGCTGTTTACAGCCCACTCCAAAGAAATTGTCTATACCCGACAGAACCATTTGTTTGTCAATTACTATTGTACAGCTAGGCTGGACGTTGCAAAACATTTGTTCAGGCTATGTGCCTTGGCGTTTAATCAACACAACGTCATTGTTCTCTATCTTTAACCTTACTGATAAACAAATCAGTTTGGCACAGAAAGGAGCAGACTATACGATTCTGAGCATTGAAAAACTTGAGAGATTACCATTGACAATGTCAGAAAGACCTGTCATTGAATGGATAATTCACGGAATTATCACAGTTCCGATAACAACTTTCCAATTTAAAAAATGCCAAGAGTATATACCAGCAGGCCAGTATGAAAGGTTGGGTAAAGGGTACATTAAGTCATCATGGAAATTACCTTTTACACACACATGATATAGTGACAACAACCAGAATGTATTTCTTAGTGGTAATAATTGTAAACAATCACTAAGCGGTATACTTCTGTGCCAAGGTATTAATTTACATGGGGCCTGTGAGGGGACTTCAAATAACCTTTTATGCCACCAGCATGGCACACCTGCAACACAGATAGAGCCATTCTTTAGACAACTTTCTAACAGGAGTTAACGGACCACAGCTGTTGTGGCATAGTGCCAGGGAAAGCATAACTCGTAAGCGTTAGTTCCATGGTCACTTGCTGTATGCAAGCATTGTATCCGAACGGACCTGGAGACTCAGAGGCGACGATTTGGCCTCTGTTGAATATCTCTTCTATACGAATTGATACTTTAAGCAGAATGAAGTCTGTGCTTTTACAGACAACAGTGCCCATCACGTCATCAATTAAACGTATGATCTACAAGTTGCAAGGACAACGGCAGAGATACATACACTTTTATCAACTAATTGCCCCGTGCATTTTGCAGAAATGCTAAGCCAAATCCTAACTATTTCAGATGCCAGTGGTATCTCAAATGTATTTAAGACAATTTTTTCGGGACTGTTAACACCCTTCGAAGCAGTCCTGGGCATCTTTCCCAATTTTGTCCATTCGGTTTTTGGTGGCCTACCACTAGATTTGGGACTCGTAGCAGGATTCTTATTTTTGACTCTTCTGCTCCGATATGGCAGGCCAAAACGCAGACATGAATCCGGCAACGATGGAAGAAACGATCCTAGCAATACGCTACCGGGACCGCACAACTAAAGTCCTTGGATTAGCCCGGCTAAGAGATCTGAATATTACCTGGTTTCTTTCATTCAGACCTATATGGCAGAACTGCATCTTACCTGTGCTTCGATGTATGCTATGCGGAGAAGAATGCGTGTTAGACACCTGTCTTACACTACAATCAGCAGTGCCAATGGATGTCGATACTTTGCTAAGTCCAGTAACGGCTCATGCATCGTGTTGTCCCCAGCGGTTACCAATCCTGATGATGGCATCCGTTGAGACTTCTGCACTACGATTAGGTGGTGGCAGTGAAGCAAGAAATGAGAGCCACATCACCCAGGTACGACCTACTGTGAGCATTGCTGATCCCGAAATCGATGATAGCAATCATTCTCACGACTGCCCGGTTACAGCATTATCATCCTTGGTCGAACTTTCACCTGAAGCTGTAGACTGTTTTTTTGCGCATCTATATGAAGTCATGTTCTCCCCTGAACCAAAAGAATAACTTTTAAGCAAACCGGCACACAGCCTTCCCCTGAACTCTGAATTCGGCCTTCAGCTTTGAAAAACAAAAGCTACTGAAAACATTTGGAACAATTTTTTCCCCTGAAACGAAATTAATTTTTTCCAAAATTCCAAAATATTTACCTTTTTTTTTGGCACGTGTACTCTGCTTACAGTAGAACTATTCATAAAGAACAGAGCTTCTATTTTTAGCTAATCTAGAGACAATATGTTACCACAGCCTCTAGCAGACTCACAAGCAATTTCATTTATATGTGATTAAATAGTCTCGACCTTCTTTTCTGTAATGAAGACATTTCATGTGTAATTTTCGCAAATCGTTCAACTGAATATATATGCAATTTTTTGAATGATTACACTGCTTAAAAAACGTACAGTTCCTATAACGTTCCGTGTATTTCGCATACACCATTTCGAATGCTAAAATGTATTTTGGGTGGGTTGGAATACACATGCATCTTTTTCGCTGAGGTTTTAGTAACTGATGGACATAAAACCGTGGAGTGGGTGATGTGTTTTATCTAGGAACACGATTCAATATTGTGACTTTATGCCCCTATACAGCTATAATCAATAATATCCCTATAATGGCATAATAATCAGAGCCATATTTCAGTAAATCGCCCCTGCAGTCCAAGACGCGGCAGAAGCTACTTCCTTAGATTCCTAGAGAGCACACCGAGTTCTTTCGACACACCAAACCTCCAGCAACCTGGGAAAGCCCCGCTTGCTTTGTTTTGATTTGTAATAGAACTCCTGCGAGCACTGTAAGAACTGCCAGTTCTTAGTGACATCTTTATTGACGTCTTATGTCCAAACCTTACGTCAAACTCGGCACCTTTCAGGTATAAATATACCAACGTTGCCTTAAACAAACACACGGTGGTGAATCTGGAGCAGAGCAGCTAATCTACTTTCTGAGAGCCGAGCAGAAGCGAGAAGCCCACGGACGCTGCCCCTCCTCTTTGACGCGCTGAGAAAGACGCTGTCTTTTCTCCTGCCGAGAAAATCCAGCTCCGGCGTTTCCAGCCTACCCTTGCGGGTGACTGGAATATCGAGTCCTGAGAGGGAGATACCAGACCTCCTACATTCTATTCCCAAGGTACAGTGCTGACTAAACCCTTAGAGAGAAGTCTTGAACAGATCCTTGGCAACAAACCTACTTAACTTAAACTGCTACTTACTTACTCCTTCCCATGTATTAGGCTTAGGTCAGGTACACCGGGGTAGGCGTGGTTTAGAAGCACCAGTAGAGTATGTTAGCCTATGTATATATGTATATATATTTTATCCATTTTAAAGTGTCTTATGGCTAAGAAACCATATCAATGCTTTTACAGTATTATTTAATAATACTCCTTTTACTGTACGTACTTTACTTTACATTAAGTATTGCAATTGTGGCACTTCATTTCTCTTGCATGAGAAGGAAGACTGCTCAATAAATAATACCTTTTATTGAAAATGCCCGCCTCTCTATTCTCTGCACCCTGGTGAAATTAAATATGCACAACTGACGGAGTGAAATAGCTGTGTATTGTTTCACACGACTCTAGAGATTGACTCTTATTCTGAGGGAGCAAAGTTGTCATGTTTATGCGGTTGTCGGAAGCTGAATCCCTTCTTGTCTGAGCCAGGGAAGCTGATCACTTCCTATTCAGTCAAGAAAGTTTCCAGTGACCTCTGAGCTAGCTGGCGCAAACCTAAATTAAGTCTAACATAGTCAGTAGAGACCTAGAAGACCTCAGTCCTACGTCTACACTGCTGTTTATGTTATTCCAATGCGCAGGGCCTATAGGGAAAATAGGAAGTACACTACAAAACGACCAGGCCCAAGTCATTCTAGTGGCTCTGGAATGAGCATCAGAAGAGTGTGGTACCTGGAACCTCTGGACATAAGCATCACATTGGGAAGATCTTCTTCTGCAGTAGCAGGGGCAGGGTCCCTCCCCTAAACCAGTGAAACCTCCACCTCAATGTGTGGAGATTGATCTACAGCAGATGAATGCATTTGCTCTGCCACCTTAAGTTGTGGATGTCATCCTTGCTGCCATGTGCCCTTCCACCACGTCCATTTGCGGTGGAACAATTTTTTGGCCTGTGTGCTGTTGTTTAATTGTTTGTTTTGCCTTTGGTCCAGCAAGGCCTTGCAGTGCACCCAATTATAGGTAATTTGGAAGCTCTTTCTGCCTTTATGCATTTGCTGGACCAATTGTCCTTGTATAAATCTCTTTTTGGGATGTGGTTTATTAAAGGTTAAAAAAAAAGTTTGACATTCATGTTACCTTCCAAACCGTTTGTGATGCCACAGCGGAGCAGTAACTTGTTTTTGACATCTCCCATGTGTGCGCCCTTCCAGCTGATGCACAGCTGCTCATTTGTCTTCTGTCCATAAATACTGTTTTCCTAATTGCAATCACATCAGCTTATCCATTGAGTGAATTCCAGGCCCTATCAGTGCAACCATCCTAGATCACTCATTTTCTGCATAAACTGATGCTGAGAACTCATCTCCATTTTTGTCAAAAGTCACTACTCCTTTCTACATTAGTCAATCCATCACTCTCCCGGCATTTTGTGCCCCTCCTCACCCTTTCAAAGAGGAGGAGAGACTAGCAGGTAGACCCCAAAAAGGGCTTTAAGCTTTTACATTGATTGTATCAAGGACCATCAGGTGAACGATAATTTTATTGAGGGTTCTCCCAGGCGAATAAAGGGAAGGCTGTGCAAAAGAGGACTCTGTCAAGTTGACAGTCCCCTGCATTAAGATATGCTATGCACAGGTCAAAAAGCAGCCTCCAGAAGGACTGGAAGCCATTTTCACCAGGGCTAAGGCTGCTGCATTGGCACACAGAGTCCCTGTCCTTGACATCTGCCAGGCTGTGACATGGGTGTGTTGGTGCACACATTCACAAAGCACTACTGCCTTGACAACCAGATCTGATGCAATGGGCATTTTGCCCATCTGGCCCTGCCAGACTTTTTGTTTTAAGTGCACTCCACAGACCTTCGACCTTTGGGCGGTTGTTCCTTGGTATCTATTCTACAGGCAATGAATCTGCTGGTAGAATTATCCATAAGAAGAACAAGTTACTTACCTTGGGTAACACTCTTTCTAGTGAATACTTGGATTCCGCACCACTCTCTCATCTACCTGTTCTGTGTAATGGCCTCTTTTTATTACCTGAAAAAAGGTCCCAAGTTAGAGATCTGCACATAGGTACCGACAATTGTTTTATGATCCATGCCTAAGGGCGTGAAAAGTCAAGCAAGAAACTGACGTCGGTATGCAGTGGTGCAGAATTTATGCAGCTCTCCTCTGCACATGTCTGGGATGATATAGAACCAGCACAGAGCGGCACAGTGCCATCTAGGGCTGTCCTGGAGTATTGCTGAAAAAGCTTTAAGATCCAGTCTGCCGCCTGGGGAATATTCTAAAGGTGAAGAATCTGCAGCTAGATAGAGTATTTACCAGAACGAGCATTACCGAAGGTAAGTCGCTTGTTGTTTGAGATTGCTAAGTGAACTCAGTCACCAATTGCACAGGTATGTGTATTGAGCAAATCTTTGGATATATAACTATCAAGATAGCTTATGTGGATAATAAATTTGCTGAGAATATCTGTGTGAAATCTGCTGCATTGAATCCTCAGAAAATAGCTTAGAGGGTTGATGTGGCTGCTGCAGAGCTCTGTCTCTAACTTGACGGTCAACACTATGTATCCTAATAAGATATCTCAGTGAATTATTAAGGTTGTAGTAGTGATCTGTGTGCAAGTTGTAGTTCACAGGTTCCAGTTCTAGAAATAAATATAGCTCAGTTAGTTATCAGCCTGCCACAAAAGTCTTCATGCAACATACGAGGTGTACTTTTTATTCTTTGCAGGTTTTAACTCAGTCATTGTTCTAACATTATTAAAAAGGATTACCATGGAGCTGTGTAAAAAGGGAGCATCCTGTGGAGAGAAAACATTCAAATCTCTTCTCCTAGTCCTCATTTCTAAAAGTCATCAAGAATAGGCATTATAGAGCATTATAGAGCACTGTAAGAACTGCCAGTTCTTAGTGACATCTTTATTGACGTCTTATGTCCAAACCTTACGTCAAACTCGGCACCTTTCAGGTATAAATATACCAACGTTGCCTTAAACAAACACACGGTGGTGAATCTGGAGCAGAGCAGCTAATCTACTTTCTGAGAGCCGAGCAGAAGCGAGAAGCCCACGGACGCTGCCCCTCCTCTTTGACGCGCTGAGAAAGACGCTGTCTTTTCTCCTGCCGAGAAAATCCAGCTCCGGCGTTTCCAGCCTACCCTTGCGGGTGACTGGAATATCGAGTCCTGAGAGGGAGATACCAGACCTCCTACATTCTATTCCCAAGGTACAGTGCTGACTAAACCCTTAGAGAGAAGTCTTGAACAGATCCTTGGCAACAAACCTACTTAACTTAAACTGCTACTTACTTACTCCTTCCCATGTATTAGGCTTAGGTCAGGTACACCGGGGTAGGCGTGGTTTAGAAGCACCAGTAGAGTATGTTAGCCTATGTATATATGTATATATATTTTATCCATTTTAAAGTGTCTTATGGCTAAGAAACCATATCAATGCTTTTACAGTATTATTTAATAATACTCCTTTTACTGTACGTACTTTACTTTACATTAAGTATTGCAATTGTGGCACTTCATTTCTCTTGCATGAGAAGGAAGACTGCTCAATAAATAATACCTTTTATTGAAAATGCCCGCCTCTCTATTCTCTGCACCCTGGTGAAATTAAATATGCACAACTGACGGAGTGAAATAGCTGTGTATTGTTTCACACGACTCTAGAGATTGACTCTTATTCTGAGGGAGCAAAGTTGTCATGTTTATGCGGTTGTCGGAAGCTGAATCCCTTCTTGTCTGAGCCAGGGAAGCTGATCACTTCCTATTCAGTCAAGAAAGTTTCCAGTGACCTCTGAGCTAGCTGGCGCAAACCTAAATTAAGTCTAACATAGTCAGTAGAGACCTAGAAGACCTCAGTCCTACGTCTACACTGCTGTTTATGTTATTCCAATGCGCAGGGCCTATAGGGAAAATAGGAAGTACACTACAAAACGACCAGGCCCAAGTCATTCTAGTGGCTCTGGAATGAGCATCAGAAGAGTGTGGTACCTGGAACCTCTGGACATAAGCATCACATTGGGAAGATCTTCTTCTGCAGTAGCAGGGGCAGGGTCCCTCCCCTAAACCAGTGAAACCTCCACCTCAATGTGTGGAGATTGATCTACAGCAGATGAATGCATTTGCTCTGCCACCTTAAGTTGTGGATGTCATCCTTGCTGCCATGTGCCCTTCCACCACGTCCATTTGCGGTGGAACAATTTTTTGGCCTGTGTGCTGTTGTTTAATTGTTTGTTTTGCCTTTGGTCCAGCAAGGCCTTGCAGTGCACCCAATTATAGGTAATTTGGAAGCTCTTTCTGCCTTTATGCATTTGCTGGACCAATTGTCCTTGTATAAATCTCTTTTTGGGATGTGGTTTATTAAAGGTTAAAAAAAAAGTTTGACATTCATGTTACCTTCCAAACCGTTTGTGATGCCACAGCGGAGCAGTAACTTGTTTTTGACATCTCCCATGTGTGCGCCCTTCCAGCTGATGCACAGCTGCTCATTTGTCTTCTGTCCATAAATACTGTTTTCCTAATTGCAATCACATCAGCTTATCCATTGAGTGAATTCCAGGCCCTATCAGTGCAACCATCCTAGATCACTCATTTTCTGCATAAACTGATGCTGAGAACTCATCTCCATTTTTGTCAAAAGTCACTACTCCTTTCTACATTAGTCAATCCATCACTCTCCCGGCATTTTGTGCCCCTCCTCACCCTTTCAAAGAGGAGGAGAGACTAGCAGGTAGACCCCAAAAAGGGCTTTAAGCTTTTACATTGATTGTATCAAGGACCATCAGGTGAACGATAATTTTATTGAGGGTTCTCCCAGGCGAATAAAGGGAAGGCTGTGCAAAAGAGGACTCTGTCAAGTTGACAGTCCCCTGCATTAAGATATGCTATGCACAGGTCAAAAAGCAGCCTCCAGAAGGACTGGAAGCCATTTTCACCAGGGCTAAGGCTGCTGCATTGGCACACAGAGTCCCTGTCCTTGACATCTGCCAGGCTGTGACATGGGTGTGTTGGTGCACACATTCACAAAGCACTACTGCCTTGACAACCAGATCTGATGCAATGGGCATTTTGCCCATCTGGCCCTGCCAGACTTTTTGTTTTAAGTGCACTCCACAGACCTTCGACCTTTGGGCGGTTGTTCCTTGGTATCTATTCTACAGGCAATGAATCTGCTGGTAGAATTATCCATAAGAAGAACAAGTTACTTACCTTGGGTAACACTCTTTCTAGTGAATACTTGGATTCCGCACCACTCTCTCATCTACCTGTTCTGTGTAATGGCCTCTTTTTATTACCTGAAAAAAGGTCCCAAGTTAGAGATCTGCACATAGGTACCGACAATTGTTTTATGATCCATGCCTAAGGGCGTGAAAAGTCAAGCAAGAAACTGACGTCGGTATGCAGTGGTGCAGAATTTATGCAGCTCTCCTCTGCACATGTCTGGGATGATATAGAACCAGCACAGAGCTGCACAGTGCCATCTAGGGCTGTCCTGGAGTATTGCTGAAAAAGCTTTAAGATCCAGTCTGCCGCCTGGGGAATATTCTAAAGGTGAAGAATCTGCAGCTAGATAGAGTATTTACCAGAACGAGCATTACCGAAGGTAAGTCGCTTGTTGTTTGAGATTGCTAAGTGAACTCAGTCACCAATTGCACAGGTATGTGTATTGAGCAAATCTTTGGATATATAACTATCAAGATAGCTTATGTGGATAATAAATTTGCTGAGAATATCTGTGTGAAATCTGCTGCATTGAATCCTCAGAAAATAGCTTAGAGGGTTGATGTGGCTGCTGCAGAGCTCTGTCTCTAACTTGACGGTCAACACTATGTATCCTAATAAGATATCTCAGTGAATTATTAAGGTTGTAGTAGTGATCTGTGTGCAAGTTGTAGTTCACAGGTTCCAGTTCTAGAAATAAATATAGCTCAGTTAGTTATCAGCCTGCCACAAAAGTCTTCATGCAACATACGAGGTGTACTTTTTATTCTTTGCAGGTTTTAACTCAGTCATTGTTCTAACATTATTAAAAAGGATTACCATGGAGCTGTGTAAAAAGGGAGCATCCTGTGGAGAGAAAACATTCAAATCTCTTCTCCTAGTCCTCATTTCTAAAAGTCATCAAGAATAGGCATTATAGAATGTTGCTTTCTTTGATGATGTCAGCTGGGTTCTGAAATATTTTGTGACATCATTCTCTGTATTGCCAGTTACACCTAATATTACGTTTTTAAAATATTTAATGTTTGATGAACTGTGCACTAAGGCTTGTTAGTAGAGGAATTAGACACACTGGGCCTCATTTATGAGAAATGACGCATCGCTGCGTGAAAGCAGTGATGCGTCACTTCTCAGTGCACACTCCTTGCGACATACCTGATGCGTCATATTTACTGTATGACGCATCGTGTTGCAAGGAGTTACAGATATGTCAGTATTTCTGATGTATCTGTATGGCGCAAAAGTGATGCTTTGCTGGAGTGTGTCACAAAAGTGACGCAACTCCAGCAATGCGTCCTTTCACATGGGGCAAGCCCCATGTAAAAGGGCCTGCATCAGTTTTACGCCTGCTGTGAGGCAGGTGTAAGATTTTGACGCAACGGCGTCCTAGAAGTGACGCAGTGAAATCTCATAGATTTCACTGCGTCACTTCTACGAGGCTTTTTGCGGCGGAACGCCCCCCCTGCATACATTATACCTGACGCAGGTATGATGTAGCGCAGGGGTTTATAATGGGACGCATCTACTTAGATGCGTCACTTTGTAAATAGTGCGCAACAGAAGGCATGTTTTACGCCGCCGATGCGTGACAAAAAGTGACACATCAAAAGCGCAAAACTGACGCAAGTCCTCATAAATGAGGCCCACTGTGTGCTAAATAGACTTTGTGTTTCTCGTTATCTTCCACAACTGGTGCAACATGTCTTACAGCAATTCCCCTGTTCATACATTGTTCTTGTAGTCAATTAGGGTTAAAGTATGTTCGGGTGAAATGTCCGATATGCTGACATAATTTCGTGTCAGGGGGAATTTCAGAAATGACACTATTAGAGCGAAGTTGCGTAATTATGCACCTTTTGTGGTAAAATGTTAGGGCAAGCACAGAGGAACAATGTGAACAACCAGAATGCAAGAGGCTGCCGTTTTCAGCACTTGTGTTTTGTCAAAAAATATATCTCAAAATGTGTCTCTGTGGGATGCATTTTGCACATAAATATAGAGCCAACACCAAGTTTTGCAGTATCACTAATTATGCTGAAATTTTATGTAATGACACACTTTCCAAATGTGTGAATTTCACACACCCCTTGGATAAAGTACCCATTTGATTTACATTAGAAGGATATTGCACACAGGACTGGACTGGCTACTTGGCAGTTCGGTGGATCATTTTCAATGCCTTGAGGGTCAGTTTTGTTGCTGGGGCCCTGCCGGCCACATTCCTACTTGCAGCTCTTCTAAATAAACAATGCTAAAAAATAACGGTGTTAGAGCATGCTTAAAGCGTACTTTAGAACCATTTATTTTTGCATTGTTTATAAAAACGCCCGGTAGCCATTCCAGCCCTGATTGCAAATCACGGAGGAGTGCTGTGGCCATATTGAAGAACGAGGTTGAACACCTTCCCCCCAAAAATAAATAGTTGGTGTCTTTTTCTCACATGAAAGAGATAGCATAGGTGCAGACAGGAATAATAAAAGCAGAAAATGTAGTGCAAAATTAAACACACAAACAAGCATTAGCAACCTTGACGCAAAAAAAAAGATAATACAGTCAGTTTCATGTAACATTTGAAAAAAATTCTGTGGCTCAGCATGTGTAGAAATATTCAGTGATTATGCTATCTTTCCTGTAATGATCTATAGACAATATCAAAATAAATATGTTGCCATAACTTCTTTCTGTTGATCACTGTTCATTTTAGAAAAAAAGCTAAGAAGAACGAAAAGCCAGTTTTTGTTTTGTTCAAAATGCGACTGTAACTCTGTGACATGCCTTTCACTTTTGTTGGCACTATGAAGTCACAACTCAACTGTAACCAGTAAATTATAGCGAGATTTCAGGCTGCCACATATTATAGTATCTCGAGCATTTCCTTCACTTTTCCTTCGGCCTTCTTTTGTCTGTGTTTTAGAGACCTTGTGAAAGTAAGCACTTTAATATATTGGTTTATTTCTTGGCAAGCTTGTAAAGTATTGTATATTTTTCTCTTGATGGGTTTGTTGAACTGGGTTTCAATGTACGTCTGTGTCTATCTGTGCTCAGTTTCACTTTCGACTCCTATTAACTCATTGTTCTTTAGCAGCATTACTGTCTTCTGCCACGTGGGAGCAGCAGAGCAACACAATCTCAGCAGCGGATTGACTCCAGTAAGCTTTATAACAAGTTGTGCTAACCTGCCCCTCTCAGGTTCTTTGAGAGGCAAAAAATCTGCCCTCCAGAAGGCAGGAGCCAAAAGTTACAAAGACCTCTTATTTTTAGGGTTGCTGCGGATAAAGTGGGTGCGCGGCTCAACCAGACAATTATATTTCACGAAAAAAATTCCATCGACATGGCAGATTGTACTATGTTATGGCAAATTCAGCAAAACCATATTTCATAGTAATGCCCCGGTTACTTACCGGTAATCTTCATTACTCCGAGTATAGTCTTCCTCGCCACATGATTTACATAGTGAGCTTTAGCTCCACAACAGAACCCTCCAAAGCAAAAATAAACCACCTCCCACCCCCTCCCAACATGGCCGACCAGTCCCACCTGACCTCTATAAGAGGCGGGCCGGCCCAACCAATCAGCCTGTTCTACCAAGCAAACAATGAAGCCGATAGCCAGACAGGGAGGGGGGGAGGGAACTCATGTGGCGAGGAAGACTATACTCGGAGTAATGAAGATTACCGGTAAGTAACCGGGGCATTACCTCCTCGTAAGTCTTCCTCGCCACATGATTTACATAGTGAGCAAATACCCAAGCCAACAAGGCTTCATTGACCACCACAACCACAACACCACATGGTGATGCAGAGAAACCAACCCAAGGTTGATGTAAACAACGGAAAAGAAAACAGGGACCACAGGAAACCTGAAATCAAGACCTCCAGGAAAAGGAGGCCAACCAGGAGTCGCAGCTCCAGCACTCAGAACGGCCCCAGCGAAGTCCCCCCGGGACTGCTAGAGACCCACGTACCAGGCGGGTGATGACCACGCCGAAGTCAGACCAACACTCCACAGAGGAGACACCCCCTAAGGGGGCCCAGGGAACAGAGTCACACCACGCAGACCGACCCTGGGCCCCCGCCGGGCCCACTGAACCCAGCGGAGCGTAGGGAAGGATGCCCGCCTGTGTAAGCCCGCGAACCCAGGAGGAACGAGGGCAAGTGGACCGACCGAAACGGGTCCAGACGGCAGAACACAGGTCATCCCACCGGGAAATGAAAAACGTGCGGCCAAGAGAGGCCAAAACAGCACGCCGAACAACCAGCCCGGACCAGGGAGTGGCCACGTAGGCTGGAAACAGCGGCAAAGATACCACCCGAGTCCGAGGCCCCACGGAAGGGACCCCGGGAAGGGTAATGGGGACAAGCCGGAGGAACAACCTCGTCCGGCAAAACCCGCAAGAAGGGCGGGGAGCGGAGGAACGACCCCCGCACGCCCATCCGCCCAGCAGACACCCTTGCCACCAGGGAAAACCACCTGACAGGCGAGGAACCGCAGAGCCACCGAGGGCCGGGGCCCAAAAGGGCGGACCCCGAAGAGCTCGGACAACGAGAGCGGGAGTCTGCAAGTGTATAGCGATGTGCATAGCGCACGTATCACCCAAAGGCAACAAAGAGCGTGCCATGGGAACCCGACCTGGGATACCCCAGCGAGATAACCCCAGCAGGATCCCAGTGGACAGTCAGGCAACCAGCCGCGAGGGGCCCTAGTGGAGACTAAGCAAGCAACTGCCCAGAGTTGCAGAGCGTGACCATCTGAGACGAGAAGGTACCGGAATGAGAATTCTCGAGTCCATGGAAGGATGTAGGCCTAAGACCCACCGAGGCGGGGAACCGAACCCCGGCCAGGACCAAACTCAGCCACCGGGACTGCCGTCCCGAGACACACTACACTACCAACATGGAAAGCTCCACGAATCTGCGCGTTCTCCTAGCGCAGGAGCCGTGCGTATACGTGCTGCCGAAGCGAGCACTGGAATACCTGCGGGAACCCAGCAGCAAAGCCCGATCCAGCAGTGTCCTCCGCTCCAGAACCAGGCCTGGACAAGGAGGCAGGCCAGCCGACAAAAGCCGGCTCGACGCCGACGCCGAGAGCGGGGGACCCAACCCCCGTACGGGAAGATCCGGGAACGGCCAGGAGGCACGAATCGCCAGCTCGGCCAAAGGAGAAGGAACCCGGGGCGGTGGACCCCGCCGGGAACCCAAAACAGGAACGCACCACGACCTGCGTGGCAACCACGCGCGGGCGCAGGCACCACACCACTGCAACGTTCCAAAACCAGGCCATGTGCCTCCGAGCCGAAAGCGCCGGAGGGCCGCGCCCCCCTTCGAGTACAGAGTCCATGGAGGCAGACCGAGCCGAGGCCCTAGGCGACGAAACACCACCGGGGCAGGGCGAGACCATGCAACGAAGGCCAGACCCGACTCCGTCGGACCCCGGGGGAAGACAGCCCGAAGGGCCAGGACCGGTGACACCCCCACCCGGGCGCCCAACCCGAGCAACACCCGGGGACCTAGGCACCGGCAATGGCAATGCCACCCGAAACTGTGCCGGGGCCCAGCCAGACCCAGAGTAGCAAAAGTGCTGCTGAAGCGAGCACAGCCAAAAAGACGGCCGCCAGGAAGACATCCAGCAACCCCCGAGGCACGAGGAGCTGAGCGGCCGCCGGAGACGAAAGACCAGAGGGAAGCACCGAGACCAGGCACACGCCCCCCCGAAGGAGGACAAGCCCGAGACGAGGGCTGAAGGGACCCCCGTACATCGGCCTGGAAGCCGACGGGTGCGAGACACCGCCAGCTGTGAAGCCTCCCACCCACGGGTAGGGAGGGGTGGGGGGGGGGGGCGAGGCCGAGAGGAAGCACACGGCCTGACAGGGAACCCCCAAGACCCACACCCGGCGAAGAAGACCCACCAGGCGGGCCAGGAGCACAGCACCCCCCCCGCACGGGCCCGAAGGCCAGCACAACGGAAGCACCCGCAACCGAGAGCGGGGACCCTCACCGAGACGGCGGGTCCCAATGGATTACCTGAATGCAAGGTGAACAGCAACCCGAAGGCATACCTGCACTGGGAGCCTACGGGAAGAACCAGCAAGCTATAGTCCAGAGTCAACGGTGCAGGGCTAACCTGCCACCGGTGCCGGGGATCGAAACCAATCCCTTGCGGAAAACCGCAAGACCGGACCGCAAACCCGAAGAGTCCGAGAACCGGGACAGCCACGTCCCAGTACGGGAAGCAACGGAGGCAACCGCCCCCCCCTCCCCCCCAGGGGACCCCCTGGAGTGAGAGGGCAAAAAGCCAGTCTCCAAGGATGAGACAGGGAGCGGCCGACCAGTATGAGACCGGTCACCTCCGAAACTCGGGCCCGGGCCCGCCGAAGGACCCCACCCACGCAAGGGCGGGACGTCCTCACCTGAGCTGCGCAGGGGCCAAGCCGGCCGATACAGAAGCGCAACATGCTGCGAAAAATCGCGCACAACCCCCATTCACACCTACGGGAATCGTGGCGCCGAATCACAGATGTCAGTTGTGACCCAACTCAACGGAAAGAAGCACACCGACCATTGATGGCCGAAAAGCCGAGCGGGCCCGTCGGCATGTGAACCTGCGACCACGAGGCCAACACTAGCCCCCGCAGTAGACGCATCAAACCACTGACTTACAAGCCGAAAGACCCAACCCGGTCCCTGAGGCCCCAGGAGGAGTGCCATGCCCCGGGGCACTAACTGAACCCTGGGATAACGAGTCTACGCCGAGGCGGGGAATCGAACCCCGTTGCACCCGGGTCTGATGCGCATCTCCACAGCCGCAGAACGGGACAACACGAGTGGAACACTCGCGACCGGCTCAACCCGACGGCCCAGGGCGCCCAGGGCGCCCGAAAAGAAGGGAACACGGACAAAGGGGGGATGTCCCCATGTCGCACCGCGCCCCCTCAGAGCGTGCCAGATAGGCACCGGCACCCAAACAGGGCCACCGCAAAGGCAGGATTCGACGTGGGGGCCCTTGTTGCACCAACCCACGAGCCACATAATCCGGCGCATAACAGTAGTGAAACGGGATTCACAACGTGCCAGTGACGCACAGAAATAATACAAGAACGCCCTCACCGAGGAACGAACCTTATAATAAACATAACACCGCAAATATCAGTATAACGGACATCCATCCCCAATGGCGTCTCCTGGTGCTACACAACGATAATGGGTGCTTGTTATTATACAGCACAATTATGGCATTTTATCGGCCTCAGAAGAATGGAAGGCTGAGTTGGTCGACAAGGATTCGAACCCATGTACGTAACATTAAACACAGATCTCTGTCCGGAGTCCACGAGGAGGAGATGCAGAGTGGGACACCCTGACTGGAAGAGGCACCAAGGCGAGCATCCACCGATCTGTGGGATTTCTGGGACCCAATACCCGCCGAGGCCGGGGACAGTCCCGGGCTAGACCTCTGCAGCAGGGTAAGCCCGACGCGCCCTCACAGCATTGACAAAGTTAACAGTTCCGTGGGATTTTGAGCCCAAGACCCGCCGAGGCGGGGAATCGAACCCTGGACCCGGGCTAGACCGCTGCATCTGGGTCTGCCGCTCTAACCATCGGGTCTTGGGATATTTACACAGTACCGGCCGGAGTCGCACCCCGGCCTGTGAGGGCAGTATAAAATCACAGTTTGAAATTTTCCCACCTTGGGACCTTTCTACAGCACTGGCAGGATTCGAACCCTGGCCTGTGAGGGCTGTCCCCACCAAAAGTACAAGCCTTACCATTGAGCTATAGCTCCTTGGTCCACAGCACCTTGGTTGCACGCAGCGGACA
The DNA here is from genome assembly GCF_964263255.1 of Lissotriton vulgaris. Classification (NCBI taxonomy): domain Eukaryota; kingdom Metazoa; phylum Chordata; class Amphibia; order Caudata; family Salamandridae; genus Lissotriton; species Lissotriton vulgaris. The sequence continues at coordinate 580,809,872 of NC_141697.1, forward strand.
ACCCCAGCTGCCTCCAAGACTTCGTGAGACACCAGGCGCCGCGTGAAGAAAAAACACCTGGAGGCAACCAAACCCCGCCCCCGGGGGGCGGGGGGCGTTCGGAGATAATTACAGCTCCGCAAGCCGCCGCGGCCCGTAGGGCCAAAGACACGCAAGGAGGCGGCGGCGTACAGCAGCCGCCCAGCAGCGGAGAGAGCAACCGGACCCGGACAGCGGAGCCCCCGAGGACCCGCCGCCAGGCAAGGTAGGCCAGCCGTGTAAAAATCCGGCGTGGTAGGCGCTCGCCAGGACCAGGGTTGGAGACCCCTTCGCTCGAGTCTTTAAAAGAAGCGAAGACTCCCTTTCTGAAATCAGAGCTTAAACTCCACCTGGTAGGAAAAACTGGTGTACTGAAACCCTCGGCCGCTCACCGAGCGACCGGAATGGGCAGAGCTCTGCGAGGGAGCGCTCAGCGACCCCCTCGAGGCCGGGTAACACACGTGCGTGTCCCTTGAAGGCGCCCGCCTCGCCGGGGCGCAGGAACATAAGCACGAAAATGTACCAATACATTACAGAGAACACCGTCGGGAGAGGTGGAAACTGACACGACCAGCCTCACAATACCTCCCCCAACCGCAGCAAGAATACATCGTGAAGAACAAACTGCAGGCAGACAGGGGAGCAGGGCAATTCAATCCCCTTTGCACCCCCTAGACAGCCAGAATGGTAGAAGCAGGTACCTTCAACAGCTGAGTAAGTGAGCAGGCAGTGCACACACATATGAGCATACACACAAAGGGTATCAGCTGCGTATGACCCAAACAGCCCACAGAGTGGCCAGGGCCCAACAGTAACGACCTGGGGATACACCGGGATGTCCACACACCCCATATCCCCTGCCGCCCCCCCCCCCTGTAAACCACTGGCATGCTATAGCAGTACTTAACCGGCCCCACAGGACCGGGGGAAGGAAGAGGGGGGGGGATTTACAGGCATAAGGCACTTGAGACCGCTAGAGCAGGTCCTCCACCCAGAACCCAAGGGCCAGCTCACGCCGGCCCATCTTACCTGTACCGCGCTCTGGAGAGAGTCGTGCAGAACAAAAAAAACAGGCTGATTGGTTGGGCCGGCCCGCCTCTTATAGAGGTCAGGTGGGACTGGTCGGCCATGTTGGGAGGGGGTGGGAGGTGGTTTATTTTTGCTTTGGAGGGTTCTGTTGTGGAGCTAAAGCTCACTATGTAAATCATGTGGCGAGGAAGACTTACGAGGAGGTAATGTGGTGTAATTCAAAAATCCATTAATAATTCGAAGTATGCATAATCAGATACTATCTGTCCAAAATAAAATTGAAACAACGTAAAAAAGCTAGTTATGTAGATCAGAGCCCACTTCATTAACTTTCCAGGCTGCATGCAGCTAAACCCGTGAACAAGTCATTTTTTCCCTAATTAATGCATATTCGGACAAATAAAGGCAGCAGCATAATACATTCGTACCTCTAAATGTAAAATAGCACCAAAGAGTGTGCATTCAGATAAATGAACGTTCGTTCATTTACTCAAATGTTCATTAGTACAGTAATCGAGCATTACATTTACAGGAGTCAGCTAAAACTATGCAAAGAGAACATGCCATAAAAAAAGTTCTTTTTGTTCAGGAAAAATTCAATTTTTCGGACACTCTGCTCCCTTTAACAAATATGGAAGAAATATATGTTTGTAATGGACTAACCCAGCACATAACTGAACACACTCACATCGCTGACAACACACTGGGCCCCACCTTCCACCACCTTTGAGGACAGCAAGTTCAACTCCAACTCACGCCTTACATGGACCGACCACTCCACCATCCACTTCCAAATCAACACACTGCAGACCAAATCAGCTACCAACAGCTGCCCACCCAACCTCAGCTGGAGCAAAATCTTGGAAGCAGACTGGCTCAACACCTGCCTCAAGACACACTCAACCCTGTGGACAACATTAACAACATCGACAATGTTGACAACTGTATCAACAAGCATTTACAATGCAACAGTTTCCCCTTTGGAGAAGTTAGAGCTATTGGTATTGTAAATGACAAAATTTGTATGTATGTGTTGGTTTTGAAAACAGATAAATAAATGGCATTGTCATTTACATTGCCAATAGCTTAATCTCTCGTAAATGTGAGAACTATTGTACCCTACGGACGAGCTCAGCAGACAGCAATTACTACCACCCACACACACACCCAGAGCCACACACACACACCCAGAGCCAGCCACACACAACCAGAGCCAGCCACACACACCCAGAGCCAGCCACACACACCCAGAGCCACACACACCCAGAGCCAGCCACACACACCCAGAGCCAGCCACACACACAACATGCCTGTTTTATAGTAGAATATCAGCAGATAGCAGTGTTACTTGTATCATAACAGTATATCACGACATAACTATTATAACAAAGTATTGCGAGATACCAGTGCTGAATGTTTTATAGCAGCACATCACAACTCACGGGGCCTCGAATCTAACGGCAGTGTATTGCAATATAACAGTGGCGATTTTGTTAAAGCAATGTATTGTGTGATGATAACTGCAACACATATATCCTAGCACTGTGTCACCTGGTACCACGTACCAGTGCTTCCATCATTGTGGTAAGGTAATGTTTACAGTGTCTGAGCAAAAGGCTTACCTTATTGGTGTCAGCTTAACACCAGCTCACACCAAATAGCACCTGAAAAGTGACCAGTTAATGGGTGCAAAGGGCCTACCACAGTGCTGCAAAATGTCTGGCAGCATTTTTAGTAACTTTTCATCTATTTAAGCTAGAAATTTTTTGTTCCTGAAATCTGCAAATTATGCAGCAGATGTTGAATTATGTGGCAAGTGCAGCAGGTCTATATTATGTGGAATATGCAGTGGTCACGGGATTGCATAATACCAGTGACCTTAGTTATACCAGTGCATTGAGAGACAGCAGTGCTTCTTGTATTATAATAGTGCAAGGCAAGATAGTTCTCCATGGCTTATGATAGCAGCGCAGCCTGTGCTATGGCAGCCTATTGTCAGACAGCGCTATCTTTATTGTTAGGTGGTGTATTGCGAGTTAGCAGTGCGGCCTGTGCAATGGCAGCCTATAGCAACGCTATCTTTATTATAGAGCGGTGTATTTTAAGGTAGCGGAGCGTAAGTGGTGTATTGCGAGTTAGCAGTGCGGCCTGTGCAATGGCAGCCTATAGCAACGCTATCTTTATTATAGAGCGGTGTATTTTAAGGTAGCGGAGCGTAAGTGGTGTATTGTGAGGTAGCAGTGCGGCCTGTGCTAAGGCAGCCTATAGCAGTGCTATCTTTATTATTGATCAGTGTATTGTGAGGTACCAATACGGCCTGTGCTATTGCAGCCTATAGCCGCTCTATCTTTATTATTGATCGGTGTATTGTGAGGTGGCAGTGCGGCCTGTGCTATGGCAGCCTATAGCAGCGTTATCTTTATTATTGAGCGGTGGATTGTGAGATATCAGTGCGGCCTCTGCTATGGCAGCCTACAGCAGGGCTATCTTTATTTTAAGCGGTGTATTGTGAGGTAGCAGGTGGTGTGTGCTATGGCAGCCTATAGCAGTGCTATCTTAATTATAAAGGAGGGTATTATGAGGTAGAGTATGGCCTTTGCTATTGCAGCCTATAGCAGCGCTATCTTTATTATTAAGCAGTGTATTATGAGGTAGAGTGTGGCCTGTGTTATGGCAGCCTACAGCTTTGCTAGCTTTATTATTAAGCTGCGTATTGTGAGGTAGAAGTGCGCCCTGTGCTATGGCAGCCTACAGCAGGGCTATCTTTATTTTAAGCGGTGTATTGTGAGGTAGCAGGTGGTGTGTGCTATGGCAGCCTATAGCAGTGCTATCTTAATTATAAAGGAGGGTATTATGAGGTAGAGTGTGGCCTTTGCTATTGCAGCCTATAGCAGCGCTATCTTTATTATTAAGCAGTGTGTTATGAGGTAGAGTGTGGCCTGTGTTATGGCAGCCTACAGCTTTGCTAGCTTTATTATTAAGCTGCGTATTGTGAGGTAGAAGTGCGCCCTGTGCTATGGCAGCCTATAGCAGCGCTATCTTTATTATTGAGTGGTGTATTGTGAGGTAGCAGAGCGGCCTGTGCTAGGAAGTCTTTAGCACCACTATCTTTATTATTAAGTGGTGTATTGTGAGGTACCAGAACGGCCTGTGCTATGGCAGCCTATAGCAGTGCTATCTTAATTATTTAGGGGGGTATTGTGAGGTAGCAGTGCAGCCTGTGCTATGGCAGCCTACAGCAGCGCTATGTTTATTATTGAGCGGTGTATTGTGAGGTAGCGGAGCGGCCTGTGTCTTTACTGTCTATCGCGAAACAGCAGCGTGCTCTACATTGATGCATTGTATTGTGAGGTAGGAGTGTGACGTTATTATTCCAGTGTTTTGTGCAGCAGCACTGTGGACTCTATTATAACAGTGTATTCTGAGGTAGCAGTCTTACCTCCATTACAGTATTGTATTGTGAGGTATTGTGACCTGTATTATAGCAGGGTATTGTGAGGTAGCAGTGTGACTTGTATAATTACAGTATGATGTAAGGTAGCAGTGTTACCAGTATTACAGCAGTCTAATGTAAAGTAGCAGTGTTACCTGCATTACAGCAGTGTATCTTGAGGTAACAGTGTGACCTGTATTAAAACGATTTATTGTGAAGAAGCGCAGTGACCTGTATTTTAACAGTGTATTTTGAGGTAGCAGTTTGACCTATATTACAGCTGTGTAATCTGAGGCAGAAGAGTTACTTGTATTACAGCAGTGTGTTTTGAGGTAGCATTGTGACCTGAATAATAACAGTGTATTGTGGGGTTGCAGTGTGGCCTGTATTACAGCAGCAGTGTAATGTACGGTAGCAGTGTTACCAGTATTACAGCAGTGTAACTAGGTGTAGTAGTGCGTATGATGAGGTCGCAGTGTGACCTGTATTACAGCAGTGTATAGTGAGGTGGCAGTGTTACCAGTATTACAGTAGTGCGTCTTGAGGTAGCAGTATGATCTGTATTAAAGCTGTGTATTTTGGTAGCGGTGTGACCTCTATTGCAGCACTGTATTTTGAGGTAGCGGTGTGACCTCTATTACAGCAGTGTATTTTGAGGTAGCGGTGTGACCTCTATTACAGCAGTGTAACGTGAGGTAGAAGTGTTACCTGTGTCATAACGCTGGATGGTGAGCTTCTATAGTGTTTAATTAAAACCCCATGTTTCCAATGACATGCTGTTTTTACAGCGCTTGCGTTAAATAAAGCACAGCGCTCAGAACGCTTGTATGATCACATTTTACTAGGCGCTTGAAATGGCTGCTCGTTAAATTAGCCCCGGGAGGATGAAAGCCTGAGCTGTGCCGGTCACGCCCCAAACCCGAGAGCCACAGACCCCACCAGACCTCAGCAGCCCTATTTCGCCCCACTGCTTATCTTTGGGGCAGGGAATGAATAAGTACCTTGATGGGAAAAAAATCAGTGGGACCGCGTAAAAACCCAAGGCTACCTTGGAAAGCGATAGGGCAGAAGCCGACCCCCTGGAACAAAGCGTCCCCTCCCGGTGCCCGACCTATCTCCCTCTCATCTCCCAGGCCGATAATTGCAGGAAGTTTTGGGAGGTCCGCCTCCCAGCTGTTGCCTCCCATAATGAATGACCTCCAGTCCCCGGGCCGCAGGAGCGCGCGTCTGGGGAGGGGGCGGCGGCACGGAGAGATGGGCCGCCCGTCGGGGAGAGGGGAAGAAGGGCCCTTCAGTTCCCGAGAAACAGGACACCGAGCAGGCGGCGGCCCGAGAGCTCCTGAGCAGCGCGTGAGAACGGCGAGCGTCCAGGCCAGCGCTGCGAAGCCAAGGAGAGGCGCCTTTACCCGAGTCCCACGAGGTGCGCACCAGGTAAGGCCAACACCCCGCACTCTGACGTGTTTTCCTTTCGGCTCATTCACTCTGACGTGTTTACCTTTAGGCTAAAGCTCACCCCCGGCTGTGTGCACATCACAGTTAAATACTTCACATGACGAGCACGTTGTTTTAGAAGAACGCAGAGCTGGTGTCTGCAAATCTACTAATTCAGAAAAAAAAACTGTAAATCAGTGCGTGTTTTTACAGTTTTCCAAGCTCAGCTTTTTTTTCTTTTTGCATTATGCGTTCTGCATACCGACCTTAGTGGAATCGGCGCAAAGGGGAGATTCATGTCCTGGGGTCCAAGAACCTTCTCAACAAGCAACGGAGAGTGAAAGGGGAGGGGGCGGGAACGGGCACACAGGAAGGGGGCGGGAACGGGGAGGGGGGCGGAACGGACACACAGACAGCGGGAGGGGGGGTCGGGAATGGGATAAATATTAAAAAATGCTGCTTACCTGATCAGCGGCCTCAGTGCACAGCCCACCCCTGCAAAAGACACGGTGGAAATGGAGAAAACATGACGAGACCAAAAAAAAAAAATGCACACACCCACCGCCACAATGACGATTGGAAAGGGGTGGAGAGGGAAAAAATCACGGGAATGCCCACGAATCTGGTCTGGCCATGACGGACAGATCTCTGTTCCAATGGCTAGCCTCCATTTATGGAGCTTGCCAATGGAACAGAGGGCGAGACTAAGCAGTACACTGTAGAGACATAAGATTTCTCCTGGGGGCGGAGCTAGGAGCTCCGTGCCCCAGGCGAAACCTAAAAACTGCACAGACTCCTTCACAACCATCAAACTCAACAAACAGAGAAGATCCAAAAAAGCAAGCCAGCTGGTACACACAGGGCCTCTGGGATTTCAAATGACACTGCAAACAACTGGAGAGAAAGTGGCGAGGCAGGCATGATGACACCGACAGAACCACCTTATAAGCTGCACTACCATCGTTAACTTGGAGAAACCAAGAAAATAGCGCTAGTTGAATACATCAAAGGGAGCTCCAACAGCAGCAAAGACATTTTCTTGACCATCAAAGCCTTCACCACACCCACAGCCTCCATCAACAGCATCAACCCTTCTCAAGAACTCTGTGACAACCTATCCGACTTAATCCACAGCAAAACCATGAACACCTACAACATCTAACCAGATCCCAGTGAACTCATTTCGAACCTGCCCCTCTCCAATCAGGACAACCACCTGATCCGATGGAAGTCCATCACCAGCCAAGAAACAGCTGCAATCATGTGGACCATCCACTCCGGGTGACATCGGACCCATGTTCCTATCCGATTTATAAACTCAGGGCATCACCAATCGACACAGCTCCCACCCACATCATTAACATCTCCATTACCTCCACCACCTTCCCAGAAGCCTGGAAATACACAGCGATCAATGCTCTCCTAAAGAAACCTTCAGCCGACCCCAGCAAACGAGCCAATTTCCAACATATTTCCATGCTTCCCTACCCAGAGAAAGTAATCAAAAGGCCATCAACAAACAACTCACAATCCACCACGAGCTCCACAACCTACTGAACATCACTCAATCAGTTTTCAGAAAGAATCACAGCACAGAAACCGCATCATTGCAGCCACCGACAATATCAGAACCATCCTTGATTGAGGAGAAACAGCCACTCGCATCCTGCTTGACCTCTCCGTGGCTCTTGACACAGTATTTCACAACACACTCCACAGAAGACTCCATGATTGCAGTTTCCAAAGGGCACACTTAACTGAATCTGCTCCTTCAGAATGCCACCCTTCACATCTGAGGCCAAGAAGCTTGTATGGGAGTCCACCAGGGACTCCCACAGCCTGGCCCTGGTCAACCTTTACATGGTGCCACTCACCAACATCATCAGGTCTCAAGGCCTCATCATCATCTTCTACGTAGATGACATCCAACTCATCCTCTCCCTAATGGACAAAGCACCCACCATCAGAACCAACTTTACTAACTGCAGGACCTTGGTAGTGTAATGGATGAGAACCAATTACTTGAAACTGAACACCTACAAAACAGAATTACTAGTCTTGAGAAACAAGAACTTCCCATGGAACTCCACTTGGTGGCCGACTGAACTAGGACCTACACCAACATCCACCAACCACACCAGAAATCTGGGGATCATCCTAGATGACAAGTTGAACATGACAGCACCAGTCAACGCAGTGAGTTCCGCTTGCTTCCACATCCTACAAATGCTATCAATAATCTTCTAGTGTCTCCCACAGAGCACCAGACAAACGATTATGCAGGCACTCATCACAAGTCGATAAATATAGGAATGCACTCGATGTTGGCATTTCCAAGCTACACCTGAACAGACTTCAGACCATCCTGAACACAGCAGCAAGACTCATACTCAACCTACCTCCCTCCACCCACATCTCTCCACACCTCAGGGAGCTACACTGGGTCCCCATCCAAAAGCACTACCAATTCAAACTCCACACACACCTACAAAGCCCTACACAACACAGGACACACACATACCTCAACAGCCACATCCACTTCCACAACACAACTAGACACCTTCGCTCAGCTTCACTCTTACTCACACCCCCCGAATTCACAGACTCAGGGCAAGTAGTCACCTGTTCTTTTACATCGTGCCCAGAACATGGGACGACTGGCCACAACACATCAGAGCCCCCTCTTCGCTACTTGAGTTCAGCAAGAAGTTGAAGACCTGGCTCTTCAAATAATTCTGAGGGGATTTCATGCCCGCACACCTGCTCCAGTGCATGGATACACTTGCAGGTGATTCGTGTGCTCTACAAATCAATATAACATAACTTAACAATAGTCGATTTTGTGTTGTGTGCTACACAATTTTACTTAATCAGTCACTGTCATTCACTTAATACAAAGTTTCAATGTGAGTTTAGGATACAATGTGTGTTGAGTACCATACTTAAAGATATCTCAAATGAGGGAAATAGTCATTTAGGTGCTTGTGAAAAGAAACAACATATACAAACCGTTCCATCCTAGATATTCTGTTACATTCCGCAGCATACAAAATGACAGTGTGCCTTAGGAAGAGTTGTATATAAATAGCACTATGTTTTTGCAAAATACCTTAATTGACATGTTTCAGTACTTTGAGACGGTGTATTCTGCACCTGTTGTAGCATCGAGTTCTATTCAAGGTGTTTTTTTTAAAAGATTTAAAAAATATATAGCACCGTGTGTTTGACGTAGAGATTGCTACATCATTTTTTTACCTCTTGTAGCAATGTAAAAGGTACTATCCATTATACCCTATTGGATCCTGCAATATGTATTCCTGGGCACAACCAAGCAAATGTGTAACTCTTAGGAATAACTACAGGTGGAAACAGAGGCAATTCACCAACTATAGTAGAGCACCTGTTTATCACCTATGTTCATGCCAGTTGCAGTATCTTGCAATGCTGTGTCGGATACTGAACATAAGGATGCAGAAGCATGCAAGCATTTTCAAACAGCATAAACTGACAACAAGCCAGTGACAAGGATGGAGTCCAAGACTCCAAATACTCTCCAACTGACAATAGGTGAACTGTTCTTGAGAACAACAGGACACCAAAAGAAAATTATTTTAAAAGGAACAGGGCTGTCTATTTTATCAGCATACATTTAGGGGACCGTAATAACAATTTGGAATTCAGCATTGTGAGATGCTAGTAAATGGTCCTTTATGTGAAATCTTTAGTTCTCCTATGCTCCTCCTGTAGACGTGCACTAATATTTGTTACAAACGCGCTTTTGACTGGTAGAGTTGCGATGAGTCCGTAAATGTACATCATCATCAAGAATTTGAGCATGCTCATTATTGAATGAGGTTGGATGTTATGATCAAGATACATAGTCAATAGGTTAAAAATAAAATGCTGTATTTCTGGAAATGACTCAAAAAGACAGTTCGAGAAGTCCATATTGAAGCCATGACCATGTCAAGAACTAGGATAGGTGTGTTTAACTTGAGTTCTGGCAGTCAGGCTGCAAGAAAAGTCTCCTCTGCTGGCCACACGTGGTGCTAAACTATCTCTGAAACTTGTGGAACACCGTGGGCGGAGGCACGACAGGCAGCACCGTTTGCAGGCGTATGAATCCCCGTACTCACTGTAATTAGGGCGATAGCCTCTCTCCGTCCCCGTTGAAGACTCATGATGGCCTCCATGGTTTCTGAGCAAGGGCGCAGCTGGGATACCTGTGCCATATCATCTGGCTGTAGGGCCTAGATATCTGGTCAAAATCAATCTAGGTGCAAGGGGATTTTACAAGACGCTGCAGTTTAGAAGTTGCTAACTTGTCCCAAGGTGAGCAGATACATTCAGAGATCCAGGAGGTGTAAAGGGGAGTTAATGGAGGACTGGCAAGACTGTCTGGTTGTGGCACTACTGCAGGACATCAATGGTGCACTGGTGACCCTGGAGGTGACAAATGGGGCCTCTCTGCAGCACCAGTGTTGCCAAATTTTGAGACTCATCCCAAGCCCAAAGCTGCTCAAATATAAGCCCAAATCCAGCCCAACGCAGACCAGTTCCAGCCCAAAAACCAGCCCAAAGTAGCAAGTCTCAAATTATGCAGAAAAAGTCATCAGAAACAATTTTAAGGACAAATATACATTCTATTCAATATACAGATAGTGGGAGAGAGTTAACTGGGCACCTGCCTTAACGCTACTCATTTTTAAGATCAGTTCTCACTGTGACTTTGTCATGTGAACTGTAGACCCATCTTAGGTTCTACTAATTGGATTTTGTCATTTTATTAATTCAAATTGGCTCCATTTTGTAAATTGATTTGGAATTGGAATTGTGTTTCACTTTATTACTGCTGGAGTGCTGCATACTTATTTTACACATTGCTTTCAAGTTAAGCCTGATGGCGTTGGTGCCAATCTACCAGTGGGATAATCACAAATGTATTTATTGCCTTTTGTGGCGCACCCTGACAAGGATTGTGTTTAATATTTGAGTGGGGCTTTCACTGCTCTCAACTAATAACCCAATTTCTTACACTTTACAATATTTTTTATGAAGTTTCTTTGCCCCTAGATACAGTAGTGTATGTTTACCAAAACATATAAATATACATACTTCGGATATGTAAGAAGAAACTGATAGTCGTTTCAAACATATTTTGACACTGTTCCAGAAAAATATGCATCTCTACTGAAATCTGGGGGCTAACTGACAATATCAAAGAGCTTAATGTGTTCCAACTGCTGGTGTGAGTGCTTCAGACAGAAGATTCTATTAGTACTGCATTTTTAAGTTGCCATTTTGATCTTGTAATCACATTACAAAACGTGTATGTCTAAGACAAACAACAAATAGATTGTCCATCACCATATTGGCCCTTGCAAGTGGACAGAAATTGTAAAAACTAGAAAAATGAGAACACCACACCTTGGCATACTGTAAGCACAGCAGTGCCAGACATAGGCATACATAGACCTGCCACGTATGTGTATGGAACAATAAATTAACAGTACATCACAAGGCTTCCAATATTTGCTTACTAAAAGTTGTGATGTTCATCCCAGGCTCACTTGAACCACACAATACCTGGCTGAAGAGCCCTAACTAGGCCGAGACTCCTCCTAGGTTGCTTGGGTTCTGGTTCAGGGAGGACCTGGCCAGACAGTTTGAGCTGGACTGTTCCCATGAGGATCAGTGTGAAACGTGATTTCTATATGGCTGGGTCAAAACTAAGGTGGCACCGCGAGCAAAAAAACGAGTGACCATACATTTATTCCTTATGTACATTGTTTTTACTGAGTAAGCTGTTTAGAACCACGAAAGGCCCAAGAGAGCATTAAAAAAAAAGAGGCAAGGGGAAGGATTTGTGAAGCCAGTCTTTAACAACATACTGCAATATTTTTGAAGCAGGCACAGAGAAGGCTCAGGCCAGACTCTCCAGCACTGTAACCGAATTGAGCTCCTGGGCTGCTTGTGATATAGGCGTATGGGATGGCTGTACTAAATGCAAGGGGAGAATCACTGCTGAAAGACTTCTGTCCTGTTTAAACCCAGCATGGCAATTTACATAAGTAAAGAACGGGTAGAATAATCGAAACAAGACAATGATGAGTTAGCTCTTCCCAAGATAGTCTAAAGGGGAGGGGACAGAGCTACTTGCTTTGGAAGTGATGGAAAAGGGCGACACAAGACTCGGGATCATGCTCAAGAAATACTGGCATCTTTTAACATAAGGTTGGTAGGCCCCACCACTAGTATAGCCATATATCACTACTTAATTCAAAGCTTATGCGCAGCTATATGCTCACCGGCACAGCCTGGAAGTAGGGCCTTTGATATATAAACACACACACTAAATACTTCCTACACCAGCCGCACAACATTCTCGAATTTCTCTCCATTCACATCCCAACTCACACAAGCCTATGGATCTGTAGCGATCGGATTTTTAGACCAAGTTATCAGCTCATCGATTATAGCACACCCAGCCGTCACGTACCACCACCCTTCCCAATACCTACAAGCACTATATCTAAATTACTCACCTGGGCATGGGGAATCCACACTATATCCTATATTTACCTCATAGAACTGGCCACATCTCTGATTCTGCAATTGCTATAACGTCTCTCGACGATCTCATTAACGCCCGACCACGGACGATCTCACTAACACCTGACCACCGGTGATCTCATTAACGGACGATCTCACTAAAGCCCGACCACGGACGATCTCATTAATGCCCGACCACGGACGATCTCACTAACACCTGGTCACGGGTGATCTCATTAACGCCCAACCACAGACGATCTCATTAACGCCCGACCACGGACGATCTCTTGGACATCTACCATTTGGGTATCTGATGAGAGCCAATTTCCCTAACGCATGGAATAGGGGCCTGACCTTCCCAAACATAAACTATTAGTGCCAATAAAACCCATTGAAAGTTTTTTCCTATCCAAAACAAACATTTCCTTCCGTCATCAGTTACCTGTAAGAACGGAATCGCCCATCCTTCTATACGTCAGCACCTGGCTAAAAAGAAAGGTTAATCCTGTCAAAAAAACCAACATACGATGGTAATCTCTAATCATTGGGGCCTCTTTATTATACAATAATAGAATGACAAGACAAAGAAGACATTTGTGATAGCAGTATATCTATGTATGAAGTAAAGAATTATTAGTGCAAAGGGGGAACCTAAACATAACCTAGAAAGCAAAAAGGAGTGAATGATTATATAATGCAACCTATCTAGGATCGCCTCACCATAGTCCCACATTCGCATGGCGGGCACATCCTAATACCAGTCACAGGACCCCCGCCCTTATGGTAGGCGGTCCCCAGTTACGATAGGATGGCGGGCGGACTAAGTCCGCCTGCCATCCTAATGGGCCCCCTAGCGTTTTGACCCATTCCCACGTTTACTAGTTTAAGTAAATCTGAGAACATGCCAACATCCATGGGTGAAAGTGTGGGAACATCAATGCCACTCATGAAACGTTTTCCTATGACAGAGTAAGGCAAAGCATCGACTCCAGATTTACTATGCCACATAGAGCCACGCAAGGTGGCTCTGCGTGGCATAGTAACTCTAACCTCCTTGATACAGTGCCTTGAGAACAGCACAGGTATGTAGTGCGCTTTACAAATGATTGATTGATTGATTGAACTGAAAGACTTGCATCACCTTGCGTGACGTAATAGCCACACAAGACCCTAGTAAATCTGGGCCAGGATCTAACCTACACTACTGAAAGACAACTCAGCAAAGATTTTGCACCGACATGCCACAAAGCCTTCCACCTGATTTTCTCATCATAAACAAAATTCGTACTAACAAAACTAAAGGAGGCCTGGCTGTCATCCATAAAAATGCTACATATAACAATAATTGAAAACCTCACCATGGACGGCTGTGAATCCTTGATAAGATGTGGCCCCACTCCAACTATAAGTTATTCCTTCCTCTTACCATATAGACCACCATATAGTAATGCCAACTTTAAGATGGCTTGCTGGATACCATGGCCAACACCCATCTGGACCACCCAAACCTATATTTTCTAGGAGACATCAACATATCTAACTATAACTATCACAATCAGCCTTGACTTCAACCTCCAACAAATAATTTCTGGACCACTTCTCTGCACCAGACATACTCTAGATGTCGCATTTTCACCTTTAGGACAAGCCACAGTTACAGAAAACTTCCCCCGTAAGCTGAAGTGACCACATCATCACTCTCAAGATCAACACATCTGTCAATGACAGTTCTAAGACACTGAAAACCAACCACAACAAACGCTCGTACAGGCAACAGAAAAAACAAAATATCCACCAACTCAAAACCCACCCAAAAGAACCACTATAAACGGATGTACCATGTTACTCCGCATACTTTTACTCCGCATACCGTTACAACGCGGTATTTACAACGCATACCATTACAACGCATAGCGCTTTGGGGTGCTGGATAGTGGTAAGTATAATTTACTATTCTAACTCCAGTCCCCGTGGACCCTAGGGAAGGTGTTGGATAGTAAATTATACTTATCCCCTATCCTAGAGCGCCCCCCAGCGCAATGCGTTGTAATGGTATGCGGAGTAAAAGTCGCGTTGTAATGGTAGTGTGGAGTAAAAGATGCGTTGTAACGGGTGTATACCACTATAAACATGCTGCTGAAAGACATACCCACCTTCTACAACTGAACGTCCGCTGCACTGGGCAAACAGATGCATACAAAAACCACATCCAGGGATGACCTCAAAGAGAAGTGGTGTCCGGTCTCTGTCCCCTCCCCTGGGTCGAGTGTAGGGTCCTAGTGCCCCTGACTCAGGTCACTACATCTCCCCCTTTTGTTTTAAGAAGAGAATGCGACAAAGGGGGAGATGCGACGAGAAAGAGAGATAGATCTAGGTATGTGTCCAGAAGAAAAGAGGAAGAGAGAAAGAGATAGAGAGAGAGAGAGAGAGAGAGAGAGAGAGAGAGAGAGGTGGATAAAGAGAAAATGGGAGGAATGGAGAAACAGGTATTCATCCCTATCACTACATTTCTTGATTCAGTCTTTTTGCCTTTTTGCTCACTCTTCTCGTACAAGTCCCTTCTTTTTCCTCCTGTAGGTCCTCTTCTTGTCCTTCACTCTTGTCTGTACCTCTTCCTTCATTGTCCATTGCTCTGTTCCTCTCCTGTGCACCGATGCTCTCTGCTGCAGTGTCCTTTCGGTCTTCATCAATGGTCTTCACTCCTTTGAAGTGAGAGCTATTTCTTGTTATTCGGAAGGGCCGCAATTCTGCTGTGATCATTGGCCTTTTGACCTCTGTTATTGTTAGTTGGCCCTTTGAAAATGGACTGTCGGACTTTCTCTGTTGTCGCTGATGCACCACCACTTGGTCTCCTGGATTGAGGTGCACCGGAGTGGCATGTCGCCTGGTGTCCTTGCATGTTTTCATCTTTTTCTTTACCTCTTGGTCCCTGACAGCGATGCTGCTGTGATCTGGGGATTTCTTCTCCTCCAACTTTGGTAGCCTTGTTCTGCTTGTCCTTCCTAGTACGAACTCCACTGGACATCGTTCTGTGGAGCTGTGGGGGGTGTTTCTATAGTCCCGTAGTACTTGACAGAGTGCCTGTCCTACGGAGATTTGCGCCAGCTTTGCTCTCTGGACCGTTTTCTTTATGTTGCCCATAAATCGCTAAACCATGCCATTCACTTGTGGCCACAGAGGCGTTATCTTCCTGTGGTGAATACCTCGGTAGGTCATGAATTTCTTGAACTCCTCCCCTGAAAACGGAGGACCGTTATCTGTCTTCAGCGTCTCTGGTGATCCCCAGGCTGCAAATATGTCATCTAATATTGGTAATGTCACAGATGCTGATGTCGAGGACGTTTGGCGTACTATGGGAAACCTCGAGAATTCCTCAATGATCCT
This sequence comes from Lissotriton vulgaris, assembly GCF_964263255.1. Classification (NCBI taxonomy): domain Eukaryota; kingdom Metazoa; phylum Chordata; class Amphibia; order Caudata; family Salamandridae; genus Lissotriton; species Lissotriton vulgaris. Next base: position 580,825,719 of record NC_141697.1, read on the forward strand.
GAGCATTTAGTTGCCGGTGTCTAGCGGCCCATAGAAGTCTGCTGCTAACGTCGCCCATAATGCCTTTGAAAGTTCTGACATTTGTAATGGTTGCAGCTTTGCTGGTTGGCCTGTTGTTTGACAGATGTGGCAGCTCAGTATGGTGTCTTCCACCATTCTGTCTAGGTCAGGGAACCATACCTTCTCCCGTAGCATCCTCTTTGTTGCGACCATGCCTCTGTGTGACTCATGGGCTAGACTAACAGTCCGTCGATGTAGCCCTCTTGGAATTACTATCCTTGTTCCTCGCATTAGTATACCATTTTCAGTCTCTGAGAGTTCGTCATGTATCCTTTTGAATATTATCATTTCCTCCTTGTTGACTCCGTCTCCCATTGCACAGTTGTTGTTGAAGTGCCTCCATCTTTGCTGTCTTGTGGTTGCTTTCACCGCTTGCAACGTGTCATTTTTCGCTGTCTCATGCTATAGTTCAGCCAGTGTTATTCGTGTTGTCATGTTTTGTCTTAGTACAAAGTTGAGATATTCTTCTGCCATTGAGGTCTTCTCTGGTTCCTGTGGTAAGGGGTGCCAAGACATGTAGTCGGCCGGGTTGTGTTCTTTGCCCGGCTTGTGCACTATCTTGAAATCGTAGTCCTTTAGTCTTATGCCCCAGTGCTCAATGTGAGGCGGCATCTTTGCATTCGGATTTTCATATATTGTCACCAGGGCCTGATGGTCAGGTACAATGGTAAATAGTTTGCCATAAATGAACATGTGATAGTGCTCACATGCCCATACCACTGCTAAGCTCGCCTTTTCAGGTTGGGAGTATGCTCTTTCGACGTCCGACAGACTTTTGCTTGTGTACGCAACAATTTTTCTTGGCGAGTCTCTACCTGGCAGGTGTTGGGCTAGTATTGCCCCTATGCCGATCGGGTTGGCATCTACGGTCAGCTCGGTGTATAGCAATGGATCAAAATAGGCAAGGTGATCTACAGCCATCACAGCCTGTCTGATGGCTTCAAATGCCGAACTGCACTCTTGCGACCAGATGAACTTCTGACCCTGCTTTGTGAGGTCCCGCAGGGATGTGCTCACCATGGTGGAATCCTTTATGTAGCGGGTGCAGTAATTGGCAAGGCCAAGAAACAATCTCACTTCTGCAACTTCTATTGGAGGACTTGCCTTTTTCAAGGTCTACTCTCTACCTTGCTGGGGTCTGGCCTCATTCTTTTCTTGGAGAAAATGTACCCAAAGAATACCAGTTCACTTCTTCCCAGATCACATTTGTCAGCAATCAGCATTAGTCCTGCTTGTTCCAGCTGTAGGCATACTTCACGTAGGGCACTGTCATGCGCTTCATCAGACTGACCAAACACCAGGATGTTGTCACTGTAGTTTAAACTGTTCTTTACCGGGCTTATCACTTGCCTTATTGTTTCCTGAACTATCTCCTCCGCAGATGATATGCCGAAACCCAGATGCTTGTAGCGGAACAGGCTCATGTGCGTGGAGAACGTGGTAATGTACTTTGACTGCTTGTCTAGCTCCGGTTGATGGTACCCCTTGCACAGGTCCAGCTTCGAGAATCAGCATGCACCAGTGAGACAGCTTATCATGTCATTTAGGTGTGGCCCAGGGTGTCGTTCCCTCTCATTGGCTGTGTTTGGTATCCTCATGTCCACGCATATGCGAATCTTTGAGGTGTTCGTTTTCGGAACTGCTACTATTGGGGATACCCAGGGAGTCGGCTCTTCCGCAGGCTCAATGATGTCTTGCGCCAGCAGACTCTGTATTTCCTCTTTGACCTCAGGATGTCAGGTGTATGGGCACTCATTGGTGATGCTGCACCACTAGTTTGACTGCCTCGTTGATGTGCAATGTTATTTGTTTACCTTTTAGTTTTTCTAGGCCTTGTAATATGGCTGGATGTTCTTGTAGAATGTTCCGTTTCTCTGACACGTGGTATGTTCTTGCCAGTAGGCCCATTACCTACGCCGTGACATTGCTCAGTAGGCATGGTGCTGGGATGTCTTCCCGTAGCATGTGTATCTCTTCTCTGCATGTCCTGTCTCTGTGAACTTTCCCATGTTTTCCACCGGCTTCTTCGAGCCCCAGGTGAAAACATCGATGGTGGATGGTGATAGTGGTGGTCTTATTTTCATCTTCTCATACTCCAACGTGCACATGATGTTGCACGTGGCCCCGCTATCAAGCACGAAACGTGTGCTGTAGCATCCTACTTCAATCTCCACAGTTGCTGTTTTCTTGATCTGATGCTTCTCCACAGCGTTAATGTGCTCTGGCCTTCGTTCTCCCGTGGGTGCATCTGACATCAGATGCAGTTGTTCTACCCTTTTCAGCTGGACTGTTCCTTCGGATTCATCTGAGGAGCTGCAATTTACCATCTCCATGTGCCTGGCATGCCTGCTCGTTACTACTCACGGTCTTGCCAGTCTTCCTCGCTCACTTTTAAACTGTCTACTCATGCAGGCACTTGCAAAGTGATTATCTCTGTTGCACTTTCTGCACCTCTGGCCATTGCCGGGCATGCACTCACATGTGGTAAGTCAAGGCCGCACCGGTAGCACGTTCTTTCTTGTCTTTTCGTTGGCGGTGGCGGCGTGTTGTCCGTATTTTTGCTGCTTCCCGTCACGCGGTTCACTTGTTCCGCCCTTCTATCTTTACCCTGCTCCATCTGCTTGGCATGCATCGTTGCTCTTGCTTCTGCTCGGGCCATTGTCAGTATTTTCTCCAGCGTTGTTGGTTCCTTCAAAATACGTTTGTGGAACTCCACTGATTGGCAGCCTTCGATGATGCACAGTTGTATCGCTTGTTCGTTGTCGAACTTGGCAAACTCGCAATATGTTACTAGTTTCCGCAGTCTTGTTGCAAAATCGCCAACGGACTGGATTCAAGTAAGCCGGGCTGAAGACGGCTGGAATGCCAGAAACCGGTCCTCAGAAGCTTGTTTCCGGTCCAGAGAAGGCATGGCTTGGCAGTTCGGGCTGGACTGTTCCCATGAGGCACAGGGTCAGACTGATTTGCATATGGCCATGTCTGAACTGGGTGGTGTGGAGTGCAAAAAAACGATGGATGCCCAGATCTCTGTACTGGGGTGAATGTATGACATTGTTCTGCATTCTGTCCATCAACTGTGGTTTTTGCAAAATCGTCAAGGGACTCCTCTTCTCATTGACACGCGGTGTTAAATGTGTACCTCTCGAAGTCGATGTATCTTTGCGGGTCGAACTTCTCTGTGAGGTACTGTATCAGTCCCTTGTACATCACTACTTTGTTGCTGGGGAATGTTGTGGACAGATCTTCCACTACATCTCCCACTAGGTTCAGGAAAAGGTCAACGTGTTTGGCCTCTGGGAAGTCTGTGGCACGCATGTAGTGTTCAAATTGACGAATCCATCGTTCCCTCCTGATGTCTGTCTGTGGTTCCGATAGGCTGAATGATAGTGGTCTGCGAAATATTGCCTGTGCGCAGCTCTTGTCACTTTCGTCAACCATTTTACTTCCTTCTTTTGGCTTTCCACCTTCTTTTGTTGTTCTTTGTTCCTTATTTCATTTTTCTGTTGTAATGTCCTTTCGTTTCTTTCTTTTCTTCTTTTCTATGCTTTTTTGTTGATGCCTGACTTAAAAATGGCCGCCTGGCCCTCTCCAACCACACATTTGCTGTCCAGCCTGACTCTAAGATGGTCGCCGGGCTTTCTGTGGGCAAGATTTGCTTTGCCTGACTTAAAAATGGCCGCTGGGCTCTCCTCAGCTCTTTATTGGCTGTTCCGTCTGACTCTAAGATAGCCACCGGGTCTTGCGAGATTTCAAGTTACATCTCAACACGGGACGCTCAGGCTCTTGTTATTCAGCGGGCAGCTTTCTTCACGAATGGGTGCTTTTACTTTATTTCTCCTCACCTCGCTTTTTTTGATGCGGCCAGGGTGGGCTCCCGATGTTGCTGTGTACGCAGCATACAGACCAGGGTGGGGCTCCTGACTCAGTTTATTTCGCGATCGGGGGGGTCCCGATTTTGTGACTTTTTCCTTTGGGGCCCGATGGGCCCGGGTAGGCTCCTGGTTTCGTCTTCTTCTGCGATCGGTCGTACTCCCGACGTCGGCTCGTCAGTCAGAGGACCAAGGTGGGCTCTAGCTCCATGTGGACGTCGCGGACAAGGCATGACACCGTGTAATTTCTGGAGGTGGCTCTGTATCCCACCTGATTGTCGCCAGTTGTCGTGTTCTCCAAATCACCACACTGAGGCAGGTAGGTGGTTATTGTGTTCTTTATTTTTGTTGTAGCCCCGTTCCCACATGCATGTCTGGTCCCTCTACCCTCGTGTCGCGAACCCCCTGCCCCACTCCATGACCGGAAGTGGTGTCCGGTCTCTGTCCCCTCCCCTATGTCGAGTGCAGGGTCCTAGTGCCCCTGACTCAGGTCACTACAACTACCATTGGGGGAAATGTAGCGTATGCTATCTATCAGAGGAGACTAAGACACAAGACCTAATAATGGGAAAAAAATGGGCTCTGAAAAAACATATGAATTGTAATTCAGTGCATGTAGTCTAACTGATCTCATGCCCCTGCAATTTGAAGTATTTAGGTATGACATGCAGGAGTGAAAACACGCACTGGTGAACACTGTAACAACTTACGTTGCAAACGGAACACAACTAAAATGTCATATCTCTACATAACCACAGGATACACTGAACTAGACTTGAAATGTGAAGTGGCCAAGTTGAAAATTGCAGACAAACAGCAAGGTTGGCAAAAATCCTGTTTGAAAAACAACAAAGATGGATCTACAGACTATCCACAAACAGGATTGGCTGCATGATGAGATCCCATGGGTGAGCCTGTCTTGAATTAGAATAAGGGTGCACTAGGTGTGGGGGTTACAGTCATATATGTTTCTTGTGACATATGATGAAATGAATGGGAACTAGGAAGAAGGCAACGCTAAAGAGTGGCCATGCTGGAAGATATTTAAGACAACACTATACATAAGCTATGTACAATAAAACTACCCACATGCCACTAATATATATTAGACTTTTATATATGGATACACCTAAAAGTATAAAGTGCCAAAGATATTTTTGACCCCCATATTTTAGTGACTAGAATGGGCTCTCTCGTAAAATGTAATCTCACAAGGATATCGTTTGGAACCATACAGAAAACACAAGGATCACGCCATAGTGAATGAGATCACACACAAAGACCCACTGCAACATGATGAGCAGACGCTCACCATCATGATGCATTATTGTAAAGACATGGGAGCTAACAAAAAGAGGTGCTTCTTTTTAGGGCAAAGCGTACCTGATAGCGCAGCTGTCTGGTTTGCTAAAGACATCTTGGGGACATTCAGAAAGCTTTCCTGTGAATGCCTTCCACCCATTGCCTACCACTGATTTTATGGTTTGTAACTCATATGTTCTGGCTTTCTATTTACTGGCATTATTTGGTTTAGGATGTCCAGGTTCAGTTGGTTCCTCCCAAGGACCAAGATCTTTTCATACTATCTCTTATTGTATTTCTCCACTAGTGCTCCTTTCTGTAAACAGGCCTGTAAATCTTGTTTTATCTTGTCACATTTGCAGTGCATTCACAGACAGAGGTCAAATGCCACTCTACTCTAGGCCACTGCATTCTACCTGCACCATCAGTCTATGCCACTTCAGTCTTCTCGAAACAACCTACTGTACGCCAATGCACTCTATGTCACTGAAATCCACACCACTCTACTGTATGCCACTGCACTCTACACCTCTGCACTCTATGACGATCTACTCTGCAAAAGTGCACTCTCTGCCACTCTACTCTGCATTACTGCACTCTTCAGCACTCCACTCTACACCACAGCGCTCTATGCCACTACACTCCACTCTACCCCACTCTATGACATTCTGCTCCACTATTTGCCATTCCACTCTATGCCACTCTCCTCTACACCACTAACTATGCACCGAGCTGACTGTAAACGCCAGCCCGGTTGGACTAGGGGCAATACTAGCCCAACACCTGCCAGGTAGAGACGCACCAAGAAAAATTGTGTACGCAAGCAAAAGTCTGTCGGATGTCGAAAGAGCATACCCCAACCCGAAAAGAAGAGCTTAGCAGTGTTATGGGCGTGCGAGCACTATCACATGTTAATTTATTTCAAACCATTCATCCTTCGTAACTGACCATCAGGCCCTGGTGACAATATATGGCAATCCGAATGCAAAGATGCTGCCTCGCATTGAGCGCTGGGGCATAAGACTAATGGACTACGATTTCAAGATAGTGCACAAGCCGGGCAAAGAACACAACCCGGTAGACTACATGTCGCGGCACCCCTTACCACAGGCACCAGAGAAGACCTCAAAGGCTGAAGAATATCTCAACTTTGTACTAAGACAAAACATTCTGGCACCAATAATACTGGCTGAACTAGAGAAGGAGACAGCAAAAGATGACACGATGCAAGTGGTGAAAGCAACCACAAGACAGCAAGGATGGAGACACATCAACAACAACTGTGCAATGGGAGACGGAGTCAACAAGGAGGAAATGATAAAATTCAAAAGAATACATGACGAACTCTCAGGGACTGAAAATGGTATACTAATGCGAGGAACAAGGATAGTAATGCCAAGAGGGCTACGTCAACGGACTGTTAGTCTAGCCCATGAGTCACACAGAGGAATGGTCGCAACAAAGAGGATGCTACGGGAGAAGGTATGGTTCCCTGGCCTAGATAGAATGGTGGAAGACACCATATTGAGCTGCCACATCTGTCAAACAACAGGCCAATCAGCAAAGCCAGAACCATTACAAATGTTAGAACTTCCAAAGGCAGTATGGACGACGTTGGCAACAGGCTTCCATAGGCCCCTAGACACGGGCAACTACCTGCTCGTGATCATTGATGAATACTCGAGGTTTCCCATAGTACACCAAACATCCTCTACATCAGCATCTGCGACATTACCAATATTAGATGACATACTTGCAGCCTGGGGATCACCAGAGATGCTGAAGACAGATAACGGTCCTCCGTTTTCAGGGGAGGAGTTCAGGAAAATCATGACCTACCTAGGCATTCACCACAGGAAGATAAGGCCTCTGTGGCCACAAGCGAATGGCTTGGTTTAGCGATTCATGGGCAACATAAAGAAGGCGGTCCAGAGAGCAAAGCTGGCTCAGATCTCCGTAGGACAGGACTATAGAAACATCCCCCACAGCTCCACAGGACGATGTCCAGCGGAGTTGGTACTGGGAAGGACAAGCAGAACAAGGCTACCGCAGTTGGAGGCGAAGAGATCACCAGATCACAGCACCATCGCTGTCAGTGACCAAGCGGCAAAGGAAAAGATGAAAACATACAAAGACACCAGGCGACATGTCACTCCGGTGCACCTCAAGCTAGGGGACCAAGTGGTGGTGCATCAGCGACAACGGAGAAAGTCCGACAGTCCATTTTCAAAGGACCAACTAACAATAACAGAGGTCAAGGGGCCAATGATCACGGTAGAATCGGGGCCCTACCGAATAACAAGAAATAGCTCTCACTTAAAAAAGAGTGAAGACCGTTGATGAAGACCAAAAGGACACTGCGTCAGAGAGCATCGGCGCACAGGAGAGGAACAGAGCAATGGACAATGAAGGAAGAGGTACAGACAAGAGTGAAGGACAAAAAGAGGACCTAACGGAGGAAAAAGAAGGGACTTGTACAAGAAGAGTGAGCAAAAAGACAAAAAGACTGATTGAAGAAATGTAGTGATGGGGACGATTACCTGTCTCTCGATCCTCTCACTCTCACTCTCTCTCTCTCTTTCCCTTTTCTTCTCGACACATACCTAGATCTATCTCTCTTTCTCGTCTCATTCCCTTCGTGACAAAGGGGGAAATGTAGTGACCTGAGTCAGCGGCACTTGGTCCCTGCACTTGACCCAGGGGAGGGGACAGAGACCGGACACCACTTCTAGTCAGGGAGTGGGGCGGGGAATTCTGGACACGAGGGCAGACGTGCAGGTGGGCACGGGGCTACAACAAGAACAAAGAACACAATAACCACCTACATGCCTCGGTGTGGTGATTTGGAGAACACGACAGTAGTGTTAGGTGATTTTTGTTAGACCCCATAGTGTATTTATTATAGGTGCTTTTATGTTCTTCGTACTGGGTCTATATATCAGAGTGACCCTGAGACTACCCCTCCCTTCTTTGAAAAAGCAATGTTTTTCAAAGGAAACGTTCCCAGTGTTCACTATTCTCCAATTCTTTTATTTATTACGAACACAGAAAGCATAGCATGAATCCCCTTATCGCTTGGCTAACATTGATTAACACTAAAATGCTTGCTATGGTGAGGAGTGGACAAGATTATTCTCTTGCATACCTGACTGCTGAGGGCAGACAGCTAGGGGCTGCCTGCAAGTACAGTTTGTTTTTCAGAGAAGTCAGGGTGTTTTCAAACAACAGCCTTGACTGAAAGACAAGTCCCCTAGGATTTACAATGTTCTATCTCATTGAAAGAAATGAAAACGCTGCCTTTATACTGACTTCCAAAAGCACTGCCTGAAAATATTACTGTCACACTGGATGTAACGTGAAAGAAAATCAATGAGAATTATCCACTAGATTTATTTCCCCCTTTCATATGCAGTTTCACTATGCCAATATAAAATACTATTTAATGTATGAATACATAACCTTAAAGGAAGCTATCAAAACTCATAATTAAATTTAAGCACATTGTCATACAGTAATACTTGTAGTGAAGGAACATAAATATGTGCATAAGTTTGTTTGTACGGATCACATTTTCAATCACCTAAAATGTTTTAATTCTACTGAAAAGAACATAAAATACTGCACATCACAGGTTATCTGTGGTGTTGCTTGATGCTGCAGGCATTTTGTTTAAAATTAATTGGTGGCTTAGTTGAAAGGCCCCTATTTCATAACTGATCTTGCCTTTCTCTCAGGGGGCTGAGTGACTCGTCTGTCACTGGGAAACACAGCCATTAATGTATTTTTGAGGCAGAAGGCAAATGCAGTGTACATAAAAAATATAAATTAAAATGCACCCTATAAACCAACCAATGGCTTACACTAAATAATGCATATTAAAATACCGTTGGTGGGCCGGTATAAACCCATTCTGATCTTGGCTAACCAAGTTTGTAATGACCTCTGTCACTCTTACTGCTATAATCTTTATAAAAATGTTATAGTGTGTAGAGTGCCACCAGCCTCTGCCGTAAAAAGTATCCACTTGTCACTCAGAGGGTCGGGCTCGGTCTAAGGAGATAACTAAACGGGCAGATGGTCACTTGAGGCCATTCCCGACACTGTAACCAGTTGTGTGTCCTGTATGTTGGCGCATCGCAGTGGGGCCTACCTGCATCACGATGCCCAGCCAGCCCACTACATAGTCTGCGTTTATCAGTGTAATCAGGCTTTTTACAAATTACAAAAAATAGAGGTATGGAACCCCCTTTGAAATTTGATTGTGCATATCAAGAAGGAAATCCAGGAAGAGAAGTTGGTTCCATTCTGACGCAACTCTTGGAGTCAGAGACGCTTGTCAGGAAAGCACTTAAGACATAGGGGCATATTACCAAGCCATAGCGATAATTATCGCTATTGCTTGGTTAGAGACAAAAATGTATCGCTGACCTGCGGTGATTTTTATCGCAGATAAACCTTGGTATTACCATCGCAAATGCGATAAAACTCGGCCGCAATGCATGAATATTGCTGAAAAGTCAGCGATATTCAGGCATTACCGAGCTAATGCTCTTAACCATGTTATCCACCTCCCATTGGATAACATGGCTAAGAACTGCTCAGGGCAGGTGTTAGCTTTTGGAGATATTCGCGCTTAGCGCGAATATCTCCAAAAGTTGGTAATAGGAGATAGCGAAGTTAGCGACTGTTTCCAGTCGCTAACATCTTGACACGCCCACTTTGCATGTCATTAGTGATAAATATCACTGACATGCAAAGTGGGGCCCAAGATGGTCGCTAGCTCCTACTAGCTGTCACTAACTGGTGTTAGCGACAGCTAGGAAATAGGGAGATAATTTTATCTCCGCTTTCTTGGCTTTGAAAGCCAAAAAAGCGGAGATAAACCCCCTTGATAATATGCCCCATGGATCTTTGCAGCTCCAGACTCCCTCTGTCGCTCTTTGGTGTAATCTAGAAAGGTCTGAATCTACTGCTCAATCCCGCACAGCGCCAAGATGCTCCTTCCAGAGTGATTGTGCTCTTTATAAATCCACAAATCAAATCAAACCCGTCTTCACCACCTGCTTTACATCTAGAAAGAGCTTTAACCACGGCTTCAAGTTCCTTTATTGCTATAGGGCAAAGAAGATTTTGATCAATCTCAGCCATTAGTGATAGAATTCGAATCTGTGACAAATAATTTGCAATGTCATTATTCCCACAGTGAACTTTCAGTGAGCAAGTGACCATTCAGGGGACCTCAAATTTTCAAGACTGCATTTTTAGATTTCTGGACACTGGATCTCCAAGTCAGCAATCTCCTGCTCGTCTCACCTTCTTAATATAGCCGCTGTCGAATGTTCGAGCGTTAAGACAGTGGCGGCTGGTGACATTTGAAAGTGGTGAGCGTAAAAGTTGGAGATGAGTGTTATGCCTTGAAGTGAGCAAGCCTAAGCAACAATAAGAGGGTTCTCTCACCTCTCCCCAGGGTAAATTTAGAAAAAAGCATGTGACAAATTGTACTATTACGGCTTCATTCTATAGATTAGATTTGACAAAAGCTGAATGAATAAATCAAGGTTGGAGGATGGGGAGACGTGGTTTATTGCACATCAAAAAGTGTTGTTTTCATCTCACAGTGCCTCTTTTTACCAGGTTTGTGGTAATGTTGTATGTGTTATGCTAATTGTAAGCATAGACGAGAAACCACGGTGTTGTGCAAAGAGATTTATCTGGAAGTAGCAGTCTGAAGGTAGTTTAAAAGCATAATGGCCTTGTTTTCGGGAACAGGTGAGACTCGCCCTCTTTTTAGAAGATTAATGCTCCCTGAAGCACCCCACTTTGCTGTTCCCTTTCATTGTTTATTGACAGGCAGGGCCTTCTTTTTGCCAGCCTGAGATGAGCTCTTGTGGATTTAGAAACTTGCTCACTAGATTGTCATCTAGTCACCTGTTTGTGTGAGAGAGAAAAGTGCTGTACACTATTGGTGTGATCACTGTTGCAAATCTAAAATGGCACCCACATGGCAACTTGAGAGAGAGAGAGAGAGACAACAAGTGGTGCACAACAGAGAGTGAACCAGAGAGAGAGAGTAGAAAGAGAGGGGGCACTAGAGTGAGAGTTTCTGTGTGTGAAGGTGATGGAATAAGGACACAAGAGTGAGTGGCACAGAAAGGGGCAGGGGTTCGCTCCCTAAGTGTATTCAAAGCCCCTGCCTAGGGGCGGCCTTGGGCATGTGCAAGCTGTGCACCTGCACAGGGCCACCAAACCCCAGGGGCCACCACGCCAATATATATCCTTAATATAATAATCCTCTGAGGATGGATACACATTTGTGTGGCGGCCCCTGGCAGGGATTTGGCAGCCCCCGGCTCTGTTCCACTTCCAAACACCCTGAACCCCCCCTCCTGAGCTCCGAGGGGCTCCATCCCACCCAGACCTACTCTTCGGGGGCCCCCTACCTACGCTCCCTGCCCAGGGCCACCATGAGCCTAGAGCCGCCCATGCCCTGCCTTTTCTCTGCTGCAGAAGCCACCGAAATTGCAAGAGATGTCTCTGAAACAGAAAACTCGAAATGTAAAGAGCGCTCACGGCCCTCCTCCCCCACCCGGGGGGCCATGTGTGTCTCAGGTTACAGCTTGAAGTATAAATTGACATGCAGAATGAGTATTTAAACATAACTTACGCTCTCGATGACTTATGTTCCTCTTGTATTTGCTCCTACCGTGAAGGAAAGGCTTTTTACCAAACTGCATTGTTATAAGCAACTGCATACGTCAAACACAGAGCAACACCTCAGCCTTCTGTTGCTCCTGGGTCCTTTCAAAATAAGGCGCAAGATGTGCTAAGAAGCAATAGAGGAGGAGTGGGTGGAAGGGTGAAGAAAGATGTGGCTCTTGACTTTGGAACTGGGGAACCAGATTCAAGTCTCAGCATCGGCTTAACATCCTGTGTTCCTGGACAAACCGCTTAACCTTCTTAAGTTTTAAAAAATGAACCTGAACCGGTGCAATGTTACTGGTGGTCATGTTAAGGGCTTAAATATCTTTAGGTCGGGCACATTTTGTGCTATAAAGTAATGGACGAGTGACGCCCGCATTAACTCACCGGACTACCTGTCCCAGCAGTCCTTGGGGCTGCCCACACCTGCACACGAGATGGTGCTCCGCCCACGGACCAGACGCTATTTAACCTACATTATCACCCGCTGCGCGGGAGCGTCCCGGGAGAAGCCCGGGACAAGGGCGGGGCCGTCTGCGGCCGTCCGCGGTCGACAGTGGTTGGGCGGGCCACTCCTTTAAGTTGTTAGCGAGGTGAGTGAACATCTTATAATGGGGAAACGTACTACTATCAACACCACTCAGGCCCCTAAGAAATCATCCATTATTTCTTCCTCATTTGAAAGCATGCTTGAGAATGCCTTTAATATAGTCACAACAGAGATAGAAAATACTGAAAAAAGAATGTCAATGGGACTATCAGCACACCATTTAGATTGCTCCTGAAAATGATGGGCGTATAAATACTCTATACGATGATTGCTTCTATTCGTGTTCTTTGAGAAGGTCTGGATGGACACTGATTGAGCATTAGAAATCTGAAAACATGGCAAATCTCTGACCGCGTGTGGACAAACAACAATGTTGATATAAAAAAATTAGTAACTAAATGGAGAGAAAATGGATTAAATTTGAGTATCAAGGTTTAAACTGTCGCAATATAACATAAAGCCAAGAAAGGCTTCACACATGCTGTGCAATTGGAAGGGGGTGAGAACTCGCCCCCATTTGAATCACGTTATCGTATAAATACTCTGCCATTATTGCCAAGCATAACAATTGTTAAAGCTGCCTACTTGGATAAACCACCTGTTGCTCCGATTACGGATAGTAATGTAATCACCATCTCTGACTCCCAGCAGGATACCGAGGTTACTATCGATACCTCCACCTTGGTCTCTAACATTAAGACTGCAGGAGAGAAAAGGAAGAAAGGCCCCTCAAAATTACCAATTAATAAGAGGAAACAACCTCTCCGCAACAAAAGCCAACCAACTCCGCAGAGTATGTGGTCCCGAGGAAAAACTGCATCAAGTGGGGTGCCAGCCAGTGAGACTGTGCAACCATACGACAGTGCTGTAGACTTAATCACAATGGGAGTAGGGCCCAACTCCATCTGCACACAGACTGAGTCAATTGCTGCAAATGGCACACATGACAGGATAAACAGGAATTTAATTGATACTATACTGAACTCAACTTTTAAGCAATTGAAAAGTCTAATGGACAAAGAGTTTAATCTTATTTTTAAATGTTTGGATAGGTTAGAAAGCCTGGTGAAGAAAGAAGATGCTAAAAGGAAAGGTGTTATTATTATTGATCAGATTAGGGGTGAACGGCTTTTGAAAGATATGGAAGCTGCCAATAGAGGCATTGGTGGGGAAGGGACAACTGTAGTACATTGGGTACTAAGAATGCAGGTGAAAAATGTGACACAGATAAAAATCCGCCTTCCACTAATGCTTCATCTGGCGCTGCTGTGGGCTCACTGTCGCGGACACTGTTGCCTGGAGCAGACAAGCCCCATGGCCCACTATGTCTGCCTATGGGAGCCCTATATGTTCAATCCACATCAGCCACTGTAAAACCTGTAAATGATCCAAATAATAGGTCCATCCCTGTTACACGGCTCAAAAAACAGGCTGAGGACTTCCTTCATCTGCCGCCTGAAGCCTGCCCATATGTTATAATTTTAGCTGGAGTCCCCCCCCCCCCCCCCCCCCCCCCCCTTGAAAGAGGAGCAAAGTGAGTCCTGGGAACAGCTTAAAAACAAGTGTATTGACTGGCTGTTTAGGTATAAAGGGGTGGGAATGGAGATTTCTAATGAAATTCTAATGGTACGACGGGTGGGATGGGTTGGCGCTTCGGTTAAGAACATCTTTGGCGACTGTATAGTCGTGAACTTTAGACACCCATCCCTAGTGAAACAAATATTAAGAAGTTACACCACTCACTTTAGCCCCTCAACTTTATACAACGTTATAACTTCACTACCCTTAGGATTCTTTTATAGACCGCCCCAGAGATCTTTTACCTCAGCTACACAAATATACCAATCACATAACGGGTTCAGTGTCTTATCTGACCTGGAGAGCCAGGACTGACCATCAAAAGGACTCTTGGATATTGTAGAATGGCACCAGAATACTGAAATGGTCAATCAGGCTGCGATTAAATCTAGACCTACTAGTACTCTTCCTAAAGTTCGTTCGGAAGAATTATTGCCATCCTGTCTTACCGTAAATGATCTTGTTTCCTCAGAACACTATTTGAATATACTTAGTTGGAACATTGCTGGTTTAAAGTCAAAAATGGAATTGGCAGATTGGACTGATTGGATTAGCAATTTTGACATTTTAATGTTGCAGGAAACATGGTGTACTTGTGGTCTGATCCTTGAGGGATTCTTCTGTCATAATAGTATTGTACCTAGCCCTGTAGCGGGCCTCCCTAGTGGGGGCCTATCCATATGGATAAAGATTACTGCAGGAAGTAAAATTAAACCCCTGGAGACTAACAATAGCAATTACCAGGCCATAATCTATTCCAACGGGATGATGTTATGTTTAATACATTTTTATAATAATGATTTTACTTCACACTCCAAAAGGAATTTTATAAATTTGTTTGATTTTATTGATAAAATTGTGGATGAACAAAGGTATTGCAAATTGGATGGAATCTGCCTGGGAGGTGACTTTAATGCGCATTTGTACAAAGGAGTGGCTAACCCAGCAGTTACATCTGTTCGGGCATTACCCTGTAAAAGAGGGGAAGAACTCATTAATCACCTAGCCACTCGGGATCTAGTTAACGTTATGGAGAAAGTCGGCTGCTTGACGGCCAAAGGTCCACCGCCTACCTCTAGAGGGCGTGGTTGTTCCTCCACAATTGATTATGTTTTTAGGTCGAGCCTATACCATTCCGCAGGAATGGATAGGATCGAATTTTAGTGGGCAAAATAGGTTCTCAAACCAAGGGCTGGATTTTCAACAGTTCACGTGAAGACAAGCACGCGCATTTCCCCACATCAAAGCAATCAGCCTCCCTCCCACAGGCTTCCCCAGCGTGCACAGTGTGTGCTGGCCTCAATTCTCCTCCCCCTAATTGCTTTCCTTTCCCGGCCGCTTTGCCTCAGGCATTTCTCCTCCCCATATTATTCACTGCCCACGGCCGGCTTCACTTTCACGGCGGTGTCTCTCATTTCTACTCCCCCCTCCCCACAGCAATGCGAAGAGTGTGGGTCAGAGACGTGTATTCTTTGTGAGAAACATCGGTGGGCTAATGAGATTGTTAAAGGGGTACTTGTGTAAACTGCAGGGCACAAGTTACAACACTGGCATAACAAGCAACCAAAGTTGTTATAGCGCTTTACACAAGGCCCAGCTACATTACACACAGACACATTCAATATTATTTTAGGCATGGGAAGATTAACTGATTTGTCCAGAATCTCTGGATGTTGAGCTGACGCCGAGATTATATTCTTCAATTCCAATGTCGGCAGCTCTGGGCAATGTTTGCCACTTTTAAAAGGGCTGGGTCTGAATGTAAAGGATACTTTTGTCTGCTGTTTCCATTAATTAGTTCGCTGTATTATTATGTGGAAATCATCCCTTTCACTTGACCCGATAACATTAGCAATTATCTGATAATTATCTGATAAGAAAGTTACTTAAACACGTGATGGGGATACATCTGCAGCGTAAAATAAAGCCACACTGGTTTCGGTAATTTGTTTAACATATTTTAACAAAAATGCTCTTCGTGTCAGTCAGGCCAATTGTTAAGACATGTCCTGATGTGAAAGTTGTAAGCAGTGAGTGTTTCTGTATGCGGGACCCACCCTCATCTCTGCTGGTGCACACCTACTCTCCGAGCCTCGCTCCCTTTAATCCCCCTCTTTATCCAGGGTCGGATCTCCGCCAATCAGGCGCCCTGCCAATGGGCTGACAAGACTGTGGGGTTGGCATTTCGGCTGTTTTATTTTGCACTGGGTCGGTTTTTACTTCTGAATTCCCCGATATTACTGCAGCATAAAGGAGGAGTCTGTCACACACAACCATGAAGGTGCTCACTCATTTTTCCCTTGTTTAACTTATCCCATCCCTTACTGTTTCTTCTACCCTGTCTTTCCTGCCACCTCCTCTCCGTGCCCGATCCCCCTCCCCCACTACAGAGCACCCAAAGCAATGAACCATTTGCCACCCCCTCCCTGCTGCTGCTCTTCCCAGCGTGTGCACTACACCCCCTTCTCCCACGCTCTCAGCTCCTTGGCGCAGGTCACGGCTGAGCACACAAGCAACAGACCTTCTGTATTGTCCGTTTGATGCTGGCCTCTGGCTTTCCGTCTCACTTGTTATGTTTCATTGCCTGCTTACTCCTGTTTATTTAATCTTTTAAACTATCTACACTTCTAAACTCCTGCTACATTAACCTTTTAAAACAATTAAAGCTTCCCCCGTGCGTTTTAACCTCTATAGAATCAGAAAGATTTGCCTGCCTGTTTCTTTTATGTTTTCACCTACCTCTCTGTGTATTAAATATCCTCCTTCCCCAAGTGGTTTCGCAGGTTTGCTGTTAATATAGTTTTACATCATAAATATTTGCTTTCCCGTCCTGGTTCATTTGTGTCCTCCGCCATAAAACATTTGTCTGCATGTTTCTCTTCAATTTCCACTGCAGCCATGTAATTTCTCATATTTCCTGTTGAATTAAACTTTTACAGTATAAACATTGTATTTCCAGTTACATGTCCTCCTCCACACAATACCAAAGCTGTGCCTACATCTTTTCTTAACTTTGAAGCCTTTGCTGCATCTTTTGTTATTGTTTTTACTGCTCTCTGGGCTCTTCAAGCACCAATGTGCACCTCTTCTGTTTATCACGTCATTTGTGCCCTACATATTCATTAAAGATGGACATACCTGCTATGTTGTATGCCCGTTTACTCCTAAATATAACACATTATAAATCACAGCCCTTGCCGCCCGGTTTCCACTACATCCATCCATCCCCCCACTCCATCCATCCCCCCACTCCATCCATCCATCCCCCCACTCCATCCATCCATCCATCCCAATCCATCCATCCATCCATCCCACTCCATCCATCCATCCATCCATCCCACTCCATCCATCCATCCATCCCCCCACTCCATCCATCCATCCATCCATCCATCCATCCATCCATCGATCCATCCATCCATCCCCCCACTCCATCCATCAATCCCTGCACTCCATCCATCCATCCCACTCCATCCATCCATCCCACTCCATCCATCCATCCCCCCACTCCATCCATCCATCCCCCCACTCCATCCATCCATCCATCCATCCATCCATACCACTCCATCCATCCATCCCACTCCATCCATCCATCCCACTCCATCCATCCCCCCACTCCATCCATCCATCCATCCATCCCACTCCATCCATCACTCCATCCCACTCCATCCATCCATCCATCCTACTCCATCCATCCATCGCCCCACTCCATCCATCCATCCCCCCACTCCATCCATCCATCCCCCCACTCCATCCATCCATCCCACTCCATCCATCCATCCCACTCCATCCATCTATACCCCCACTCCATCCATCCATCCCACTCCATCCATCCATCCATCCATCCATCCATCCATCCCACTCCACCCAGCCATTCCTCCACTCCATCCATCCACCCATCCATCCATCCCACTCAATCCATCCATCCCACTCCATCCATCCATCTCCATCCATCCCACTCCATCCATCATCCCCCCACTCGATCCATCCATCCCCCCACTCCATCCACCCATCCATCCATCCATCCCACTCCATCCATCCATCCCACTCCATCCATCCATCCCACTCCATCCATCCATCCCACTCCATCCATCCACCCATCCCACTCCATCCATCCCCCACTCCATCCATCCCCCCACTCCATCCACCCCCCACTCCATCCATCCATCCCACTCCATCCATCCATCCATCCACCCCACTCCATACATCCATCCATCCCACTCCATCTATCCATCCATCCTACTCCATCCATCCATCCCCCACTCCATCCATCCATCCATCCATCCATCCATCCATCCATCCATCCATCCATCCAGCCCCCACTCCATCCATCCATCCCCCCACTCCATCCATCCATCCCACTCCATCATCCATCCCACTCCATCCATCCCCACACTCCATCCATCCATCCCACTCCATCCATCCATCCATCCCACTCCATCCATCACTCCATCCCACTCCATCCATCCATCCATCCTACTCCATCCATCCATCGCCCCACTCCATCCATCCATCCCCCCACTCCATCCATCCATCCCCCCACTCCATCCATCCATCCCACTCCATCCATCCATCCCACTCCATCCATCCATACCCCCAATCCATCCATCCATCCCACCCCATCCATCCATCCCACTCCACCCATCCATTCCTCCACTCCATCCATCCATCCATCCCACTCAATCCATCCATCCCACTCCATCCATCCATCTCCATCCATCCCACTCCATCCATCATCCCTGCACTCCATCCATCCATCCCCCCACTCCATCCATCCATCCATCGATCCATCCATCCATCCATCCATCCATCCCACTCCATCCATCCATCCATCCCACTCCATCCATCCATCCATCCCACTCCATCCATCCCCCCACTCCATCCATCCCCCACTCCATCCACCCCCCACTCCATCCCACTCCATCCATCCATCCATCCATCCCACTCCATCCATCCATCCATCCCACTCCATCTATCCATCCATCCTACTCCATCCATCCATCCCCCACTCCATCTATCCATCCATCCATCCATCCATCCATCCATCCATCCAGCCCCCACTCCATCCATCCATCCCCCCACTCCATCCATCCATCCCACTCCATCATCCATCCCACTCCATCCATCCATCCCCCCACTCCATGCATCCCCCACTCCATCCATCCATCCATCCCCCCACTCCATCCATCCATCCATCCCACTCCATCCATCCATCCATCCATCCATCCATCCATCCCACTCCATCCATCCATCCATCCCACTCCATCCATCCATCCCCCCACTCCATCCCTCCATCCATCCATCCATCCATCCATCCATCCATCCATCCATCCCCCCACTCCATCCATCCATCCCTGCACTCCATCCATCCATCCCACTCCATCCATCCATCCCACTCCATCCATCCATCCCCCCACTCCATCCATCCATCCCCCACTCCATCCATCCAGCCATCCATCTCACTCCATCCATCCATCCCACTCCATCCATCCATCTCACTCCATCCATCCATCCCACTCCATCCATCCCCCACTCCATCCATCCATCCCACTCCATCCATCCATCCATCCATCCCACTCCATCCATCCATCCCACTCCATCCATCCATCCCACTCCATCCATCCATCCCACTCCATCCATCCATCCCACTCCATCCATCCCTCCATCCCACTCCATCCATCCTACTCCATCCATCCATCCCCCCACTCCATCCATCCACCCCCCACTCCATCCATCCATCCATCCCACTCCATCCATCCATCCCACTCCATCCATCCATCCCCCCACTCCATCCATCCATCCCACTCCATCCATCCATCCATCCATCCATCCCACTCCATCCATCCATTCCCCCACTCCATCCATCCATCCATCCATCCATCCCACTCCATCCATCCATCTCCATCCATCCCACCCCATCCATCATCCCCCCACTCCATCAATCCATCCCCCCACTCCATCCATCCATCCATCCATCCATCCATCCCACTCCATCCATCCATCCCACTCCATCCATCCATCCCACTCCATCCATCCATCCCACTCCATCCATCCCCCCACTCCATCCACCCCCCAACTCCATTCATCCATCCCACTCCATCCATCCATCCATCCCACTCCATCCATCCCCCACTCCATCCATCCCCCACTCCATCCATCCCCCCACTCCATCCACCCCCACTCCATCCATCCATCCCACTCCATACATCCATCCATCCCACTCCATCTATCCATCCATCCTACTCCATCCATCCATCCCCCACTCCATCCATCCATCCATCCAGCCCCCCACTCCATCCATCCATCCCCCCACTCCATCCATCCATCCCACACCATCATCCATCCCACTCCATCCATCCCCCCACTCCATCCATCCATCCCAATCCATCCATCCATCCATCCCACTCCATCCATCCCTCCATCCCACTCCATCCATCAATCCATCCTACTCCATCCATCCATCGCCCCAATCCATCCATCCATCCCCCCACTCCATCCATCCATCCCCCCACTCCATCCATCCATCCCACTCCATCCATCCATCCCACTCCATCCATCCATACCCCCAATCCATCCATCCATCCCACCCCATCCATCCATCCATCCATCCATCCCACTCCACCCATCCATTCCTCCACTCCATCCATCCATCCATCCCACTCAATCCACCCATCCCACTCCATCCATCCATCTCCATCCATCCCACTCCATCCATCATCCTTCCACTCCATCCATCCATCCCCCCACTCCACCCATCCATCCATCCATCCATCCCACTCCATCCATCCATCCCACTCCATCCATCCCACTCCATCCATCCCCCCACTCCATCCATCCCCCACTCCATCCACCCCCCACTCCATCCCACTCCATCCATCCATCCATCCATCCCACTCCATCCATCCATCCATCCCACTCCATCTATCCATCCATCCTACTCCATCCATTCATCCCCCACTCCATCCATCCATCCATCCAGCCCCCCACTCCATCCATCCATCCCCCCACTCCATCCATCCATCCCACTCCATCATCCATCCCACTCCATCCATCCATCCCCCCACTCCATCCATCCCCCACTCCATCCATCCATCCATCCATCCCCCCACTCCATCCATCCATCCATCCCACTCCATCCATCCAGCCATCCATCCCACTCCATCCATCCATCCATCCATCCCCCCACTCCATCCATCCATCCATCCATCCATCCATCCATCCATCCATCCATCCATCCATCCCCCCACTCCATCCATCCATCCCTGCACTCCATCCATCCATCCCACTCCATCCATCCATCCCACTCCGTCCATCCATCCCCCCACTCCATCCATCCATCCCCCACTCCATCCATCCAGCCATCCATCTCACTCCATCCATCCATCCCACTCCATCCATCCATCCCACTCCATCCATCCATCCCACTCCATCCATCCCCCCACTCCATCCATCCATCCCACTCCATCCATCCATCCATCCATCCATCCCACTCCATCCATCCCACTCCATCCATCCATCCATCCCACTCCATCCATCCCCCACTCCATCCATCCCCCCACTCCACCCATCCATCCATCCATCCATCCCACTCCATCCATCCATCCCACTCCATCCATCCATCCCACTCCATCCATCCATCCCACTCCATCCATCCCCCCACTCCATCCATCCCCCCACTCCATCCACCCCCCAACTCCATCCATCCATCCCACTCCATCCATCCATCCATCCCACTCCATCCATCCCCCACTCCATCCATCCCCCACTCCATCCATCCACCCACTCCATCCACCCCCACTCCATCCATCCATCCCACTCCATACATCCATCCATCCCACTCCATCTATCCATCCATCCTACTCCATCCATCCATACCCCACTCCATCCATCCATCCATCCATCCATCCATCCAGCCCCCCACTCCATCCATCCATCCCCCCACTCCATCCATCCATCCCACACCATCATCCATCCCACTCCATCCATCCCCCCACTCCATCCATCCATCCCACTCCATCCATCCATCCATCCCACTCCATCCATCCCTCCATCCCACTCCATCCATCAATCCATCCTACTCCATCCATCCATCGCTCCAATCCATCCATCCATCCCCCCACTCCATCCATCCATCCCACTCCATCCATCCATCCCACTCCATCCATCCATACCCCCAATCCATCCATCCATCCCACCCCATCCATCCATCCATCCATCCATCCCACTCCACCCATCCATTCCTCCACTCCATCCATCCATCCCCCCACTCCATCCATCCCCCACTCCATCCATCCATCCATCCATCCCCCCACTCCATCCATCCATCCATCCCACTCCATCCATCCATCCATCCCACTCCATCCATCCATCCATCCCACTCCATCCATCCATCCCCCCACTCCATCCATCCATCCATCCATCCATCCATCCATCCATCCATCCATCCATCCCCCCACTCCATCCATCCATCCCTGCACTCCATCCATCCATCCCACTCCATCCATCCATCCCACTCCGTCCATCCATCCGCCCACTCCATCCATCCATCCCCCACTCCATCCATCCAGCCATCCATCTCACTCCATCCATCCATCCCACTCCATCCATCCATCCCACTCCATCCATCCATCCCACTCCATCCATCCCCCCACTCCATCCATCCATCCCACTCCATCCATCCATCCATCTATCCATCCCACTTCATCCATCCCACTCCATCCATCCATCCATCCCACTCCATCCATCCCCCACTCCATCCATCCCCCCACTCCACCCATCCATCCATCCATCCATCCCACTCCATCCATCCATCCCACTCCATCCATCCATCCCACTCCATCCATCCATCCCACTCCATCCATCCCCCCACTCCATCCACCCCCCAACTCCATCCATCCATCCCACTCCATCCATCCATCCATCCCACTCCATCCATCCCCCACTCCATCCATCCCCCACTCCATCCATCCCCCCACTCCATCCACCCCCACTCCATCCATCCATCCCACTCCATACATCCATCCATCCCACTCCATCTATCCATCCATCCTACTCCATCCATCCATCCCCCACTCCATCCATCCATCCATCCATCCATCCATCCATCCATCCATCCATCCATCCCCCCACTCCATCCATTCATCCCCCCACTCCATCCATCCATCCCACACCATCATCCATCCCACTCCATCCATCCCCCCACTCCATCCATCCATCCCACTCCATCCCTCCATCCATCCCACTCCATCCATCCCTCCATCCCACTCCATCCATCAATCCATCCTACACCATCCATCCATCGCCCCAATCCATCCATCCATCCCCCCACTCCATCCATCCATCCCCCCACTCCATCCATCCATCCCACTCCATCCATCCATCCCACTCCATCCATCCATACCCCCAATCCATCCATCCATCCCACCCCATCCATCCATCCATCCATCCATCCCACTCCACCCATCCATTCCTCCACTCCATCCATCCATCCATCCCACTCAATCCATCCATCCCACTCCATCCATCCATCCATCTCCATCCATCCCACTCCATCCATCATCCTTCCACTCCATCCATCCATCCCCCCACTCCACCCATCCATCCATCCATCCATCCCACTCCATCCATCCCACTCCATCCATCCCCCCACTCCATCCATCCCCCACTCCATCCACCCCCCACTCCATCCCACTCCATCCATCCATCCATCCATCCCACTCCATCCATCCATCCATCCCACTCCATCTATCCATCCATCCATCCCCCACTCCATCCATCCATCCATCCATCCATCCAGCCCCCCACTCCATCCATCCATCCCCCCACTCCATCCATCCATCCCACTCCATCATCCATCCCACTCCATCCATCCATCCCCCCACTCCATCCATCCCCCACTCCATCCATCCATCCATCCATCCCCCCACTCCATCCATCCATCCATCCCACTCCATCCATCCATCCATCCATCCCACTCCATCCATCCATCCATCCCACTCCATCCATCCATCCCTCCACTCCATCCATCCATCCATCCATCCATCCATCCATCCATCCATCCATCCATCCATCCATCCATCCCCCCCACTCCATCCATCCATCCCTGCACTCCATCCATCCATCCCACTCCATCCATCCATCCCACTCCATCCATCCATCCCCCCACTCCATCCATCCATCCCCCACTCCATCCATCCAGCCATCCATCTCACTCCATCCATCCATCCCACTCCATCCATCCATCCCACTCCATCCATCCATCCCACTCCATCCATCCCCCCACTCCATCCATCCATCCCACTCCATCCATCCATCCATCCCACTCCATCCATCCCACTCCATCCATCCATCCATCCCACTCCATCCATCCCCCCACTCCATCCATCCATCCCACTCCATCCATCCATCCATCCCACTCCATCCATCATCCCCCCACTCGATCCATCCATCCCCCCACTCCATCCACCCATCCATCCATCCATCCCACTCCATCCATCCATCCCACTCCATCCATCCATCCCACTCCATCCATCCACCCATCCCACTCCATCCATCCCCCACTCCATCCATCCCCCCACTCCATCCACCCCCCACTCCATCCATCCATCCCACTCCATCCATCCATCCATCCACCCCACTCCATACATCCATCCATCCCACTCCATCTATCCATCCATCCTACTCCATCCATCCATCCCCCACTCCATCCATCCATCCATCCATCCATCCATCCATCCATCCATCCAGCCCCCACTCCATCCATCCATCCCCCCACTCCATCCATCCATCCCACTCCATCATCCATCCCACTCCATCCATCCCCCCACTCCATCCATCCATCCCACTCCATCCATCCATCCATCCCACTCCATCCATCACTCCATCCCACTCCATCCATCCATCCATCCTACTCCATCCATCCATCGCCCCACTCCATCCATCCATCCCCCCACTCCATCCATCCATCCCCCCACTCCATCCATCCATCCCACTCCATCCATCCATCCCACTCCATCCATCCATACCCCCAATCCATCCATCCATCCCACCCCATCCATCCATCCCACTCCACCCATCCATTCCTCCACTCCATCCATCTATCCATACCACTCAATCCATCCATCCCACTCCATCCATCCATCTCCATCCATCCCACTCCATCCATCATCCCTCCACTCCATCCATCCATCCCCCCACTCCATCCATCCATCCATCGATCCATCCATCCATCCCACTCCATCCATCCATCCATCCCACTCCATCCATCCATCCATCCCACTCCATCCATCCCCCCACTCGATCCATCCCCCACTCCATCCACCCCCCACTCCATCCCACTCCATCCATCCATCCATCCCACTCGATCCATCCATCCATCCCACTCCATCTATCCATCCATCCTACTCCATCCATCCATCCCCCACTCCATCTATCCATCCATCCATCCATCCATCCATCACTCCATCCATCCATCCCCCCACTCCATCCATCCATCCCACTCCATCATCCATCCCACTCCATCCATCCATCCCCCCACTCCATCCATCCCCCACTCCATCCATCCATCCATCCATCCCCCCACTCCATCCATCCATCCATCCCACTCCATCCATCCATCCCACTCCATCCATCCATCCATCCCACTCCATCCATCCATCCCCCCACTCCATCCCTCCATCCATCCATCCATCCATCCATCTATCCATCCATCCATCCCCCCACTCCATCCATCCATCCCTGCACTCCATCCATCCATCCCACTCCATCCATCCATCCCACTCCATCCATCCATCCCCCCACTCCATCCATCCATCCCCACTCCATCCATCCAGCCATCCATCTCACTCCATCCATCCATCCCACTCCATCCATCCATCCCACTCCATCCATCCATCCCACTCCATCCATCCATCCCACTCCATCCATCCCCCACTCCATCCATCCATCCCACTCCATCCATCCATCCATCCATCCATCCCACTCCATCCATCCATCCCACTCCATCCATCCATCCCACTCCATCCATCCCCCCCACTCCATCCATCCATCCCACTCCATCCATCCATCCATCCCACTCCATCCATCCCTCCATCCCACTCCATCCATCCTACTCCATCATCCATCCCCCCACTCCATCCATCCACCCCCCACTCCATCCATCCATCCATCCCACTCCATCCATCCATCCCACTCCATCCATCCATCCCCCCACTCCATCCATCCATCCCACTCCATCCATCCATCCATCCATCCCACTCCATCCATCCATTCCCCCACTCCATCCATCCATCCATCCATCCATCCATCCCACTCCATCCATCCATCTCCATCCATCCCACTCCATCCATCATCCCCCCACTCCATCAATCCATCCCCCCACTCCATCCATCCATCCATCCATCCATCCATCCATCCATCCATCCATCCATCCATCCATCCCACTCCATCCATCCATCCCACTCCATCCATCCATCCCACTCCATCCATCCCCCCACTCCATTCACCCCCCAACTCCATCCATCCATCCCACTCCATCCATCCATCCATCCCACTCCATCCATCCCCCACTCCATCCATCCCCCCACTCCATCCACCCCCACTCCATCCATCCATCCCACTCCATACATCCATCCATCCCACTCCATCTATCCATCCATCCTACTCCATCCATCCATCCCCCACTCCATCCATCCATCCATCCATCCATCCATCCAGCCCCCCACTCCATCCATCCATCCCCCCACTCCATCCATCCATCCCACACCATCATCCACCCCACTCCATCCATCCCCCCACTCCATCCATCCATCCCACTCCATCCATCCATCCATCCCACTCCATCCATCCCTCCATCCCACTCCATCCATCAATCCATCCTACTCCATCCATCCATCGTCCCAATCCATCCATCCATCCCCCCACTCCATCCATCCATCCCCCCACTCCATCCATCCATCCCACTCCATCCATCCATCCCACTCCATCCATCCATACCCCCAATCCATCCATCCATCCCACCCCATCCATCCATCCATCCATCCCACTCCACCCATCCATTCCTCCACTCCATCCATCCATCCATCCCACTCAATCCATCCATCCCACTCCATCCATCCATCTCCATCCATCCCACTCCATCCATCATCCTTCCACTCCATCCATCCATCCCCCCACTCCACCCATCCATCCATCCATCCATCCCACTCCATCCATCCATCCCACTCCATCCATCCCACTCCATCCATCCCCCCACTCCATCCATCCCCCACTCCATCCACCCCCCACTCCATCCCACTGCATCCATCCATCCATCCATCCCACTCCATCCATCCATCCATCCCACTCCATCTATCCATCCATCCTACTCCATCCATCCATCCCCCACTCCATCCATCCATCCATCCATCCAGCCCCCCCACTCCATCCATCCATCCCCCCACTCCATCCATCCATCCCACTCCATCATCCATCCCACTCCATCCATCCATCCCCCCACTCCATCCATCCCCCACTCCATCCATCCATCCATCCATCCCCCCACTCCATCCATCCATCCCTGCACTCCATTCATCCATCCCACTCCATCCATCCATCCCACTCCATCCATCCATCCCCCCACGCCATCCATCCATCCCCCACTTCATCCATCCAGCCATCCATCTCACTCCATCCATCCATCCCACTCCATCCATCCATCCCACTCCATCCATCCATCCCACTCCATCCATCCCCCCACTCCATCCATCCATCCCACTCCATCCATCCATCCATCCATCCATCCCACTCCATCCATCCCACTCCATCCATCCATCCATCCCACTCCATCCATCCCCCCACTCCATCCATCCATCCCACTCCATCCATCCATCCATCCCACTCCATCCATCCCTCCATCCCACTCCATCCATCCTACTCCATCCATCCATCCCCCCACACCATCCATCCATCCATCCATCCATCCATCCCCCCACTCCATCCATCCATCCATCCCACTCCATCCATCCATCCCACTCCATCCATCCATCCCCACACTCCATCCATCCATCCCACTCCATCCATCCATCCATCCATCCATCCCACTCCATCCATCCATTCCCCCACTCCATCCATCCATCCATCCCACTCCATCCATCCATCTCCATCCATCCCACTCCATCCATCATCCCCCCACTCCATCAATCCATCCCCCCACTCCATCCATCCATCCCCCCACTCCATCCATCCATCCATCCATCCATCCATCCATCCATCCATCCATCCATCCATCCCACTCCATCCATCCATCCCACTCCATCCATCCATCCCACTCCATCCATCCATCCCACTCCATCCATCCATCCATCCCACTCCATCCATCCCCCCACTCCATCCACCCCCCAACTCCATCCATCCATCACACTCCATCCATCACACTCCATCATCCAACCATCCCACTCCATCTATCCATCCATCCTACTCCATCCATCCATCCCCCACTCCATCCATCCATCCCCCACTCCATCCATCCATCCATCCATCCAGCCCCCCACTCCATCCATCCATCCCCCACTCCATCCATCCATCCCACTCCATCCATCCATCCCACTCCATCCATCCATCCCCCCACTCCATCCATCCATCCCACTCCATCCATCCATCCATCCATCCATCCCCCCACTCCATCCATCCATCCATTGATCCCACTCCATCCATCCATCCCACTCCATCCACCCATCTCCATCCATCCCACTCCATCCATCCATCCACCCACTCCATCCATCCATCCCCCCACTCCATCCATCCATCCATCAATCCCACTCCATCTATCCATCCCACTCCATCCATCCATCCCACTCCATCCATCCATCCATCCCCCCCACTCCATCCATCCCCCCCACTCCATCCATCCCCCCACTCCATCCATCCATCCCACTCCATCCATCCATCCCCCGACTCCATCCATCCATCCCTCCACTCCATCCATCCATCCCTCCATCCCGCACTCCATCCATCCATCCCCGCACTCCATCCATTCCCCCGACTCCCCGCCCCGTACTCCATCCCTCCCCCGCCCTACACTCCATCCCTCCCCCGCCCAACACTCCATCCCTTCCCCGCCCACACTTCATCCCTCCCCGCCCCACACTCCATCCCTCGCCCACACTCCATCCCTCGCCCACACTCCATCCCTCGCCCACACCCCACACTCCATCCCTCGCACTCTTGCCCTGCCTCTCTCTCACCCTGCCTCTATCTTTCGCCCTCCCTCTATCTATCTATCGCCTTCACTATCCATCGCATCACCACAGCATCACTCAGGGGCACCACAACATCACTATGCGCTACCACAGCATCACTGAACGCCACAGCATCACTCGTCGCCGCCACAACATCATTCAGAGCCACCACAGCATCAATCTGTCCAACCATTCAACAACAACTGATTCAAATATGTTCTCTCAATGTTTCAAACTTTATTACAAATGTCACACATTTTTTTTAATATTTCACTTCTGTTCTTGTTGTGCCCTTCTGCCCTTTGCTAGACTCGTTTTTCCCTTGTTTTTCTGCCCTTCTGCCCTCTGTTAGACTCGTTTTTTGTGCCTTTCTGCACACTGCATCACCACATCATCACTCAGCGCTACCTCAGCGCTACCCCAGCATCACTCAGCACCACCACATTATCACTCAGCACCACCACATTATCACTCAGCACCACCACATTATCACTCAGCACCACCACAGCACCACCCAGCGCCACCCCAGCATCACTCAGTGCCACCCCTGCATCACTCATCGCCACCACAGCATCACTCAGCGCCACACCAGCATCACTCAGCGCCACCACATTATCACTCAGCACCACCACAGCACCACTCAGCATCACTCAGCACCACCACAGCATCACTCAGCACCACCACAGCACCACTCAGCACCACCACAGCATCACTCAGCGCCACCCCAGCATCACTCAGCACCACCACATTATCACTCAGCACCACCACATTATCACTCAGCACCACCACAGCACCACTCAGCACCAACACAGCACCACTCAGCACCACCACAGCACCACTCAGCACCACCACATTATCACTCAGCACCACTCAGCACCACCACAGCACCACTCAGCACCACCACAGCATCACTCAGCACCACCACAGTATCACTCAGCACCACCACAGCATCACTCAGCGCCACCCCAGCATCACTCAGCACCACTCAGCACCACCACAGCGCAACTCAGCACCACCACAGCATCACTCAGCGCCACCCCAGCATTACTCGGCACCATCACAGTACCACTCAGCGCTACCCCAGCATCACTCAGCACCACCACATTATCACTCAGCAACACCACATTATCACTCAGCACCACTCAGCACCATAACAGCACCACTCAGCACCACCACAGCACCACTCAGCACCACCACAGCACCACTCAGCAGCACCACTCAGCACCACAACAGCATCACTCAGCAACACCACAGCATCACTCAGCAACACCACAGCACCACTCAGCAGCACCACAGCACCACCACAGCACCACTCAGCACCACCACAGCATCACTCAAGCGCAACCCCAGGTTATAGGTGTCACATTTTGCGAAAGTTATAACTATTGGCATTGTAAATGACAAAGCTATTAATTTAGCTATTTTCAAAACCAACATATAAATTAAAAAAAAATCATTTCCAAGACCAATAGCTCAAACTTTCCTAATGCGAGACCTATTGCATTGCAAATGCTTGTTATATCTTCCTCCCTTGTGAACTGTTTAGTGAAGGCCGATGTTCTAAGCACCGTCCACAGTGATCATAACCCAATTCTGACACTCATTAAATCTGTTAATAAATTTAAAAAGCGGAAGGAAATAGGGGCAAGAAATCTGGTTGCATCGACAGATAAACTCAAAGTAATCTGGAAGGGCATAGATAATAAGGCCCTTCTAGCACGAATTATAAAAACGTATCCCTTATTGGTGGAACGTGTCTGTCCAGTAGATGCCCAGGTCCAGAGATTATTCAGGCCTTTTCCGGGTTATGTGCGGGTATTAAAAAAGAGATCTCTAAACCCGTTAGTAACTCAAATAAAAACCCCAGTTGGTTTAATGGCACCTGCTCACGGGCGAATCGAGAATTACGGGAAGCACTTGTTGCGGAACCCAGGGATTGGTCTCTGGTTAGAGCCTTGAGAACACGCTACAAGAAGGCTACAAAAACACGCACAGGGGCGTTATTAAAGGAGCGGTGGGATTCTCTCCCCCGCTCCGCCACACTTAAAGATGTCACCGGGTTCTGTGGTGAGGTAAAATCTATGAGGTCCTTGGGCTCAAATATCACCCGATTAACATGTAATATAGTAATATATGTAATATAGCCAGTAAAATGTGGGAAGATCACTTTTCAAGTATATACACAGCACCACAAATGACCGTTGACAATAATTGTTTAGTTAAGGTGGTTAACATTTCTATAACTGAAGTGGAAGATACTATAAACCAAAGTGTTGGAAATAAAGCGCCAGGTCCTGATGGATTATCAATTGACCTACTTAAATCAGAGCCAGATTTTTGGTCCCCTTTATTATGTAATGTTTTTAATAATGTGTCCCATACTACTATCCCAAAAACCTGGTCAAACAGTATTATTGTCCCTATCTTTAAGAAGGGCAATAGACTTAACCCCAGTTGCTATCGCCCTATATCTTTGATCGACAACACCCTGAAGATTTTAGAAAGAGTGATTTTTAACAAGATCATGAACTGGGCAGAGGACAATCAGATTTTACACCCTTGTCAGTTGGGATTTAGGAGCAATGTGGGAACTGTGGAACAGTGCTTGAACCTAAATCTTATACTGGGCAAATATACTATCGCCAAAAAAGCCCCATTGTACTTGGGCTTTATGGATTTGAGTTCGGCTTTTGATTTTGTTAACCGTTCACGATTATGGGAGATTCTTTTAAATTACGGGTTGGACAAGGTACTTGTACTTTTTTTGGCACATTTGCACAGAGACCTGAAAGCCCGGGTCAGGATAAATAATGAAGGCGAGGTCTCCGGGGATATTTTAATTGGTAGGGGGGTTAGACAAGGTTGTGTCTTAGCCCCTCTACTTTTTATTCTTTATATAAATGAACTAAAAAATTCCCTGTCTAAATTAACCAGTGATGTCCCTAAAATCAATGGCAAACTGCTTCCTGTATTATTATATGCAGACGATGCGTTCCTGATGGGCAGCACGCCAAAAGCACTTCGCACTTTAATATCGGGTTTTGTATCCTTTATGGCTGACCTTGATTTGTGCACTAATTTTAACAAATCATATATAATGTCTTGCGGGCCTAAAAAGTATTGCATTCATCAAATTGTATCAGGAAAAGATCTCCTAAAATGCACTAGCACTTTTCCTTACCTGGGCTTGATTTATTCAGACTGAGGATCGTGGCAGCCTCATGTAGCCCATGGGAAAAATAAACTCAGTAAGGCTATAAACTCTATAATTAGCCTCCGATAGCCAAAGCAGGCTGAGGTTGTAATACCGTTACTACAGATCTATAAAACCCAATGCCTACCGACAGCAACTTATGGTGCAGAGGTGGGGGGGTATACAAACTGTAGTAGCATACAAACTGAAGAAAATAGATTCTCTAGAAAGGTACTAGGGGCCATCATTTCCGCACTTACCTATATATGCCATAAGGAATTAAACCTTTTTTATGTGGAGGATTTCATCAGATCACGGCCGGCACTATTTTGGCTAAAGATATGGCGGAATCCTGCCGCATTTTTAACACAAGAAATAATCACAGACTGTCTCAAGTGTGATAGGGGCAGTCACACACTCTGGCTTGGAGCAGTGAAGAAAAGTGTAGCCAGTGTGGAGTTGGAGCATACTTTCTTCTCTCCTCTAGCTACTGAAGGTATAAACCATAAGTCCGTGAGAGGGGCATTGTATGGTTTGTACCGGAAAGAAAGAGAAAAGACGGAGCACCACAAATCGTCAATCATTAGATATACCCCTTTCCTGGTGCCACCGGGCAGGATCAATAACATGCCACAGGTATATCTTAGAAAAAACCTTGGGAGATGGAATAGGAGCCTGCTATTCCGTCTTAGGGCTGGGAGCATAAAATATTCACTCTGTTTCCCGTTGGGTTTTAATAAAAATTTGGAGAACCTGTCTTGCCCATGTGGTATCGGATGTAAACAAACATTGTTACACTTTGTGTTTTTCTGTGGATTTTATTTTAAATACATCAAACAGTATTTAATTCCTTATTTTAAAGCACAGGTTATTGTTGATTTTAATTTGGCATTACAGGAAATACAGTCGTTAGGTAGTGATGAAATGATTTTCAGAGTTAGCTCTTTCCTCCAATCTGCGACACGTTCACGAGTTTCTATGAATATGCCGTAGTTAAAAGTGAATTATCCGCACATGTATTTTGCTGTTTTGCACATAGTCTAAAGTTTACATAATGCAGATTTGCTCATAGATATTTTGGTACTGTTGTTTATACATTGTTATATTATATTTATTTGCATTTTTAGCATTATTCTTGCATATTGGCTTCCTGTTGGTATTGAAGTCCTCAAAGCGAATCATTTGCACATATAATTGCTGTTTGCACATATTTTAAAGCTTTGATATTATTGATTTCTATGTAGCGATTGTTAAAATTATTGCTTTTTTCATGCTAGATTTTAATCAATAGTATCGTAATATTATCTTTGTACACTGGATTCTGCTGCTACTGAAGTCCTTTTCATACCCGTTTTATGTGTTTTTCCGTGATTATACATTTATGTCTTATTGCTTGTGATGACCTGTACTTTTATGGATATTTTATATCCGAATAATGACCATTTGACTTGACTTGGCTATAAAATAAAATACCAAAAAAGAAGAAATAGTTCCTCAGTAATGGCATGACCAGCGGGTGGACACTAATTAAGGTAAATTAAGCTGTACTTGGTCCATGCACCACAAGAAGTGACACCAACACAGTTATTTAATTTAATTTACTCACTGATGGTAGTTTAAGCCAGCAAGCCCACCCAAGGTAACAATGTCCTATTGTGCTGTCTGCTGATGCCAGCAAGGCCAGGGAAGCAGACAGGGGGCGTGGGGTTGCGGTTTCACCAGCTCCTAACAATGTCAGATAGGAGAGGCATCAAATGTGCATGTCGGGCTGGAAACAGGAAGGTACCCGTCCAACCCGACATGCGCACTTGAAGACTAGAAAGCCTTCTGCCAGTCAATTAAGCCCCACCCCGAACTCATGCAGAAAGGCACCCAGTCTGATTTAAAAGCAATGCAGACAGACACACAATGTAATTTCGCATTTATTTCATATGGGGCAAAAAATAAAGGTGGGCAACGCTCCGATAGAGGAACCGCCTCTGGTTAGGAACATGTTTCTCAAGCAGGAGGCTCTTTAGCTCCCATTTAGATGTCTCCCTGGCTAAATGATACTGCTGTTTCTTTTTCTGTTTGTGGGACTGCTTCTGCAATATTGTGCATAGATGCAGAAAAGGCTTTTGACCTGGTGAGCTGGATTTTTTTTATTTAATGTTTTGAAAGTAATGTGGTTTAGGCATCAGCTCATAAGGTCAATACCAACTATATACAAAGGGTCTACAGCATCAGTAGCCTTGAATGGTGGCGTCTCGGAGCCAAGAAAGATCACCAGAAATCCCAGGCAAGGGTGCTCCCTTTCACAATATTAATGTAGCATCTAGTTTGTCTATTGATGGGAGTGAAAGCAGGGACTCCAAAACTTAAATTATATGCTGATGATCTAGTGCTACTTCTTCAACCAGAAGTGACAGTTTTTGATAACTTGTTTCTCATATTCACATACTTCTCAGCTCTGTCAAGGTACTGGGTTAATATTTCTAAAACGGAAATTATCCTTTTTAATAGCGATTTCTCATTTCCCCAATATCTACAGGCATCCTATCATAGGAACCTGGTAAGGCATCTGGGAATTAAAGTATTTATTTATTTATTTGCGGGTTTGTATCACGCTAGATTCGACTCCCGGAGGAGTATCTCTGCGCCTTTGGCAGCCACAGCAACAAGGGGAGGGAAAACCAGGAGGAATATAAGTTTAAAATTGAAACAAAAAACTTTTGAGTTGTTTCCTAAATGATAGGTGTTCGGAGCACAGTCTGAGAGCTCTAGGGAGGCTGTTCCATAAAGAGGGCCCAGCCAAAGACAGAGCCCTGCCACCGTGTCTAACTTTCTTTGCCCGGGGGACACATAATAGGCCTTGGTCACTGGACCTGAGAGAACGTGTGGGAAGGTAGGGAGTGAATTTGTTTACCAGATATGCAGGGCTAAGTCCATTAAGGCTTTTATGAATTATGCAGCATGCTTTAAATTTGGTCCTCTGTTTGACAGGCAGCCAATGAAGTTTTGCCAGGAGTGGTTTGGAAGGAGTATGGGGAGGGGCGTTTAGGACCAGTCGAGCTGCAGTGTTCTGAACTACTTGGAGTTTTGCCAGAACGCCTTCGTTAGCAGACAGAAACAGGCCATTGCAATAGTCTATACGACTTAAGACAAGAGCCTGCACCAATGTTTTTCTGACTGAGTCGGGGAGTAGCGGGAACACTTTCCGTAGAAGGCCAATCACGTGGAAACATGAACCCACCACGTAGTTGCTATGCTGTTTCAGTGAGAGCTCCTGATCCAATCGGACTCCTAGGTTTTTTACAACCTGTTTAGGTTCTGGAACTGGTCCAAGATCTTGTGGCCACCAGTACGGGGTCCACAGGAGTTTAGCCTCTCCGAACAGCATAACTTTGGTCTTCCCGACATTACATTGAAGGCAATTGGTTGCCATCCAATGTGCCACAGCCATCATACCCTGGGAAAAAGAGTTCTTAATCTCGGAGGTGAGGGATTTAAAAGGGAAGAGGAACTGAGTGTCATCGGCGTAAGACACCGGAATGAAGCCATATGTTTGCATGATATTGGCCAGGGGTGCCACATAGATGTTGAAAAGGGTGGAGCTTAAGCAGGAGCCCTGTGGCACCCCTTTTGAAATCTCAACCTCCTCTGAGCGATAAGCACCCATGGTCATACGTTGGGTGCTGTTGGAAAGGAAATTCTTAAGCCAGGCGAGTGCCTTATGTTCCAAACCGATGTTGGCCAACCGAGTTGTCAAGATGTTATGTGACACAGTGTCAAACTCCGCAGACAGGTCCAATAGCACCAGTATCAGAGAATTATGATGACATATACAAACTGAATATTACCCCCCTGTTGAAAGGTGGTTTATTAGTAGGTGGTTTATTAGTAGGTGCAGGTAGGCACCTACAGCTAGTAATAACATGACCATCAGAAATAGGGTACAGTCAAGTCTCAATAAATTAAGCCTTGCCCAACCCTTGGTAGCTAGGCTCATGAGCAGTCAGGCTTAACTTAGGAGACAGGTGTGTAAACACACCTAAAACATGACACACAACATAAATCCAACACCAATTTATAAAAATAGGAATTATTTTCATGATTAAAATGACACTAAAACGACAGAAATCAAATGTAAGGAACGGAGATATGAATTTTTAGGCATTAAATTAAAAATGTGCTTCTAGCACCAAAAAGTGAAAAGCACCAATCACGGCTATCTGGTTGCACTTGACCGACAACAATTCAAAGTTTCAGGCCAAATGCGATGGAAGGTGGATTGGATACATTGCGTGGTCAGGCCAGTAAAAATTTTACCTGTGTACTTAGTCACTTTTTTAGTTCTTTTTTCCTCCAGGTCAGGCGATCCTCCTCGGCAAGGCAGGTTGCAGTTCGACAGCTGCGGCCTGCTTTAACGTGATGCCTCTGTGACCCCTAGAGGTCTTGGTTCTCATCGTCGATGGTGAAGAGCTCCTGAGCTTTCAGCGGGCAAGCCAGAATTTAAGGCAGGGTCACGGTTCGACGTCTTGACTCTCGTGGTCGGGTTCGGTCAACTTATTGAGCTTTTTGACAAAAGTTGTCCAAATGTTCTCAAAATTCAGGATCTTCTAGAAGGTCTCCTTAGAGTCTTTGAGGGTCCACAACACCAGTCAAGGGTCCAGAAGCTATGAGTGGCCTCTTGGAGGTTTGAGACTTCAATTCCCACAATGCACCTGGTCAAATTCTTCAAAGTTCAAGTGAAGCTGGTCAGCTGGACTTGTCTTGGTGGAGGTGTTGCAGGTGGCTTCTTGTAGCTCTTTTCTACCTGTTGTTGTCAGAGAGTCCCCTCCTTCATCTTCTGGAGCAAGGTAAACCCCTCTTTTGTGAAGCCCAGAGTGCGCAGCAGATGCATTTCTTATGAGTGCAGTCCTCTCTTGGTGCAGACCAGGGGTTAAGCAAGGCAGTCCTTATTTGATGTTTCCAGGCAGGGATCTGAGGGGCTGTGCAGCTCTTCCACATTTATTGCCATTTCTGGGCTGGCTATAAGGAGGGCACCTGTGACCAATGGGGTTCAAGATGCGACCCTCTGTGAAGGCCACTTTCTAGGAAGTGTGAGATATGTCTGTCCCAAAAAGCAATTCTCACTAAAAATGAAAAATTGGGGAAATATCTCCAGGAGATTCAGGTCTGGCTAGCCCATCCCACAGGTGTGGCTACGTTTTCCTTGCATGTCCCTTCCAGCCCCTCTCCTAATTGAATTATAGGGACTCCCATCTGGCTGGGGGTGCAGAAAGTGGGGGTGGGCCTGGTTCCTGTCCTATCTGTCTTTCTCCCTTTAAAGACCAGTTCGGCTACCCAACACCCTTCCTGTCCTGGCACCTGCAGCTGCAGATCTCCTCCCACCAGATGGTGTCTTTTTTTCAGCCCAGGCAACTTCACTCCTAATCAGGAGCAGCTTGGCTGAGCCTGTCATAGGCTGGCCAATCAGAAGAAGATGTTACAGGGCTGTATTTGGTAACTTCAAGAAAGCAAGTTCCATAACTTCTTTCCTGCAATAGCTATAATAAATCTAACCTTGGTGCGTTGTTGGATTTATTGTAACTATTATTTTGATTGTTTGAATTATTGTTCTAGCTCACTCCTGTCAAAGGTTAAGCTTTACTAAAGTTTAATAAAGCTCTCCCGTGTTAGCCTATGAGGTAGCACACTACAGTGGAGGTAACAACTTTGGCAACTTTTCCCTCACCAGGGCATATAAAACATAGTTTATAATGCCCCTGCTTATTATAACAATGCACCTTACCCTTGGGGCACCTAGAGCAGACCTCAGGGGTGACTTATTTGTAATAATAAGGTAGTTTTAGACTTTAAAAGTACTTTTAATTCCAAAATCCGAATTAGAACATATTTTTATTTTAAAAGCAACCCACAAAGCAGGGCTGCTTTTAAAATGGCAGCAGACACCACAGCAGTGCACATTAGAGAGCATTAAAATTCACTGGGGTCTCTAAACCTACATGCCCTACCATATACTAGGGACTTAGAGGAAGGTTGTCAGTACCAATTGTAATTACACCTATTTACCATAAACATTTTAAACGAAACACTGGCCTTGGGCCTGGTTAGCAGCACCAAGGGCTCAATCAGAGTCAGAAAACCATCTAGTAGTCCAAATGGGGGTAAAAAATGGGGGGACATCTGCGCAAAAAGCCCTGTTTTCTTACATCTTCTAATTGCTAAGATTAAAAGTAAGCTAAAAACAATTTGGTAAGCTGCCAATTTCTATCACTGGTAGAGTTGCAAAGTAAAAATGCAGATAGTGCCCCTTTTTAAAAAATGTTTTTACATCAATTCCATGTTCACTAACCAATATATTTTTCCATAAACTAAACTCACTTATCTACAGTTTTATTTGGAACGAAGAACATCCTAGGATCCTCCCAAGGAAAACCTGAATTTGGCAGATGAAGGACGTTTATCTCTCCCGGATTGGAAGACATATTACTTTGCAGCCTTCATTATAACCAATGATAGGTATTATAAATTCAATAAATCTAAGTTATTATGATCTTTTTTCCTTAGAAAGAATGAGAACTGGGAACTTCTCTTTCCAGGCCCTTCTATCCTCTGAGTCAAGACTTCTAAATTGATATGGTATCACACATTAGACATTTTTAAGCAGAAGATGGCTAAAGATTCCCAACATCCATGCAGAAACTCCACTTAAAAGTATATGCCTGGCAGTTCTGGAGAAAGAGACAAATAGGAAAGTTTTAGTTTTTGGAAAGTAGAGGATTGATAAATTAACAATAATCTAGTCACATGGGAGGCTGTTCAGGCTAAATTTGCATCACCATGGATGGACTCAATATTCTTCCCTACTTTAAAATAGTCTCTGTGCTGAATAAATATCTACCGCTCCCAATCAAAACTACAAGGGAGGTATTTATGCTTTATTCAGCCCGTCTAGTCAATGGAGAAAGTTTGGTCAGTGGGTACTCTAGCTACAGGCTTCGCAAAATAACTTAGAAGACCTGTTCCGCGCTATACATAGCAGGTGGCAAAAAGAAACAAATACAAACTTACAGGGCACAAGTCCTAAAAAAAGAAGTGGGGGGGACGAGATCACCGGAAGTGACGTCAGGGGGCATATTCATATGCCTTTAGATGAGTCTGCAACCTGCCGCACCCCACACCACTCCTGAGGCCTGGTGCCAAGGTGAAATGCAGGGCAGATCAGCTGAAAAACTGTCACAAACAATTATACAAAAACTGATTACCGCTGTTTGGAAGAGGCTGCGGTTTGTTTCCCAATACAAAGCCTCACCTGTAATTACGCATCGGCGGATTTCGCGGCTCGGCGCTCTAATTGCCAGAGAGGCCAAAGAGTGAAGTCCAGCTTTTGTGCAGGGGGGACGTCGTCCACCCTGTAAAATAAGTGGGGGGACGCCGTCCACCCGCGTGGTACCCCGACTCGAGTCCTGCAAACTTAGCCCGAGGGGAATGGGTAGAAGCCTCTCAACTTAATTGGAGCGGGCTAGAGGTCCCAATTTTCAATGAATGTAGTTGTATGCCCAGTGGATGGTGTATTATACTCCTTCATTACTGCCAAAAGTGGAATTCAAATGTGCCCAACCAGAGTCCAAATGTATGGAGCCTGGAAATTGGATTCCCATGATCTGGGAATGTAATAAGTTAAAAGCATGTTGGGAGCAGTCCTGGAGTGCATGCAGGCCTCACTCGGGGCTGAGTGCACTCCAGAAGCGAACTCGATTCTTCTTGGCTGCTCTAAGCATTTGGGGACTCACCTCTGGTGAGTCATTACAGCAGCACTAGTAACAGAGCTGTGATTACTGCTTGTCGGAGATCGCCTGTACCATCCATACTTGGGTTTTGGACCCAGAAGCTAAAGAATGTGTATATCGAAAAACATCTGTATGTCAAGAGGATGGGAAAGAGGAGGACGTTTATTAAAACTCGGAAATATGCTATGCACTTAATAAATGCATGATATGATGGGTTTGTTTTTAATTTCAAGGATTGTTTGTAAACATTGGTTATGTGCGGGAGCTAAATTAAAAAATGTTAATGGAATAGTTTTAGCAATACTTTAAGCCTGTGTGAAATATGTCAGTTGAGAGATCATTTTTACAGGTGTGCAACAGGAAACCGATTTTGTTAAAACCTATAAACCAATCAGAAATCATCCTAAGAAATCTGATGTTTATGTTGGTTTATTTGTGATCTTTCATTACGGACGTTGTAGAACGTCCTGCCATGTTTAGATCTCCAAAAATCAATATATGTGATTCTGAGAATTGTGGTAATGTGAAAAATAGGTAATTATGAATATTTTGAGATTTTATTACATAAAAAGAATTTTTAGGTATTCGGTGGTGTACACATCTTATGAAAGACGCAAGATGAAAGGACAAGCAAAAAATTCCCAAGGATGTCACTTTAAGGAAATCATCCTCCATAGTGTAGGAGAGCTTAATGGAAGTGGAGTTCAGTAATATTACTTCTCAGTTGATATTCATTTAAAAAAATAGTTTCAGTACCCCATTCCACACTTGCATACTTTACAGAGCAAAGCCATATTCGGTGACCCTTCAATTAATTATAAGCAGCAGGCCCACTTCTAGAGTGAGTGGGATGAGATCCTCATTGTGCAAAAAGATTGGGATTTTTGTGATCGATTGGTGCATTCCGCGCAAGACCATGGCCTTCATCCCAAGAAAGAATACAGCTCAGAGTGAGTTGGGTAAGATCCCTTGATGCAGAGTAATGACTCCAACATTGCGTCTTCATGCTCTCTTTCATCAATGTTTTGAATTGTATATTTATTTTGACAGCAAAATTATATTATAGATACCCCATTTCCAGTCCAAAATGGGAAACATCTGCATACATGATTGGCAGCCATTTAGAGTGCTAACATTCAAAATGTTTAGCTTTTTAGGATTCACTATTGTTGGACCAATCCCAAGCTGTATTTTGCAGCACATGAAGTAGTATTACTGTATTACTACACTCGCCGTGTTTGTTGGAGGAGGCGACAGGAGGAGAAGGACTACGACTCCCAGGGGGCACGCTGCATAAGCCCGCACCTGGGAACCATTCGCTGTTGACCGGCGCGTACATAACGCATCATCACCTCCGCTGCGCGGACGCGCGCGGAGGTGATGAAGGGCGGGCCCATTTAAGCCCGTTCAAGACCGGCGAAGGACGGGACGGGCCACCCCCTAATATCCACATTTGCAGCTTTTCGAAAAGTGGTTAGAGACTCTTTGCATTCACCCTTTTTGTTCACGTGACTCAGTGTGGGCCGGAACAAGAGTCATCTTGTCGCAGACACCTTTGCAAGTTAGCTCACTATGGCTATATCACCACCCATAGGAGTAAATGGCAGAAGAAGCACAGGGGGGACATTAATGGGCACCCTGGACAACTTCTTGATCAGAGTATCTAGCGCCTTGGCCAAAGACATTGAATTGACCGAAAAGAGGTTATCCCTTGACAATTTATCGGATAAACGGTCATCATTGGGAATTCTGGCAAGGGTAAAATTGCCTGTTACCCGCACGACTGACCCCCAGGATACACTGATCCTCAGTGAGGGGGATGAGAGAAGTCACATTTTTTATCCAGAAGAGTCCTGTGTAACCCTGGATCCAGTTGAAAACACCGTAGTAACTGGGTCACAGAGAAGTAATGTTTCAAAAAGACACCCGTCACCAAATATAAAGACCAGATCAGCCAGAAGTGCCAAAACTGGGTTGGTACAGTCACCGCAGGGGCCGTTAACGCTAAAAAGGAAACGCACAGGTGCACAAATGCAAGCCGCAGATAGAAAGACAAAAAAAGCTAAAGAAGCAATGCCTAAAGAGAGCTTGACAGCTAGCACTTCACTAAGCCCACACGATTTGGTACCGGTAAAGGAAGGAGACAATGGATCGAGAAACAATGAGGGTACAGTAGTGGATGAGCCAGATCCCTCCTTCTGGAAAAGACTGGAAAATATAGTGAAAAAGGTCATTCTTCCGATTCACGGTAGACTGGACCAGATTGAATCGAGATTGGTGGGCGTGGAACTTTTGCTCGCATCAGCACAAACAAGGGGCAACCAGGGCAGCGAGCGACATTGTGCAGAGCCAAAAGTGGCAGGACCAAGTATTGAGCGTACTAGTACTAATATTACTGCTAATGTTCCCTTAAATTCTGATGTTCTTACAGATGGCAGTCCCCTGTCTGTAGTAAATAGCCAGGTGACAGCCAGTGTTATGGGGCCCGGACCTATTTGGCAGGGGCTACCCAATCAGAACAATTAGGTAGGGAAGGTGTTGGGGGGGGGGGTTAGTAACCCTGTATCACAACAACCACTTGCAGTCCAACCCCTGTTAGTGTCAAAATCGCCAATAACCCGTCCTGTATCCAACCTGCAAACAATAGACCTACCCCCAGACTCAGCCCCCATGTGGTCATTTTAACAGGGGTGCCATCGCTTGAGCAAGGAAAGAGGGAAACATATATGGAGTTAAAAAACAAGTGTATTTTCTGGCTCAATGAAAGTTTTCCTTTACCTCTCCATATGTGTGCAGAGATATTGTTCGCTAGAAGAGTCAATTGGGTGGGTAGGCAGGCCAAGTCACTAAGGGGGACTGTATTATCATCAATTTCAGGGACACAAAATGTGTGGAATACATTTGTAATAGGGCACAGAAACATCCTATGTCCAGAATCTAACCACTCCCTCTCATGTACTTTTACGCACCAATACAGACCCCACAATGGGGATACTCAGTAGGGAATGAGGCACAGAATCATTACATCCCACAGAATATAAGGCTACATAACAGGTTTGAGGCCCTGTCTAGGCTGTCGGACTGTGATTGACAGCAAACTCAGA
This sequence comes from Lissotriton vulgaris, assembly GCF_964263255.1. NCBI lineage: Eukaryota > Metazoa > Chordata > Amphibia > Caudata > Salamandridae > Lissotriton > Lissotriton vulgaris. The sequence goes on from NC_141697.1 coordinate 580,869,061, forward strand.
ATGGTGGTAATAGGGCGGGCATCGCTCCATCAGTAGCAACACCTATACCAGAATCAGTTAGTGGATCCCAGTTAGTTAAAGAACCACTAAAACTATGTGAGTGGAACACATTAGAACTTCTGTCCTGGAATGTAGCGGGTCTCTAAGCCAAATTTCAAAATAAAGAATGGTTGGATTACGTAAACAAATACAATGTAATTTGTGCCCAGGAAACCTGGGAAGTGAATCCAACAAATTTCAATCTGGATGGTTATAAGCTGTTCGGCATCCCAGCAGTTAGATCAAGAGCAGGGAGAGCGAGAGGGGGTCTATTACTGTGGGTCCGCTTGACGTTAGAAGGAGTATGGAAGGATTTGAAATTGAAGTCAGATTGTATATTGGCGGTACAGTTGAAAACGAGGGACCTTAATCTAATTATTGTAAATTTTTATAATGTAGGGGGGAGCAGACAGGAGGAACTGAAAGAACGGTTAGGCACACAGTTAGAGAAGTTGACGGATGTCCTAGCCCCGCAAATTTTAATCGCAGGGGACTTTAATTGCCATTTATGTCTGCAATTGATACCCTTTACGGATGATTGGTCCTCCTGTAATATTGAGAAGGGAGCTCATTTTGAGCATACAATAGAGGGTACCAAATTGAACACAATGGTGACAAATCTTGAGCTGGTACATTCAATGAACCTCACACCATTAGACTCAGAAAGGGGAGTGAATCCCAGTTTTAAAGGAAGAGGGTGTTGCTCTTACATCGAATTTGTAATTATGTCCCGCTCTATGAAACAAAGAATAGTAGAATTTAATATTGAGTGTAGCGGTGTCAGTGACCATAATCCCCTTACTATGACAATGTTACTGTCGCAAGGGAACAAGGAAATGAGGAGAAGAGTAACGGACGTTAGGGAGATGATCACTGATCAGGGTAGACCTTTAGAATGGGCAAAAATAGATGGGGAACGTTTTTATAATTCACTAGTGACTAAGGGCACGGTGTACCTGGAGGTGTTTTTTAATCTGGATGTAAGTGGGCCCCCACTGGTTGAGGCTTTTGAGAATTTAGGACGGTTAGTGGATAGTCTATTGTTTACGAAGAGGAAGGGCAAGGTATCAACCTAGCCCAAATGGTTCGACAGAGGTTGTTCCCGTGCTCAGCGCAATCTTAGAGCAGCACTTAAGCAAAAACCAAGGGATGGGCTAAGGATTATACGCTGCAGATGAAATTATAAACAAGAAGTTAAGCGCAGCAAAAAAGCCCTCCAAACTGAGATATGGGAAGATTTGAGCGAGGCAGCAGAAAAAAGGGACCTCTCTGGGTTTTGGTCAATAATTAACAGACCCTGTTTCCAAGAAGGGAACAGCCCGTGTATATGGTCAACCGTACTCCCCGAACCATGGGTGGAGCATTTTGGTGGCCCATACAATCGAGGTACCCAGATGGAAGGAGAGCAGGTTGCCCGTAGGGAGACAAGTGTAGAGCTGACCACCTTTACTTTAAAAGAGATTGAGGGTGGCATAAAGGGTTTGACTCGTAACAAAGCACCTGGGCTGGATGGGATCCTGCCAGACCTCTTTTTAAGTAAGATCGAATTATGGGGCCCGATACTGACAAGAGTTATAAATGCTGCTATAGCCTCGGGTCTCCCACGCTCTTGGTCGATGGCCATAATTGTTCCGATTTATAAGAAAGGCAGTAGGGATAACCCCCAATGTTATAGGCCCATCTCCCGGATAGATGTAACTGCAAAGGTGATGGGTAGGGCCATCCTGAACCGCCTTATGTGCTGGGAGAAATAAAATTGTATATTATCAGAAGTACAGTATGGGTTCAGGGCAGGCAGATCCACGACTGATCAGTGTTTAAACTTATATTTACTGGTCACAAAATATACTGAAGCAAGTAAGGAAAAAGTCTATTTAGCTTTTATGGATCTGGCTGCAGCGTTCGATTGCGTAAATCGTTCGAAGCTGTGGGCTATACTCTCGGGTCTGGGTGTTGACAGTGGTCTTATTCACATCTTGATAGCCCTCCACCACAAAACAACTACAAAAGTGAGGTATAACCTAGAAGGAGGCCTGACCGATTCTTTTAATTGTTCAAGCGGGGTGAGGCACGGATGTATCCTTGCACCCTTCCTGTTTTCCATTCACATAAACGGACTTGAAAGTTTTTTAATTAACCTACAAGTAGACTCCCCAAGGATAGGAAATAGACCAGTGCCTGTCCTCCTTTACGCGGACGACGCAGTCCTGCTGGTACGTACGCCACTAGGTCTGCAGCGTCTGATTGATGGGTAAATCGAGTTCATGAAGGGATTAGATTTATCGGCAAATCTAACAAAAATCGTATGTCATGGAGGTGGGACCAAAGCGTAAGGGGAAAGATTTTAAGTATAGTATAGGCTCCATTAGTCTGGAAAAAGTACAGACTTTTTTATACTTGGAAACAAATGCACACCTAGTATAATTAATTGCTAGGCTGACAAACCATTTGTGATTAATCACTTGTATTTTATGAAAAAGAGTTTTTGAAGAAATTTTTAGCATCAAGGGATACACACCACATTTACAGAAGTTCACAAGTGCATTGAAAAAACCAAATACAATACATTAAGTCAAAACATACACATATAACAATTGTGATTACAAAAGATATAAACAACTGTGCAATGCCTCAAAGAGTTACGTTTTACTGAGGCACCAATCCTGGATGAAAATGAACAAGTGGACAAGCAAAATGAAACACTAGCCTACTTGTTTCCACCACCACTAGATACGTATTTTAATTTAACATATGGTGCAAAAGAATAGGAACACACAAAACTATGCAGCAGTGTAGAATTTGTGTAAGTTATATTCCTATTATGCCCTGATATTTCAGTATCTGGGTGGAGCAGGACGCCGACGCGTTTCGAACCCGTTAGATAGGTTGAGGGTTCTCCTCAGGACAAGGATTGGGGGGTCGGTGTCGCTGTAAATTTAAAAAAATGGTATCAATGGAATGCTGACTAACACCTCACTGAAACTAAGACACTGTAAGGAAACAAGCAAATACCTTATGCTTGGAATATCAGGATACTCCCTGTGGATAAGATGATATAAACCCTAGTTAGTCTCTGTTACTTGTAAGACAATCTGAGCCTCCATGTGATCAAAAGAAGATTTGTGGGCACGTACCTTGATGTTTAAAGCACTACAGAGTGTATGGGGTGCCGGTGCGCATAAAATCAATAGTTGTAAAGATGTGCCTGGGGAAAGTAAATAACACTGCACATTACAATCCCAACTTCTAACACCCTAGTTTGCTTCTTCACACGTAGCTTATTTCAAGCAAAAGGGTGAAATTGAGTCCTACCTCAATCGGCAGAAATTCGTGTTTATGCACGAACCCGAGCGGCAGCCGCCGCGGCAGTTCGGCAACTGTGGAATCAAAGGGGAGCGGTAATTAGTAAAGGACCAGGAAAGCGTTCACTCGCTCTTTACAAAGATTGTTAAGAGAGGACTTACGTTTTGAACGATTCAATCGAGCTGAACATCGGACACCCAAGCGGCAAGAAACTGGCAACGCGAGTGAGTAGGGGGCGTGTCCGAGTCTATTTAACACGTGATGCGTTAGCAGCGGTATGATGGGACATGTAGTCCGCTAGTATACACGCGCCCGCTGAAACAATTGGAAGACTCCGTGATAAAGGTTAGAAAAAGGGCAGCCAGAGGGGTGTATGTGAAGTTAGATATCACATCATGATGCCATGTACTCTGGCAATCTAGCGCATATATGATCATGTTGGCGGAGGGAGGCAGGTGAGACATACCTGGAGACCCTTGCAATAGGATGTAACGATTACATATGTAATGAGGGTATTTTTTACAGACACATGAGCGGCAAACAGCAAAAGCAGACAATCGCTGCAGGCAGGCTATCTAGAGATTACTCAGTTCATTAAGGTCATTCAGTCCCACCATGGCGGTGTTGAACCTCAAAATGAGGTAGGCCTCTTTCTGAGCTAGGCGAGCATCTGGGTCCCCGCCTGCTCCCGGAGTGTTCTTGATGTTCGCTAGGATTGTCCATTTCAGATCATTTGATGAATGTTCCTTTCGCAAAAAGTGGGATACCAAGGGCGCTGTCAAGACTTTGTTGTTTATCCTGGATCTGTGCTGGATAATGCGTTGGCGCACCTCTTGGGTTGTTTTGCCAATGTAAACCTTTCCACAGGGGCATGTGATGGCATATACTGCATACTTGGTCTTGCAGTTTGTGAAGTTGTTATGGCGCCAGAATTTTTGGCCATCCGTGAAGAGGGTTCCTTCTGTCGTCAAATTGCACACTGAACATGTCCCACATTTGCGATGACCCGTTATTGGGCCCATATTGAAAAGGGTTCCTTGTGTTTCTTTTTTTGTGGCACCTCTTGTGGACGAGATCTGTTGTCCGATGCTTCTGTTTTTTTTAAGAGCGAACAGAGGTTTGCCAATGTGGGGTAAGATTTCTTCCATTAGATGCCAATTACTGCGAATTATTTTCTGTACTGGGTTGGTGTGGGGACCGAAGGTAGAGACACAGACCATTCTCTCAACATTGGATTTTTCTCGTTTTTGCAGAAGATGTTCCCGAGGTGTCCATCTTGCCCTCTTCATGGATTGTTTCAGAAGTTTGGCTGGATAGCCTCGTGCCAAACTTCTGAAACAATCTGAAACAATCCATGAAGAGGGCAACCTCGGGAACATCTTCAGTTTCTTGCCGCTTGGGTGTCCGATGTTCAGCTCGATTGAATCGTTCAAAACGTAAGTCCTCTCTTAACAATCTTTGTAAAGAGCGAGTGAACGCTTTCCCGGTCCTTTACTAATTACCGCTCCCCTTTGATTCCACAGTTGCCGAACTGCCGCGGCGGCTGCCGCTCGGGTTCGTGCATAAACACGAATTTCTGCCGATTGAGGTAGGACTCAATTTCACCCTTTTGCTTGAAATAAGCTACGTGTGAAGAAGCAAACTAGGGTGTTAGAAGTTGGGATTGTAATGTGCAGTGTTATTTACTTTCCCCAGGCACATCTTTACAACTATTGATTTTATGCGCACCGGCACCCCATACACTCTGTAGTGCTTTAAACATCAAGGTACGTGCCCACAAATCTTCTTTTGATCACATGGAGGCTCAGATTGTCTTACAAGTAACAGAGACTAACTAGGGTTTATATCATCTTATCCACAGGGAGTATCCTGATATTCCAAGCATAAGGTATTTGCTTGTTTCCTTACAGTGTCTTAGTTTCAGTGAGGTGTTAGTCAGCATTCCATTGATACCATTTTTTTAAATTTACAGCGACACCGACCCCCCAATCCTTGTCCTGAGGAGAACCCTCAACCTATTTAACGGGTTCGAAACGCGTCGGCGTCCTGCTCCACCCAGATACTGAAATATCAGGGCATAATAGGAAAATAACTTACACAAATTCTACACTGCTGCATAGTTTTGTGTGTTCCTATTCTTTTGCACCATATGTTAAATTAAAATACGTATCTAGTGGTGGTGGAAACAAGTAGGCTAGTGTTTCATTTTGCTTGTCCACTTGTTCATTTTCATCCAGGATTGGTGCCTCAGTAAAACGTAACTCTTTGAGGCATTGCACAGTTGTTTATATCTTTTGTAATCACAATTGTTATATGTGTATGTTTTGACTTAATGTATTGTATTTGGTTTTTTCAATGCACTTGTGAACTTCTGTAAATGTGGTGTGTATCCCTTGATGCTAAAAATTTCTTCAAAAACTCTTTTTCATAAAATACAAGTGATTAATCACAAATGGTTTGTCAGCCTAGCAATTAATTATACTAGGTGTGCATTTGTTTCCATTAATCCAGACTGTCCGGCACTGTGTTTTGTTTGTTTCATAAGAGTGGTCCAAGCCGGTCAGAGACAGGACCCAGCCTTCCCCTCTTTTTTCTGCGTTTTTTTATACTTGGGCATTCTATTTGATAGAAATTTTACTTTTAAACCCCTGATCGAGGGTCATGGAAATAAGTTAGTAGCTAGCTCTGGTGCGATCATGAATTTTGGTCGCCGTTTGGGACGCTGGTCCCCAGAGCAAATGATGACTTTGTATAAATCAGTCACTGTTGCTAAAGTTGCATAAAGGGCAGAACTGTGGGGGATGGCGAACGTAGACACACTGCAAAAACAGGAAAATAGATAATTGAAGAGGCTTCTTAAAGTTCCTCAGGGCACATCAGCCTACATAGCACATGAGGAACTAGGCTGTAAGTACCTGGAATACAAAGTAAAACTGAGGCCTGCTTTAGCATGGTTAAAACTATGGGTTATGTAAAGATAGAGAGGAACCCCTTGAAACAAGCAAGGGAATTGGGGTGTTAGACCTAAGTAAGAAACAGATTGATTCCCTTGGGTGGTATACAAGAAAAGCTAGAACATTAGCTATAACAAAGTGAAAATTTACTCCTCAAGTTAAAAATATAAACAACTTTGAAAGTTGTTTATATTTTTAACTTGAGGAGTAAATTTTCACTTTGTTATAGCTAATGTTCTAGCTTTTCTTGTATACCACCCAAGGGAATCAATCTGTTTCTTACTAAAACTATGGGTTAGCCAGGAAGCCACCTTGACCCAACGAATAATCTTAGACTGTCTGGGCAGGGAGAACGGTAGTTCTGTTCCCTGGCTAAAATATGTGAAAGGGGTCTTTGAGGGAATTGGCTGTAGAAATCTGTTTTCAAACCCACAGAGTATCACAAAACAGATACAAGCAATAGTAATTGGAAAGCTTCTTAAATTTAAAGCGACAACACGGGAAGCACAAGTAAATAATATGCAGACTGTCCAGGCATACGTGCAGTTGAAATCTTGCAGTGGACTCGAGCCATATCTCGCCCTCATATACATCTCACATGATAGGTTCTTACTAACGTTTTTTAGGCTCAATTTATTTCACCACCTATTAGCTGACCCCGTGGGGTTCACTGATTTACTTGAGTCAAAGGGTCCCAGCGGCTGCGATCAACGATCTCCGCAGGATACCCTTCATTTTGTACTGTTATGCCCATTTTATCTAATACCTAGGCACCGTTTTTAAGAGGTCTTTTAAAGAAGGCTAATTTTAGATCTGCGAGAGATGCCCTTGTCTTTTTAAAAGTATCTATAGATACCCTGATTTTATTCTGTGTGACAAATTTTTTAAGAACCGCAGTTAGATTAAGGTCCACTATTGAACTATGATGATTGTTAATGTACTGAAAGGACAACAAAACTGTCTCCTAGCTTCTTTCTGCTAGTTTGAACTGATGGATTTAGTGTGTTGCTGATTTGTATACTTATCTTTTATCTTTGCACATTCAGTAGCCGATGACTTTTGCCATTTTAAATAAGCCCAAAGGGGATTGGGTTGGCCTTGTGAAATTTTAATACATTGTTTCGGTCATGCTCAAGAGTCACTCCCACCCACTAGCAAGTGCCAGGCACAAATGTGGCACCCCCAGGCACCCACTTCAGAATATTTGTTGAAGATCAGAAGAACACTCGTGGACCTGAGGAGAAACATAAGAGGACTGGACCTATTCTTTGTGAACTGAGAGGAGCCTTGGAGGACCGGGCTTGCTCCGTCTTGTACAAGGGACAAAGAAATGAAATCCAAAGGGCATAAGGATGACCTTCTGCTAAAGCTACTGGGACACAGCAAGCTAGAAGATGCCTTCTCCTGCAAGTGCCATTCTTTCCAGTGGCAAATGGACCTGGACTTGTCTCTGCTCTTGGCCTCTGTCTTGACACCTTGTGAGTCTTCAAGTGTCTCTGCTTATGTCCTGGGAGGATTCGGAAGTGCACTCCTGTGGTGGATTGGGACTTAAAAGGACAAAAATCAGAAGGTCAAATCTTTGACTAGGCTTAATCTGGTTGGTGTATCCAACCTGCATTCCATCATGGTCAGTGTTAAATTGCTCCTAGATATCGGTCTACTGCAACCAGTGACTATCATTGGCACTGTATGCTTCTTGTTGCTATTCCTAATTAAAACTTTTTAAATGAATATCTATGGTTCCCCTTATTGGATTTTTGTCATTTTGTTTATTAAAGTTTATTTTCCTAACTCCATTTGGAATTTTTATTGTTATGAATTTTGACTTTTTACTGCATCAATACTTTACACATTGCCCTAAATTAAGCCTGTCTACTCTGTGCCATTGCCACCAGGCGTTCACTCTGACAAGGATTGTGATTATTCCTTGAGGCGGGTAAAAATCCAATTTCTTACAGTTTATTTGATCATTTCTTGAGTTGCAAGAGGGGATCTTGCTTTATGACACCTCTTTGTAATTCTTCTTAGAGGACGTTTAATTTGCATAAGTGGGAAAGAACTCAGAGAAGAAATTTTAAATGTAGCTGCGACCCTTTTCACCTCAGACTTGTCCTTTTCGTTCCGCAAAGGTACAGGAGAATCGGAAATTTGGCTAGACGGATTGTTGTCATCATTAACACTAAGACAAGCATTATTATTAGCCTGCTCAGGGTTGATCAGTCTGTTAGCATAAGAGTAATTATTGCAGAATCTTTGTAAATCAAGGAGGAAGCTCACAACAGTCCTAATCTGAGTGGATTTAAAGAGATTGTTTGATTTTTGTATAGTTACCACAAATAAGCAACATGAGAATTTCTAAAGAATTATATTGACTTGTGAGTTGCTTTGTAGGGAGTATGGCCATCCAGGCCAAAACATTTGGGATTGACATTATCATGGCTGATATTGGATAGTCAACTATTTCGGGTTGAGGTACAATTGTGTTGGACAATGCAGGTGAACTTACATTCATGTGGCGGAGTGCGTAGTTCATTGAAGGGTGAATAATGCTATGACGAAAATCAATAGACCAATACCTTGAGATTAATTATTCCCAGGTAACGATAATTGCTCATATAGTTGATCAGAAGAAAAATTCAAGTGACCTGTTGGTGAAAGCTTTGTAATAGAAATGCTACTGGTAGAGAAGCAACGGTTCCACAAATTCGTGACATTTGGCTTATATCAGAGTTGTTGTCACGAGGAAAATCAAATGTATTAGTCTAGAAAACCTTGACTACTTGTGAGCCAAAAGAGTAGTCAAGAATAGCTCGTGTTTTTCTTTTTCAAGAACATCTGATCAGATAGGTAGAAAATTTTAGATACAGGATTCAAATTGTATATAGGAGAAGGAATAGAACAGGGGGAAATGTGATATTTAGGTGAAACATCATAAGCAATTACACTAAGTCTCAGATTTCTTCCTTTAGAGTGGGATTGTTCCTTTTTACTGGATATCAGGCAATCAGACTGATTTTGAACATAAAAAGCATTATGCAAAACAAATAAAATTAAAAGACTGTGTAAATTAAAGTGATCTTTAATTCACATTCATAAAAGTACACTATGTTCGCGGCTGCCACCTCGTAGCCACTTAAAGCTCCAGCTAAATTATAAGTCTCCAAACTTTAAACTTTGCACACCGGAGCAGCACCCTCAGATCTCCACATTTCAGCCGCCTAGTCATGCCTACAGCACCATAAAATCACATAGATGGGTGGATAAACAAGTATTGGCAAATCCAATGAGTCTGGCCTATTTGAGAGCTATTGGTTTTGGTAATGTCGTTTAGGCATGTTGTAGAGTAGCTTGGCTGCTATACAGCATGTCTAAAAGGTAAGGATAAGAGGGTGGTGGGGAATGAGATGACTGAGCTAGCTACACAGAAAAAAAGTACATCAATCAAAGCAGCAGCAGCAGCAGAAGGTCCCTAATCAATGTGAAAACACTCAGTACTTGGTCCATGCTCCAAGTGAAAGAAGACAAAGTGAAGGCAGCCCTCGCTGCCCAAATAGGAGGCAAATACGAGTGAAAATGCAGCACGCTAATTTTAAGCAAGGGGTGGGCTCCAAGCCCCTTCTAGTAAACAATATTTCTCCAAGCGAGAGCACACGTGCTGTCATAGGCAAGACGTAAAAAGCAGCAGGGAGGTCAGAGCAGCCACAGGGCAGACTGGGCACCACCCAGACTCACCGCACACCTCAGCTCCCCAAGACAGAGAGTGGTTGCACAACAGCCACAGTGAGAGAACATGGGCAGGAGCATGCCAGACTGATTCCGCTTAAAAAGCCTGTTGTCTATTTTGGCGGTAATAGTGTTGAGGATTGTCAGAATCATTGTTATACCAGAGTGCAAGACCAGGCCAGAATGTACACTAGGTCTAATTAAGTTTTCGACGTGCAAGTCTTTGTTCAGAGTAATGAGATCACTAGTTTAACACGACCATCTCCCTTGTGTCCTTGGACTGTCTACAAATCCTCTGGCGGTAGGGAGACAAAATATCGAAATTTAAATATCGATATACAATAATATCGATGTTTTAATTTCGATGGTATAGAATATCGATGTCCAGAATATCGACAGACAGAATATCGTTTTTATGGTATGTATGTTACTAATATCGAAATTTAATAATATCGAAATTATGTTTAGTGTTTTGTATTTTATTAAGTTGTTTATATGTTTATTAAATATGTTATTAAATGTATGTTTGAAAATTAGTAATTTTGTTTACATTTTGCGTTTTAGTATCAGAGCGGGTTGTGGGTTTATAGGGGAATAGGGTGGGAAGTAATTTAATAATAATTAATTAATTAATTAATATTTTATAAAAATTTAAAATAATAATTAATTGGTAATTAATTAATAATAATTAGTTAATTAAATAAATCAGAGTTAATGTGCTAATATAATTAATTTTAGTTATTGTTAATTAAAAGTTAATTGGTAATAAATTAATATTAATTAGATAATCACATTAATTAGAGTTAATGTGCAAATAAATACAATTAATTGTTATTGGTAATTAATAATTAATTGGTAATTAATTAATATTAATTAGTTAAGTACAATAATTAGAGGTAATGTGCTAATATATGTAATTTTTGTTAATTGTTAATCAATAATTCATTAGTAATTAAATAATATTAATTATTTAATTACATTTTTTTGTAATTTTTATTCCTACGCTATCCAACGCTTTCCCTACTGTTGCACCCTGTGGAGTAGGAATAGTAATTTTTACCCCTACGCTATCCAACCTTTTCTCTACTGTTGCACCCTCTGGAGTAGGAATAGTAATTGAAACCCCTACGCTATCCAACGCTTTCCCTGCTGTTGCACCTTCTGGTGTAGGAATAGTAATTTTTACCCCTACGCTATCCAACGCTTTCCCTACTGTTCCACCCTCTGGAGTGGGAATAGTAATTTTTACCCCTACGCTATCCAACCTTTTCCCTACTGTTGCACCCTCTGGAGTAGGAATAGTAATTTTTACCCCAACGCTATCCAACCTTTTCTCTACTGTTGCACCCTCTGGTGTGGGAATAGTAATTTAAACCACTACGCTATGCAACGCTTTCCCTACTGTTGCACCTTCTGGTGTGGGAATAGTAATTTTTACCCCTACGCTATCCAACGCTTTCCCTACTGTTGCACCCTCTGGAGTGGGAATAGTCATTTAAACTCCTACGCTATCCAACGCTTTCCCTACTGTTGCACCCTCTGGAGTGGGAATAGTAATTTTTACCCCTACGCTATCCAACGCTTTCCCTACTGTTGCACCCTCTGGAGTGGGAATAGTAATTTTTACCCCTACGCTCTCCAACTTTTTCCCTACTGTTGCACCCTCTGGAGTAGGAATAGTAATCTTTACTCCTACGCTATCCAACGTTTTCCCTACTGTTGCACCCTCTGGTGTGGGAATAGTAATTTTTACCCCTACGCTATCCAACGCTTACCCTACAGTTGCACCCTCTGGAGTGGGAATAGTAATTTTTACCCCTACGCTATCCAACGCTTTCCCTACTGTTGCACCCTCTGGAGTGGGATAGTAATTTTTACCCCTCCACTATCCAACCTTTTCTCTACTGTTGCACCCTCTGGAGTAGGAATAGTATTTTAAACCCCTACGCTATCCAACGCTTTTCCTACTGTTGCACCTTCTGGTGTTTGAATAGTAATGTTTACCCCTACGCTTTCCAACGCTTTCCCTACTGTTGCACCCTCTGGAGTGGGAATAGTAATTTAAACCCCTATGCTATCCAACGCTTTCCCTACTGTTGCACCTTCTGGTGTGGGAATAGTAATTTAAACCCCTACGCTATCCAACGCTTACCCTACAGTTGCACCCTCTGGAGTGGGAATAGTAATTTTTACCCCTACGCTATCCAACGCTTTCCCTACTGTTGCACCCTCTGGAGTGGGAATAGTAATTTAAACCCCTACGCTATCCAACGCTTTCCCTACTGTTGCACCTTCTGGTGTGGGAATAGTAATTTTTACCCCTACGCTTTCCAACGCTTTCCCTACTGTTGCACCCTCTGGAGTGGGAATAGTAATTTTTACCCCTACGCTATCCAACGCTTACCCTACAGTTGCACCCTCTGGAGTGGGAATAGTAATTTTTACCCCTACGCTATCCAACGCTTACCCTACAGTTGCACCCTCTGGAGTGGGAATAGTAATTTTTACCCCCACGCTATCCAACGCTTTCCCTACTGTTGCACCCTCTGGAGTTGGAATAGTAGTTTTTACCCCTACGCTATCCAACCTTTTCTCTACTGTTGCACCCTCTGGAGTAGGAATAGTAATTTAAACCCCTACGCTATCCAACGCTTTCCCTACTGTTGCACCCTCTGGAGTAGGAATAGTAATTTTTACCCCTACGCTATCCAACCTTTTCCCTACTGTTGCACCCTCTGGAGTAGGAATAGTAATTTTTACCCCTACGCTATCCAACCTTTTCTCTACTGTTGCACCCTCTGGTGTGGGAATAGTAATTTAAACCACTACGCTATCCAACGCTTTCCCTACTGTTGCACCTTCTAGTGTGGGAATAGTAATTTTTACCCCTACGCTATCCAACGCTTTCCCTACTGTTGCACCCTCTGGAGTGGGAATAGTAATTTAAACTCCTACGCTATTCGACGCTTTCCCTACTGTTGCACCCTCTGGAGTGGGAATAGTAATTTTTACCCCTACGCTATCCAACGCTTTCCCTACTGTTGCACCCTCTGGAGTGGGAATAGTAATTTTTACCCCTACGCTATCCAACTTTTTCCCTACTGTTGCACCCTCTGGAGTAGGAATAGTAATCTTTACTCCTACGCTATCCAACGTTTTCCCTACTGTTGCACCCTCTGGTGTGGGAATAGTAATTTTTACCCCTTCGCTATCCAACGCTTACCCTACAGTTGCACCCTCTGGAGTGGGAATAGTAATTTTTACCCCTACGCTATCCAACGCTTTCCCTACTGTTTCACCCTCTGGAGTGGGATAGTAATTTTTACCCCTCCACTATCCAACCTTTTCTCTACTGTTGCACCCTCTGGAGTAGGAATAGTATTTTAAACCCCTACGCTATCCAACGCTTTCCCTACTGTTGCACCTTCTGGTGTGGGAATAGTAATTTTTACCCCTACGCTTTCCAACGCTTTCCCTACTGTTGCACCCTCTGGAGTGGGAATAGTAATTTAAACCCCTACGCTATCCAACTCTTTCCCTACTGTTGCACCCTCTGGAGTGGGAATAGTAATTTAAACCCCTACGCTATCCAACGCTTTCCCTACTGTTGCACCCTCTGGAGTGGGAATAGTAATTTTTACCCCTACGCTATCCAACCTTTTCTCTACTGTTGCACCCTCTGGAGAAGGAATAGTCATTTTTACCCCTACGCTATCCAACGCTTACCCTACAGTTGCACCCTCTGGAGTGGGAATAGTAATTTTTACCCCTACGCTATCCAACGCTTTCCCTACTGTTGCACCCTCTGGAGTTGGAATAGTAGTTTTTACCCCTACGCTATCCAACCTTTTCTCTACTGTTGCACCCTCTGGAGTAGGAATAGTAATTTAAACCCCTACGCTATCCAGCGCTTTCCCTACTGTTGCACCTTCTGGTGTGGGAATAGTAATTTTTACCCCTACGCTATTCAACGCTTTCCCTACTGTTGCACCCTCTGGAGTGGGAATAGTAATGTAAATGTAAATGTAAATGTATTGGCATTTATATAGCGCACTACTTACCCGTAGGGTCCCAAGGCGCTTCGACCGCTGCGAAACCCTTCCTGGCTTCCCTGAGAGATGGTCCCTTAATGGGTATCTCCAGGGTGAGACCAGGCATCCCCGGCGGTCTGGTGGGGCCGTTAGTGAAGATGAGGCAAGCTAATGCCCAGAGTTGCTGTAAACCTCTACGCTATCCAACGCTTTTACAACAATATGTGTAGTAAGTATATACATTAATTTAGATGTACACTTTTTAATTTATTTTAAATGTATATGTATTAGTTATTAATTTTTTAATATGTTTTAATGTTTTAATGTAATAATAGTAAAATTATATGTATTTTTAAATTATTTTTACATTATTAATAATACATTAAAAAAACGATATATTTAATTTCGATATTTTTGTACTACGATATTTTATTTCCGATATTTTTGTACTTACCTTTATGAAGATATAACTCCGATATTTTTGCTGTCGATATTTTTATGTCGATATTTTGGTATGTAGATATTCTGTTTGTCGATAATATGTCAGACATTCCCTCTGGCAGCTGAATGAATACACAAACCCCTTGCCAAGGATATGCAACACATTCTGCACTGTATGTTCTCAAGTGTGAGATGCCTTTGGTTGTGGGTTGTTGAAGAGTGTAATGAGAGGTCTTGAAGGTGAGGACTGGACCGCAGACTAAAGGAAACCTCCACCAGACACCTATAGGTCCTGTAACCTGAGGACCAGTATATTGTTTGACATGCTGAGTCTAGAATCTAGTTGGTTCAGACTATTGCTCCTTCCCTCACTAAATAGGCAATCAAGAACATATTACATAGTGTTAGAACCTAAACCTCCTTCTCCTGCTTAAAGAGTTTTACGGAGTCGACCAAGAGCAAGAGGGTGGCCTGTCTGCTCTTGTCGGGGTCATCAGCTGGTGCAAGTTCCACCATCTGGGCGTCCCATAAAGAGCATGGCCAGCGTTCCCTGTGGAGAAATAAACACACCAGAAGTAAAAACCTTAAAAGAGTGATTCAAGGTAGACAACCAGTCAGCTATATTTGCCATCTATCTCAGTCTGAAGCTACTCACAGGAGTTCTGAGTAGCACTCTCCTTCTGTACTTCTTGCAAGCTTAGATCCACACACTGGCACCTTCAGAGCCCGGAACCCGCTCACCTCTGCTCTGGAGAAGGGGAACCCATGACTCCTCACCATTGCACCCAGCTCTGTCGAAAAAATAACACCAAGTCCCACACTACACCAAGTACCCACCCAGTGATACTCTGGGACCCACAGTGGTCAGACACGGTCACTACAGTATCCTTACAGAAGCCCCCCTTTGCCAAAGTAGGGAAGAGATCACAGCCACGTGATTTTTGATACGAATATCAACCAAGGTAGGATCCCCCAAATCACACCAACTTCAGGCATCGTCTGATAGCAATAACGAATTCATGGACCCACCTCATAGAGGAGCGTCAAGACCTTGGCGATCGGAATCGCTGTCCGCAAGGCGGACCGGCCATGGCGTAACATTTACACCCTGGGATATCACCGTCCCCATGGTGTTGTGTAGATATCTAGATTCCACTTTGCCCTAATCCATTTGGGATGATATGTTTCAACCAGGTATAGCTAGTGACTTCACCTTTTTGCATTATAGTCCCTTGATACATTTTATTGTATGGAATAAAAGAGATATTATCCAATACCTCATGCACTGTTAATCGCTATACTATATCTGCCACCAACCCACCAGAGTACCAATTTCTTCTCTGCATTCCTAGTTATAAGCATCTACCCTAGTAGGGAACACTTTCATTGTCTCTTTTCGGGCTTTCACTGATTGCCCATTGCAGAGGGATCTGGGAAAATGTCTGACGTGTTTCAAAATCACTTTGTCGAACAAAGGAACTTTTTTTACTTTGAGCCTTTTTAGGTTATTTATATCCCCAACCAGTTAGCAAGCTGGAAGTGAACCTGAGATTTTACAATATGACAAAGGCAGTCAATAAAGTCAGTCACTTTACGTTGAATGTCAAAAATAGTTCCCACCCCAATTCCAAATTGCGGGGACATTTGCCATTGTTTCTTGGTCATATTATGACTTGACGAGTTCCGGCTTCAATCATGTGCAACTCCTACAGGATACCCAAACAATGCCATGTTCTCAAAAAAACTTTAGGTATCATTTATGAGAAGTGACGCATCGCTGCGTGAAAGCAGCGATGCCTCACTTCTCAATGCGCCCTCCTTGCGACATAATGGATGCGTGATATTTACTGTATGACGCATCATGTTGCAAGTAGTGACAGATACGCCAGTATTTCTGACGTATCTGTAGGCACAAAAGTGACGCATTGTTAGAGTGTGTCACAAAAGTTACGCAACTCCAGCAATGCGTCCTTTCAAATGGGGCATGCCCCATGTGAAAGGGCCTGCGTCAGTCTTACGCCTGCTGTGAGGCAGGCGCAAGATTTTGACGCATTTGCACCCTAGAAGTGGCGCAGTGAAATCTCGTAGATTTCACTGCTCACTTCTATGAGGTTTACTTAAGGGGGAACGCCCACCCTGCATACATTATACCTGACGCAGGTATAATATAGCACAGGGGTTTACAAAGTGACGATTCTGCTTAGATGCATCACTTTGTAAATAGGGTGCAACAGGAGGCATGTCTTATGCCGCCGATGCGTCACAAAAAGTGACGCAATGGAAACGCAAAACTGTAGCAAGGCCTCATAAACAAGTCCCTCAATATTCAATTATTGGACTTCCAAATAAATAGAGATGTTTCTGCCTCCAGGTCTGGCTCCGTATTTCCCATAATTCTTTGGCTCTTTCAGCGAATTAATTCTTTAGATGGCAGGCGCCAAACGAGGCGTGCCAGCATGGCGGCTCTTCAGTCTGCCTTAATTTGAGAAGAATTCTGAAATTGGATTATTGCACAGCAGAAGATCACTTGAGATGCAGGGCAGCTTCATCTGGAAACTTAAGAATGTGTTGCTTGATGTTTTTTATTAGTCAGCTCTGCTGAAGGAAGTGCTGTGCAATTGCTACTTTCAGAAAACACATCGGATCCTTTCCAAAGCTGATGGAACAACCTAAAGATGTGTTGATGATGGAAGAGGGTGTGGGACTATTATACACCCAACAGACGTCACACTGTTGGTATGTTAGGTGCACCTGTGTGGAGCACCTAGTGGAGAAGTGTGGCTCAATGGTTAGAGGAGGCATACCCGGAAGCTGAGGTCAGACCCGGGACCAGGGTTCAATTCCCGACGCGGCAGGGTCTGAGCCCAAGTGTCTACGGACTCGATAATTCTCGCCTCAGTGCCTACTCGAATCACGGGTTCACACTCTGCAACTCTGGGCAATAGCTTGCTTAATCTCCACTACGGCCCCCCCTGCTGTGGGATGACTGGCTTTCACCTTGGGGATGCCCAGTACGGGTTATCTCACAGGGAAAAGCCAGGACGGGTTTCCAATGCAAGCGCCGAGATGCCCAAGGGTAAGTCGAGCACTATATAAGAACACACATACATACATACATATGTAATTTCCACCATATGTGTGGTCTCAAAGCACTTGAGGAAACCGGTGGCCTTCATGGTTCTGAGTTTCTCATGCAGCAGAGTTAAAAGGTCTGTTGATAGTGTATTGTTGTGCTATGTTTTGTGTTGTGCTGGTTTTTCTATTGTTTAGAGGTGTGGTGTCTTGGACTGTGCCATACAAGGTTGGAATAGACGACTGTTTGGTTTAATGAAGGGTTAAACTGGGTGGTGGCCAGCTAGTTTCTGTTTTGGGCCTGACTGGATCACTAAGTGAACGGATGCTTGTGTTGACACGCATTGGCGTGTGTTTGTTCTCCTGGGATGCATGGTTGTCCATTGCTCGGCTTCATGTTGTTGTTACGCATCAAGGCATCTCGAAAAGAATGCAATTTCATTTAAATTAATTAATTAATGGCATACTGACTTGCAGAAAAGTGACTATGATGGTGGTATGAGTGAGAGGTTTAGGGTTTGTGCTCAACAAAAGGTGAATTTTACATTTTCTTGGGGTAGAGGTGGCCTTGATATGGACTGGGAGAACTTTCCACAGAAGAGACCCAAGTAACTGATGATAAAGTGGTGCCTCGGCCTTCATAGACATGCAAAAGCAGATCAGTGAAGCTTTAGAATCCCTTTGGAAATGGTCATGGGATGGGCTTTAGGTTTTTGTGCAGCAGTTACGCTTCAACATGTCCGTCTCCTGGGTGGCGGTACTCAGTCTTGAACATAAGTTACTTAAAGCTGTCTACCACCATCTGATTTGTCTTGTAGAGCCAGATGAGGGTGAGGATTGGAGCTGTCGCCAGTGACCCTGGCCTACAAGGGACACATCCAGTGCTTAATTTGAGCCGGTGGTTTCTGGTGCTCAGCACCGGTTCCTAATAGTATGGCCTGCATTTAGGAGTTGTGATTGTGTGTAGGGGTGCTGGATTGTGATGTATGTAGACGTTCAGTGTGTGGGGGGGGTTGTTTCCTGCTTTGAAATATGTAAAAGGGTGTCCTGTTACTATTTATGGAATTGTTGGTTTCTTCTGCGTGCCTGAGGGATTGATATAGTGCATTAGGGTCTGGGAGTTTGTGCTGTGAGTAAAAATGTTGCTTTTTTGTATAGTGTGATTTTTGTTTATATGTTTGTTTTAGCATGTTGTGGCCTCTTGGTTCTGTGCTCAGCCCAGGTAAGTTGACTTTGCGCACTTGGGACAGTAGGTGTGTGCTGTTAGTGGGTGGTTGCATTTGAGTTTAGCTGCCTACTTCTTTGTGCGGTGCATACTGTATCAGCTTGAGTGGCTAAATGTGTATTGTACTGCTAATTAATATTTTTATGTTGGCTTGGCAGCATGAAATGCAGTGGTGGTGCATCCATTGGGGTGTTGCCCCACTAATTCCACGGCCCCATCCATCGATCGTTTTAATAAATTACGAATAACAAACACAAATTCTTCTTTCTACTTCTGATGCTAATTCCAATCAGGTCTCCTGATTGGAATTAGCGTCAGAAGTAGAACGAGGGACGTTGAAGGGGGTGGGGCTGCGGCAGCACTCAGGATTTGAATGACAGCGCACTGGACAGCAATAGTGCGCATGTTCGGTTTTGGGCTGGTCATTTTTACGACCAGCCCGAACAGGCGCACTAGCCTTCCCCTTAGGAGAGCGAGGGTTGCGTCATGCCACAGCCCCCGGTCTCCTAATGGGCGGGGAGTATCCCTGCTCAAGCCAATCCTGGTGCTGCTGGAGCAGCGTCTGGATTGGCTGAGAGGGGTTGCCAGCCACTCCAGTGATGCAGAAGACGTTGAAGGCGCCAACGCGGGACCCCAGCAGCAGAGGCGGCGTGGGTCAAGTAAGTTTTCTTACTTTATTTTTTAAACCCCCCCCCGCCCCCAATATTGTGAGCCGCGACTGTATGGACCCCACTCCCCACAATGTTTTCATTTTCAGCAAGACGCGTGTTTGTATCTTCAATCTAAGCGTTCCAGTAGCTCAACTGTTAGTTGATTGCATGCTATCTGCAAATAACGTCTGAATCCCAAAATATTGATTCGCTTTTGCCAGTTATTTCAGGCACGTATTGTAGTGCTGCGTTTGGAGAGGCAGCGGCTAATTAAGGCAGCACTGACATTGTGTTGTTCAAATTGGCGGACCATACTGCTTTATTCTGACTATCTATTAGGGAGACCCTGTGACACTCAAACAGGCCACAGCTGTGCATTGTGCCTGGGACTCCTGCCCGGTTCCAGTGTTGGGCTCAGGTTATGTGCGTTACTTCCATGACACCGATTCCAAAACACACAGTAAAAAGCGAGACAGCGGGACCTAAACAGGGTTCAGCCACTTTAATCACGTGGCGGCGACAACATTGGTTCCTCATTTGCATACACCTGCACAGTGATGCTCATAGAAACATATTTATGTTCCATCATATAGTCTGCAGCATTCCGCTTACGTCTGAGCTGCTGCGAAAGTCTAATGCTTCCATGCGGGAACTTGCAGAAGAATGATGGGGACACGCGCGCGCTGTAAAATGTATGTATAGGCATTTATATAGCGCACTACTTACCCGTAGGGTCCCAAGGCGCTTCGACCGCTGCGAAACCCTTCCTGGCTTCCCTGAGAGATGGTCCCTTAATGGGTATCTCCAGGGTGAGACCAGGCTTCCCCGGCAGTCTGGTGGGGCCGTTAGTGAAGATGAGGCAAGCTAATGCCCAGAGTTGCCGAGTGTGATCGCTGATCAGAGTGGGCACCGAGGCGAGAGAATTATCGAGTCCGCTGACCCTGGTCCAGAAACCTGCTGTGCTGGGAATCGAACCCTGGTCCCGGGCCGTCCTCTGCTCTTGGGTCTGCCGCCTCTAACCAGTGAGCCACACTGCTTCACTGTACTCCCATCACCTCACTGGCTGTATGTGACTCAGCAGAGGCCGCAGCCTGCTCTGTGAAGCAAACATTAAGAGACTGTCGCGGCTGAGAGTGCAACAGCAGGGGCTTTACTCCTCACTCGGACCCGATGCAAATCGCCTAACGAGCTCGGAGTGCGAGTCAGCTCTGATCAGGCACTCAAGTCATGGTCACACTCATTAGCCCCCATGACATATATCCGTCGGATGACAGACATGGGCTCCGATTACCTACACACAACCAAACTACAGATTACATACTTTGGCTCGGGTTACATAAACAAGGTCCAATCATGCGCACAACCCCATTGGCTGCAACCACACACAAAAAAGCACCAATCTCTCTCTCTCTCTCTCTCTCTCTCTCTCTCACACACACACACACACCCTTGATTATAACCACAAAGACAAGGCTCACAGGCAAGGCAAGATGCACTTCAGAACAAGTTACTTAAGCGCAATTGCAGGCTGACCGGGGTCCACAAAGGAGACCCGCTAAGAGGGCGGCCGCCTTAGTGCCACAAGATGGCACAGGAGGCAGCCTCCCAGTGTTTGGGACCCTCAGGGGTCCGGTGTGCCACATCACTTCTGGGTAGAGGGGGCGGGGTGAGGTACATATACCTCTCCCCGCCCTCTGGTCTAGGGTGACCAACTGGCATGGGGACAAATTCAGGACGGTGAGTGTGAAAATTCAGGACAAAGGGTCAAAATTCAGGACAGAAGGTCAAAATTCAGGACAAAAATTTGGAACAAAAGGTACGTTTTACAGACACATCAGAGGAGGTCGCGCAATAGTATATAAGTAAATAAACAATCAACATACGTACAAGTCAAAATAAGTTTGTATTAGTTTGAGACAATCGTGCACTTCACGTTTTTTCGGTATGCGCACAGTTTTGAGCAACTCTGCAGGTCTTTTTGTGTTATTTCATATGATCATAATCTACTTATATGGTTACTGCACTGGGTTGTTCAATCTCATATTTTGGTTGCAGTTCATGGTCCTGAGCAAGCATGTGTGGTGAGAGAAGTGGTCGGGAAGATTTGTTTGGATGGACTTTATTACTAGCATCTCATATCTGAGTGCCACTGTGAGATATAAAGCAGCACGCATAGGATATAGCTAAATGGGTTTTGCACTGCTGGACTAGAGTGCAATTCTCCGAGTGACCAGCTTTTTGTCAGATGCCACTGGATTCAAGCTTGCCTGGCTGATAAGGGGTGTTACCCCGAAACCGGTACCAGGATGCTTGTTTCTGGTCCAGTGAGGACCTCACTTGGCAGCTCAGGCTGGACTGTTCCCATGAGGCACAGGGTCAAGACTGATTTGCATATGGCTGAGTCTGAACTGGGGTGGCAAAGTGAGCTAAAGAATGATGATGGATTCAACCCAGATCTGTGACTGGGGGTGAGTGTCTGAAAAGTTTCAGCGCTCCATCCATCATCTCCTCGTGTTTGCTTTGTTCGCCCTACGTTGGCAGGGTATGCCCAGACGTGGGTCCCTTGCTCACTTTGCCACTGGATTCAAGCTAGCCTGGCTGATGAAGTGTTACCCAGAAACTGGTCCCAGGATGCTTGTTTTTGGTCCAGTGAGGATCTGGCTTGGCGGTTCGGGCTGGACTGTTCCCATGAGGCACAGGGCCAAGACTGATATTAATATGGCTGGGTTTGAACTGGGGTGGCGAAGTGAGCTAAAGAATGATGATGGATTCAACCCAGATCTGTGACTGGGCGTGAGTGTCTGACAAGTTTCAGCACTCCGTCCATCATCTGTTTGTGTTTGCACTGTGAGATGTAAAGCAGCACACATAGCATGTAGCTAAATAGGTCATGCCCTGCTGGACTAGAGTGCAATCCTCTGAGTGGCCAGCTTTGTGTCCGATGAATATATTATAGATATAACTTTAGCAAAATCAAAAGGTCTTGGCTAATGTGAGACCTAATCTATTGTGCCAACGTCCATGGGCAAGTACATTTGCTGTTAATGATGATGACATTGCACCCAGTCTGAAATATGAAAATTGCACCAAGTCACTGAACTGCTGTTGTTCGCATGTACAGCAGAAGAGAGCACAAGGATAGTACCACATCTCTCCTGCCCTGTGTGTTCCTATTTCCAGAGCACTGAAAGAATGCTTTGTCTTAAATCCATACATTGCGCATGAGAAAATTAAAGCAGTCACAACAGACACCCAGCCCCTTTTGAAGATGCAAGCTCA
The DNA here is from genome assembly GCF_964263255.1 of Lissotriton vulgaris. Taxonomy (NCBI): domain Eukaryota; kingdom Metazoa; phylum Chordata; class Amphibia; order Caudata; family Salamandridae; genus Lissotriton; species Lissotriton vulgaris. The sequence goes on from NC_141697.1 coordinate 580,891,778, forward strand.
GTGGTGGACACGCTGGCTGCCGGGGTGGGGCCGCTACCTGTCACCAGCTGCGAGTGTTAGTCCCCCTTCCATAACAAGAGACCTCTCAGCAGGACCACAAACTACTCCGGTGCCCGCTATGGTAACTCCCCTACAGTTGTGCTCACCTCCCGCGCCCATATAGTTGGTTATAGCAGCTCCACTGCTATCTGAGCGTTGCTCCCTGGCTTGGCAGGTGCCCCAGGCAGCCAAGGAAGCCATATGGCGGCACGAACTGATAGACATTTTCTCTCTGCTGTTGCTCGGACTGGATGGCATAGATGCTAGAAAAGCGGGGGTAAAGGAGGAAGACAAAAAAGTTAAGTTTCAGGCCTGGCCTGAGAAGAGTAAAGAAAATTGGCTGGAAGCTTACTCCATTTTGAATGCTGTCATCCTAGAAAAGCAACCTGAGGTAGGGCAAGGGCTCTTGCAATATGGCAGGTTAATCCACAACGAGGCAATTAAGTGGGGGAAGTGGATGGCTGAACTATGACAGGGAGTTCAGGAAAAAGATGTCCATGTGTCCGGAGATGGCGTGGGACCAGAAGGAGGTCCAGCTATGGTTAGACCACATGGGTTCTCGCGCACAGCACAGGGACACTGGGCAAGGCACAGGCAGAGCGGGGGACAGGCAAAGGCTCTTTTCTGTGGGAGTCGCATGGATTTACACAGACATTTCTGGGGTTCAGAAGCGGTGGCCAGAGGAGGGGCTTTAAGAGGTCTGCCCCAGGGACATGCCGATTGTTCAGCAAAGGTTCATGCTCGTGGGGCAAAACGTGCAAGTTCCTGCATGCAAGCAACAGATGTGGGGGACCACACCCTGCGGTCTCTTGTCACTCTCAATGGGAGCGACAGCATGCCGGCAAAGGCAGGCATAGTTGAGTACAACGGCGCATCTAAACATCATGTCACAACCCCCCCTCCCAGTAGCAGCACATCCTTGTCACAGCGTCAGCATCTGGCAATACCAGCAGTACCCCTACCCTCTCAGGACGTTGCCCCAGTTCCTATGCAGGCAGTCAAGTGCCCATCGCCAGTCAGCCTGGTCAACCTCATGACTGGGTGAGAGTATTCTGCTTAATTCAGAGACTCTGTCCATCACCACCCCTTGTTGTTAAATATTTTGTCCACCCTAAGCGTGGGAGGGTATACTCAGATGTGAGTCCCTTGCTCATTGCACCACCAGGATTCAAGCAAGCCGGGCCGACGACGGCTGAAATGCCAGAAACCGGTCCCCGGAAGCTTGTTTCCTTCCCAGTGTAAGAATTGGCTTGGTAGTTTTGGTTTGCCCTGTTCCCATCATGCACTGGGACAGGAACAGACTAATTTGCATATAGCCAGGTTCTGAGCTGGGATGGTGCAGTGAGCTAAAAAACGGTGGTGGATCTACCCTGATCTCTTGACTGGGTGAGAGTATTCTGCTTAATTCAGAGACTCTGTCCATCACCACCCCTTGTTGTTAAATATTTTGTCCACCCTAAGCGTGGGAGGGTATACTCAGATGTGAGTCCCTTGCTCATTGCACCATCAGGATTCAAGCAAGCCGGGCCGACGACGGCTGAAATGCCAGAAACCGGTCCCCGGAAGCTTGTTTCCTTCCCAGTGTAAGAATTGGCTTGGTAGTTTGGTTTGCCCTGTTCCCATCATGCACTGGGACAGGAACAGACTAATTTGCATATAGCCAGGTTCAGAGCTGGGATGGTGCAGTGAGCTACAAAACGGTGGTGGATCTAGCCCTGATCTCTTGACTGGGTGAGAGTATTCTGCTTAATTCAGAGACTCTGTCCATCACCACCCCTTGTTGTTAAATACAACCTCATGCCTCTCCTCAGGTGGTAACCAAATGAACAGGATGGCCTTTTGCTGCAGGAAGGTTTTAGCGAGGGCTTCAAGATTCCCTATGTGGGCCCGCTGGGAAGTCGGGAGGCTGACAATCTTAAGTCAGCAAGGGAATAGCCAGCAGTAGTCAGAGCCGAGGTGGAAAAGGAGAGGGTTCTAGGCAGGGTGGCGGGTCCCTTCCTGCGGACCCCTTTGGGCAACTTTGTTGTCTCTCCTCTGTGGGTGGTGCCCAAGAAGGTAAAAGCAGCACAAATGTTTGAAAATGGCCAATACAGTCCAGTATGAATATGCGTTAGCCTCAAGTAGTCGTCTTTGTTTGCCTAGAGAGAAGCTGCTCACTGCTTCCAAGCCTTCCATTGGCCATACTATTTCTCCTCTGATATGGCAGACTTAAAAGAAATAATCAGTCACCTCCATCCACCACTTACAAAAGTGTGTAACCATCCCTCAAGACAATGACATCAAAAGGAATCTACAAGTACAATTTCATGAATACAACACGCTGTACCTGTAAATGTTTTAGAAAAGGGGGTGGTGATGAACAGAGTGTCTGAGTTAAACAGACCACTCTTACCCAGTCCAAAGATCAGGGCTTGATCCATCACCGTTATTTATCTCACTGCCCCATCCCACCCTGTGGTCTCTTGTCACTCTCAACTGGAGCGACAGCATGCCGGCAAAGGCAGGCAGGATAGTTGAGTACAACGGCGCATCTAAACATCATGTCACAACCCCCCCCTCACAGTAGCAGCGCATCCTTGTCACAGCGTCAGCATCTGGCAATACCAGCAGTACCCCTACCCTCTCTGGACTTCTCCCCAGTTACTATGCAGGCAGTCAAGGGCCCATCGCCAGTCAGCCTGGTCAACCTCCTGCATCTCCTCAGGCGGTACCCAAATGAACAGGAGGGCCTTTCGCTGCTGGAAGGTTTTAGCGAGGACTTCAAGATTCCCTATGTGGGCCCGCTGGGAAGTCAGGAGGCTGACAATCTTAAGTCAGCAAGGGAACAGCCAGCAGTAGTCAGAGCCGAGGTGGAAAAGGAGAGGGTTCTAGGCAGGGTGGCGGGTCCCTTCCTGCGGACCCCTTTGGACAATTTTGTTGTCTCTCCCCTGTGGGTGGTGCCCAAGAAGGAGCCAGAGCCATTCAGACGAATCCATCACTTGTCCTACCCTGAGGGAAAATCGGTCAACCATGGGCTGGAGGAGGGATCCTGCTCTGTAACGTATTGTACGCTGGAAGTAGCATTGTACTTAGTCAGGAGGGCGGGCAAGGGGACTTGGTTGGCAAAAGCATTGAATCTGCGTTTCACTGGCTACCAGTTCACCCGAGCAGCCAACACCTGCTGGGTTTCAAGCTGGAGGACATGTACTTTTACGGCAGATGCATGCCCATGGGTTACGCGGTCTCCTGTGCCTACTTTGAGGCATTCAGCACTTTCCTGCAGTGGGCCCTGCAAGAAAGCTACGGGGTGGTAGGCGTCACGCACTACCTCAACTACTTCCTTTTTATAGGGTGTGAAAGCACGCAGGATTGCAGGGAGGCCCTGGAGAACTTTGAAGAGGTGGCTCGTCATCTGGGTGTCCCACTCGCACCAGGGAAAACCGCGGGCCCGGGGCAGGTATTAACATTCCTGGGGATCAAACTCAATACCATAACAGGAGAGTCCAGGCTGCCAGCGGACAAGGTCCAGGACTTGGCAAATCAGATTCAGTCAGTCTTAGGTCAGGACAAGGCATCCCTTGGTTGCATTCAAAGCCTTCTGGGTAAACTCAACTTTGCAGCTAGAGTAATACCAGCTGGGAGGGTGTTTGCAAGTATGCTAGCCAGGGCAACTGCAAAGTTAAAGAAGAAGTACCACATTGTGAAGTTAAGCAAAGGTATGAAGGAAGACCTGTCCATGTGGGCTCCTTTTCTGTCTAGCTTCAACGGCTCAGTTATCCGAGGACACCTTGAGTGGGGAGCTCTTAACTTGCGCTATTTACAGATGCCGAAGGTAGAGAAGGTTTTGGGGTGATCCAAGACACGCAGACATGCAGAAATGTGCGCAGAAATGGCCCAATGATTGGCACAAAAAGAAAATCACGGCCCGCATTACAGTCCTGGTGTTGTTCCCCATAGTGATAGCATTCCACCTTTGGCGGGCAGTGCTAACAGCTAGAAGGGTGGTGTTCTGGTCTGACAACATGGCTGTGGTTCAGGCCATCAATCCACAGTCAGTGACTTGTCCCCTGGTCTTGTGCCTGTTGAGGAAACTGGTGCGAGCTTGCTTAGTTAACAATGTTGAATGCAGGGTGCGACACATCCAAGGAGTGTAGAACATAGCAGCTGATGCTCTCTCTCGTTTTCAGTGGTGCTGGTCCCGGGAGGCGTGGTTGAGAGCGAGAGAGGAGATGACACATTTTCCACCACACCTCTGGTTCCTTCTGAAGTGGAAAGGCAATTCACGGGCTGGGCGAACTGTCCCTGGTGCCAAGGACCAGTAAGCATTATAGAGTGTGTGTGGCAAAGTTTTGCACAGTAGCAGGAGCATGGGAAGGAGGGAGGGCGTCACTAGAGAGCAGGGTGCAAAAGTTCGCCCGAGGTGAAGAGCCACCCTTGGATAGCGGGCTATTTGTCAGCAATAAGCCACCACGCAAAATAAATGGGCAGGAGGATTCAACAAAATCTTTCTTAATCAGGGCGGCGCTTAGGGGCTGGGCCAGGTGCGAGCCATGGCCACCAGACACTAGGTCCCCTATTGATTTTGAGACTCTGCAAGGGATGCTGGACTGGGTGACCAAGGCTACACATTCACCATTTGAAGCGGCACTCTTTTCGGCCACTTTCCGCCTGGCCTTTTTCGGGGCACTCAGAGTAGGTGAGTTGGTGGCTAGGTCTAAGCAGGACAGGTCTGGGGTGGCATTGAGCCAGGATGCGAGGCTGGTGGGAGACGCCCTCACAATAGTGTTAAGGAGGTCGAAAATAGACCAAGCAGGGGAGGGAAGGGTGATCGTATTGCACCAGCTTGAAACTGCCAGGAACTGCCCAGTGCGCCTGGTGGCTGCCTACCTGCCACTGTGCCCAGCACCTGAATGTTACTTATTGATACATGCAGACAGTACCCCCTCACTAAGTTCCAGGTACAGAGCGTAATGTAGGCATGTTTGGCGTTGTCAGGCAACAAGGTACAGGGCAAACGATTCTGCAGCCACTCATTCCGCATAGGAGCATCCACCACAGCGTTTAGGGCAGGCCTGTCAGCTGAACGCATCAAACAGGTGGGGCGCTGGGAGTCCCAGTGTTACAAGAGATACATCCGGTCTTGAAGGGCACTGAAATGGGGCAATGGACTGGGGGAAGGTGTTGGTATTGACAAACGTTTGGACATCAAGAACATTTTGCGGCACAAGATGCCGGTGGCTTGCAGTGAAGTGTAATAAGTGCATTTTAATTATTAAGAGATGTGCAGTGAGTCAATGAAAACTTTGCAAACTTTCATCTCTTTAATTACCAGGAACTATGGTCTGGGTGATTGGCCATTCAGGCGTCTTGCGAGTATCACGGTGGGCCGAGAACAGGAAATGGAGGCACGACCTCACAGCCACAGCCATTATCTGGCTAGGATACCCAGTCATGCGCTGAACCTGCTTGCTGAAGAAGCTGTAGCAGAAACTGGGGGGGGGGGGAAATTCCTCCCCCTAATGTGTTGGACATGAACCTGGGAGGTAATGACGTGGCAGCTCTGGGGAGTAGGGCACTACTTCAAGAAATGATGGTCACTATGTATAAATTGAGCAACCAGCTGGGGACCTGTGCAATATGGTGGTCTGAGATAAAGCCCCAGCGGGTGTGGCAGGGTGCCCGTTCTAAGGAAGGCATGGAGGTCTCTTGCAGGAAGGTTAACAGGGCCATGAGGAAATTCACTGAGCAAAGGGGTTTCAGCTTCATCAGTCATGGGTTACTGCACACTAAGGCCACAGGGTGTTTGGATGAAGATGGGGTACACCTGTCCAGAGTGGGTATTGACCTGGTCTCACTTGATCTTGGGGAGGCCTAGGAGACAGCAGGGTGGAAGCAATGGAAGCTATCTTGGTGGGGGGCTCTGGGGTGACGGGGCCACACCCAGAGCTGTGGCAGAGTTACAGGGCGATCCAGAAGCTGTGAGGTACATACGGGTAACATCTGCAGAAGCACAACAATGGTGCAAAGGCCAAATATCCCCAGGGACGTCCTCGTGTTGGACCCTGGAGGAGCAATGGCACCTTGTTAGTCCTACGGGCGGTTGTGGACCTGAGTGACCGGGTGTTTCCTGGCAGGCTCCGCCCCCATATGGGGCGTGAGCAAGGGGGTGGGCTGTTGGTCCACCGGGGGAGCGGTCTTCCCTCCCCAAAAATATGGCAAACACCGTTGGGTAGCGCCACGGTATAATTTGGCTCCTCAGGTGGCAGGCAGCGAGGGGCTGCCTGCCTTGGGATCGCCCGTAAGATAACCCACTGTGTTGGCATATTTGTAATGCTAATAAACCTGCAGCAGTTTTCTCCACAAAGATGGTGTCTTGTCTGGTTATTTCTCTAGGAGATTGCTGTATGGGGGGATGGGGAGTGTTGCCGATATTGGCACTAAGCAGGCTGACCGGGGTCCACGAAGGAGACCCGCTAAGAGGGCGGCCGCCTTAGTGCCACAAGATGGCACAGGAGGCAGCCTCCCAGTGTTTGGGACTCTCAGGGGTCCTGTGTGCCAAGTCACCTCCGGGTAGAGGGGGCGGGGTGAGATACATATACCTCTCGGCGCCCTCTTTGCCCCCTACCCTGATGCCGTTTCCCTCTCTACCGCATACCCGGCGTTCAGGCAGTGTGTGGGGGGGGGTTGTCAAATATATTTTTTTGTGTTGCAGACGGAGTTAAAGGGTGATCCAAAGGCTGTAAAGTACATACGGGTACCATCTGCAGAAGTACAATACACAATAAAGCAGACCAGGTCTAAGAGATAGTGTGTGTCTGAACCAGACTGTGATCCAGTTGGATGACTGTGTAAAAAAAGTACCTTTGAAGAAAATGCGATAGAGTGCATAATGTTGTTGAAAGCACAGAGGGCTAGGATGATTCCCATCAGACCACCATTGTGGTGGAAGTTACGTCATGTGGGAATTATTTAGACAATCCATCATGTGACCGACCAGATAGTGCCGGGGCGCGAGTGGATGTCAGTAGTCTAGCTCCAATGTTGAACCTAGACTATTGTGAGAAAAGTGCAGTGCTCGATTACTAGTGAAAAAATGGATAAAATAGGCTACGTGGATCGTTATTGCTTTGAAAAGGGAATCCAAGTGTCTATAGTTAAAAACACGCTGGGTAGTAAGACTACCCTGAAGCGCAATGTACAACGGTCGACATGTTTCAGCTGTCGGGGCTTTGCCCCAGCTTTCTTCAGGACCTAAACTGGCTACTGCAGATACACAGAATAAGTTCAGTAAAAAACAATTCATTTTAGTCAACAGATCAAACAATAGATGTACATAAAAAGTTACATATCTGGTAGGAGCCATTGCCCACTGGAGGAAGAAGGAACTGGCTTCTTCCTATTGAAAAGACAAAAAGTCTTATTTAATTACAAAAATACTTAAATCCACAGAACAAACCACGTGAATACACAGTAAAGACAAACACACATGCATGAATAATTGGCATTCTGCATAATTAGGAAAAGCATATTAGCTAGATCACATGGAGGCATTTCCTCAATGTGATACTCACCCAACTTTGTGTGGGTGAAGGCCTCACCTCACCCGGCGACCGCTCGGGAGTAGGAGGCCCCGCTCTGTAGTGTAGAAAAAAGGACACTCTCAGCACATATCTATAAAGTGTCCAGCCTAATTGCTCTACACCTATAACCCAGCCAAGGTGTGTAAAAGACCCACTCAGGACCCCAGCGCCCCCTCTCACAGAGACTAGCACTAGTTAGTATCAGGGAATTCCAAATAGCGACAATGGAACCCAGTATAGACACAAATTGGTGCCTCTATCCATCTGATAATTGCGATATTATTGCGCAAGAATTTATACAGACCCACAGCTAGAAGGTAGGAATGGGCAACGACAAATATCGAAAATTGACCAACTCTATCCCCTGGAGGCAGATGTTACTCAAGTGCCTAGGGACCCCATAACTGACATCCAGAAAATAGAAGTCCAAAACGCTTAGAGCACCCTCTGGGTTATTAACCGTCTAAATACCCTGAGGGGTAGGTAAATCAAATACCAAGCACAGACACTGACTCGTGTGCTGTGCGTGCATAGGCGTGTGGAACAAAACCGTCAGAGGCTTACCTGTCCGTCGGTGCCCCTAATTTTGAGACCAAGCGGAAGTGGAGGTAAGGGTGAAACGAAATGAACCCCCTATATAGACCCCTGTGATTGGGTGGACGTTCTCCCCTGCAGTCTCGGAGGGGGGAGCGCGGGAACCGGCGTGAGAACGAGCGCTTCTCACTCGCGCATGCGCGAAAGATAATATGAGAACAAACGCTTCTCATTCACGCATGCGCCATGATATAAACCGGTGGGTTGTATTTCACTGAATGACAATATCAGTGGCCCTCTCGGTCGCCACAAAAAGTACCAATGAGTATTTAAAGAATTATTATAAAGAACCCATGGTTGAGGAATGTTATATTATGCTGTACTGTTGTCAACAGTCCGCCCTCTAACAACGTGTAAGCGCCCACGGGGAGCGCAAGCGCCCACGGGGAACACTAGTCCCACAGGCATGTACACCGGGGCGTCCATAGGTGCGACCCCCCTAGTCGACTGTATCTAATAGAAAGACAAACCCAGGATTGGGGGAAACATAACTAAACTTCTATTTTTGGGTGGTTGGAACCCATTTCACATCATTCAAGGTATGGAGGTACAGCCATAAGGATGACAACAGTGGTGCCCCATAGTCAGGGCTGTAAATTGTAATGAACACCGAGGACACTCTAGACCTAATAGACCTAGAATCGGCCCAGAGGGAGTCTCTATATGTGGTAGAGCCTAGTTATAACCCTTAAGAGAACTCAATATCTTTAAACTGCATTCAGTCTAAGTCGCCCCATCTGTAATTGGAGAGTGCACGTGAAGTTGTCAACGTTCTATGTCAAGGGAGAGGAGTATGGGGAGGGGTGAGAATATACAAACCCTGGCTGGGTGAGCTAATGGTGCAAACGGAAATTCGTTCGCATCTTCAAAAACTGACCCGCAACTGAAAAGTTGCTCAAATACTGGAAAAAACAAGGGTAGGGGAGGGTCAAGGGGAATATTTAAAGACCTGTCTGCTCATACCCCTATTCACAAACTACAATACACAATAAAGCAGACCAGGTCTAAGAGATAGTGTGTGTCTGAACCAGACTGTGATCCAGTTGGATGACTGTGTAAAAAAAGTACCTTTGAAGAAAATGCGATAGAGTGCATAATGTTGTTGAAAGCACAGAGGGCTAGGATGATTCCCATCAGACCACCATTGTGGTGGAAGTTACGTCATGTGGGAATTATTTAGACAATCCATCATGTGACCGACCAGATAGTGCCGGGGCGCGAGTGGATGTCAGTAGTCTAGCTCCAATGTTGAACCTAGACTATTGTGAGAAAAGTGCAGTGCTCGATTACTAGTGAAAAAATTGATAAAATAGGCTACGTGGATCGTTATTGCTTTGAAAAGGGAATCCAAGTGTCTATAGTTAAAAACACGCTGGGTAGTAAGACTACCCTGAAGCGCAATGTACAACGGTCGACATGTTTCAGCTGTCGGGGCTTTGCCCCAGCTTTCTTCAGGACCTAAACTGGCTACTGCAGATACACAGAATAAGTTCAGTAAAAAACAATTCATTTTAGTCAACAGATCAAACAATAGATGTACATAAAAAGTTACATATCTGGTAGGAGCCATTGCCCACTGGAGGAAGAAGGAACTGGCTTCTTCCTATTGAAAAGACAAAAAGTCTTATTTAATTACAAAAATACTTAAATCCACAGAACAAACCACGTGAATACACAGTAAAGACAAACACACATGCATGAATAATTGGCATTCTGCATAATTAGGAAAAGCATATTAGCTAGATCACATGGAGGCATTTCCTCAATGTGATACTCACCCAGCTTTGTGTGGGTGAAGGCCTCACCTCACCCGGCGACCGCTCGGGAGTAGGAGGCCCCGCTCTGTAGTGTAGAAAAAAGGACACTCTCAGCACATATCTATAAAGTGTCCAGCCTAATTGCTCTACACCTATACCCCAGCCAAGGTGTGTAAAAGACCCACTCAGGACCCCAGCGCCCCCTCTCACAGAGACTAGCACTAGTTAGTATCAGGGAATTCCAAATAGCGACAATGGAACCCAGTATAGACACAAATTGGTGCCTCTATCCATCTGATAATGGCGATATTATTGCGCAAGAATTTATACAGACCCACAGCTAGAAGGTAGGAATGGGCAACGACAAATATCGAAAATTGACCAACTCTATCCCCTGGAGGCAGATGTTACTCAAGTGCCTAGGGACCCCATAACTGACATCCAGAAAATAGAAGTCCAAAACGCTTAGAGCACCCTCTGGGTTATTAACCGTCTAAATACCCTGAGGGGTAGGTAAATCAAATACCAAGCACAGACACTGACTCGTGTGCTGTGCGTGCATAGGCGTGTGGAACAAAACCGTCAGAGGCTTACCTGTCCGTCGGTGCCCCTAATTTTGAGACCAAGCGGAAGTGGAGGTAAGGGTGAAACGAAATGAACCCCCTATATAGACCCCTGTGATTGGGTGGACGTTCTCCCCTGCAGTCTCGGAGGGGGGAGCGCGGGAACCGGCGTGAGAACGAGCGCTTCTCACTCGCGCATGCGCGAAAGATAATATGAGAACAAACGCTTCTCATTCACGCATGCGCCATGATATAAACCGGTGGGTTGTATTTCACTGAATGACAATATCAGTGGCCCTCTCGGTCGCCACAAAAAGTACCAATGAGTATTTAAAGAATTATTATAAAGAACCCATGGTTGAGGAATGTTATATTATGCTGTACTGTTGTCAACAGTCCGCCCTCTAACAACGTGTAAGCGCCCACGGGGAGCGCAAGCGCCCACGGGGAACACTAGTCCCACAGGCATGTACACCGGGGCGTCCATAGGTGCGACCCCCCTAGTCGACTGTATCTAATAGAAAGACAAACCCAGGATTGGGGGAAACATAACTAAACTTCTATTTTTGGGTGGTTGGAACCCATTTCACATCATTCAAGGTATGGAGGTACAGCCATAAGGATGACAACAGTGGTGCCCCATAGTCAGGGCTGTAAATTGTAATGAACACCGAGGACACTCTAGACCTAATAGACCTAGAATCGGCCCAGAGGGAGTCTCTATATGTGGTAGAGCCTAGTTATAACCCTTAAGAGAACTCAATATCTTTAAACTGCATTCAGTCTAAGTCGCCCCATATGTAATTGGAGAGTGCACGTGAAGTTGTCAACGTTCTATGTCAAGGGAGAGGAGTATGGGGAGGGGTGAGAATATACAAACCCTGGCTGGGTGAGCTAATGGTGCAAACGGAAATTCGTTCGCATCTTCAAAAACTGACCCGCAACTGAAAAGTTGCTCAAATACTGGAAAAAACAAGGGTAGGGGAGGGTCAAGGGGAATATTTAAAGACCTGTCTGCTCATACCCCTATTCACAAACTACAATACACAATAAAGCAGACCAGGTCTAAGAGATAGTGTGTGTCTGAACCAGACTGTGATCCAGTTGGATGACTGTGTAAAAAAAGTACCTTTGAAGAAAATGCGATAGAGTGCATAATGTTGTTGAAAGCACAGAGGGCTAGGATGATTCCCATCAGACCACCATTGTGGTGGAAGTTACGTCATGTGGGAATTATTTAGACAATCCATCATGTGACCGACCAGATAGTGCCGGGGCGCGAGTGGATGTCAGTAGTCTAGCTCCAATGTTGAACCTAGACTATTGTGAGAAAAGTGCAGTGCTCGATTACTAGTGAAAAAATGGATAAAATAGGCTACGTGGATCGTTATTGCTTTGAAAAGGGAATCCAAGTGTCTATAGTTAAAAACACGCTGGGTAGTAAGACTACCCTGAAGCGCAATGTACAACGGTCGACATGTTTCAGCTGTCGGGGCTTTGCCCCAGCTTTCTTCAGGACCTAAACTGGCTACTGCAGATACACAGAATAAGTTCAGTAAAAAACAATTCATTTTAGTCAACAGATCAAACAATAGATGTACATAAAAAGTTACATATCTGGTAGGAGCCATTGCCCACTGGAGGAAGAAGGAACTGGCTTCTTCCTATTGAAAAGACAAAAAGTCTTATTTAATTACAAAAATACTTAAATCCACAGAACAAACCACGTGAATACACAGTAAAGACAAACACACATGCATGAATAATTGGCATTCTGCATAATTAGGAAAAGCATATTAGCTAGATCACATGGAGGCATTTCCTCAATGTGATACTCACCCAGCTTTGTGTGGGTGAAGGCCTCACCTCACCCGGCGACCGCTCGGGAGTAGGAGGCCCCGCTCTGTAGTGTAGAAAAAAGGACACTCTCAGCACATATCTATAAAGTGTCCAGCCTAATTGCTCTACACCTATAACCCAGCCAAGGTGTGTAAAAGACCCACTCAGGACCCCAGCGCCCCCTCTCACAGAGACTAGCACTAGTTAGTATCAGGGAATTCCAAATAGCGACAATGGAACCCAGTATAGACACAAATTGGTGCCTCTATCCATCTGATAATGGCGATATTATTGCGCAAGAATTTATACAGACCCACAGCTAGAAGGTAGGAATGGGCAACGACAAATATCGAAAATTGACCAACTCTATCCCCTGGAGGCAGATGTTACTCAAGTGCCTAGGGACCCCATAACTGACATCCAGAAAATAGAAGTCCAAAACGCTTAGAGCACCCTCTGGGTTATTAACCGTCTAAATACCCTGAGGGGTAGGTAAATCAAATACCAAGCACAGACACTGACTCGTGTGCTGTGCGTGCATAGGCGTGTGGAACAAAACCGTCAGAGGCTTACCTGTCCGTCGGTGCCCCTAATTTTGAGACCAAGCGGAAGTGGAGGTAAGGGTGAAACGAAATGAACCCCCTATATAGACCCCTGTGATTGGGTGGACGTTCTCCCCTGCAGTCTCGGAGGGGGGAGCGCGGGAACCGGCGTGAGAACGAGCGCTTCTCACTCGCGCATGCGCGAAAGATAATATGAGAACAAACGCTTCTCATTCACGCATGCGCCATGATATAAACCGGTGGGTTGTATTTCACTGAATGACAATATCAGTGGCCCTCTCGGTCGCCACAAAAAGTACCAATGAGTATTTAAAGAATTATTATAAAGAACCCATGGTTGAGGAATGTTATATTATGCTGTACTGTTGTCAACAGTCCGCCCTCTAACAACGTGTAAGCGCCCACGGGGAGCGCAAGCGCCCACGGGGAACACTAGTCCCACAGGCATGTACACCGGGGCGTCCATAGGTGCGACCCCCCTAGTCGACTGTATCTAATAGAAAGACAAACCCAGGATTGGGGGAAACATAACTAAACTTCTATTTTTGGGTGGTTGGAACCCATTTCACATCATTCAAGGTATGGAGGTACAGCCATAAGGATGACAACAGTGGTGCCCCATAGTCAGGGCTGTAAATTGTAATGAACACCGAGGACACTCTAGACCTAATAGACCTAGAATCGGCCCAGAGGGAGTCTCTATATGTGGTAGAGCCTAGTTATAACCCTTAAGAGAACTCAATATCTTTAAACTGCATTCAGTCTAAGTCGCCCCATATGTAATTGGAGAGTGCACGTGAAGTTGTCAACGTTCTATGTCAAGGGAGAGGAGTATGGGGAGGGGTGAGAATATACAAACCCTGGCTGGGTGAGCTAATGGTGCAAACGGAAATTCGTTCGCATCTTCAAAAACTGACCCGCAACTGAAAAGTTGCTCAAATACTGGAAAAAACAAGGGTAGGGGAGGGTCAAGGGGAATATTTAAAGACCTGTCTGCTCATACCCCTATTCACAAACTACAATACACAATAAAGCAGACCAGGTCTAAGAGATAGTGTGTGTCTGAACCAGACTGTGATCCAGTTGGATGACTGTGTAAAAAAAGTACCTTTGAAGAAAATGCGATAGAGTGCATAATGTTGTTGAAAGCACAGAGGGCTAGGATGATTCCCATCAGACCACCATTGTGGTGGAAGTTACGTCATGTGGGAATTATTTAGACAATCCATCATGTGACCGACCAGATAGTGCCGGGGCGCGAGTGGATGTCAGTAGTCTAGCTCCAATGTTGAACCTAGACTATTGTGAGAAAAGTGCAGTGCTCGATTACTAGTGAAAAAATGGATAAAATAGGCTACGTGGATCGTTATTGCTTTGAAAAGGGAATCCAAGTGTCTATAGTTAAAAACACGCTGGGTAGTAAGACTACCCTGAAGCGCAATGTACAACGGTCGACATGTTTCAGCTGTCGGGGCTTTGCCCCAGCTTTCTTCAGGACCTAAACTGGCTACTGCAGATACACAGAATAAGTTCAGTAAAAAACAATTCATTTTAGTCAACAGATCAAACAATAGATGTACATAAAAAGTTACATATCTGGTAGGAGCCATTGCCCACTGGAGGAAGAAGGAACTGGCTTCTTCCTATTGAAAAGACAAAAAGTCTTATTTAATTACAAAAATACTTAAATCCACAGAACAAACCACGTGAATACACAGTAAAGACAAACACACATGCATGAATAATTGGCATTCTGCATAATTAGGAAAAGCATATTAGCTAGATCACATGGAGGCATTTCCTCAATGTGATACTCACCCAGCTTTGTGTGGGTGAAGGCCTCACCTCACCCGGCGACCGCTCGGGAGTAGGAGGCCCCGCTCTGTAGTGTAGAAAAAAGGACACTCTCAGCACATATCTATAAAGTGTCCAGCCTAATTGCTCTACACCTATAACCCAGCCAAGGTGTGTAAAAGACCCACTCAGGACCCCAGCGCCCCCTCTCACAGAGACTAGCACTAGTTAGTATCAGGGAATTCCAAATAGCGACAATGGAACCCAGTATAGACACAAATTGGTGCCTCTATCCATCTGATAATGGCGATATTATTGCGCAAGAATTTATACAGACCCACAGCTAGAAGGTAGGAATGGGCAACGACAAATATCGAAAATTGACCAACTCTATCCCCTGGAGGCAGATGTTACTCAAGTGCCTAGGGACCCCATAACTGACATCCAGAAAATAGAAGTCCAAAACGCTTAGAGCACCCTCTGGGTTATTAACCGTCTAAATACCCTGAGGGGTAGGTAAATCAAATACCAAGCACAGACACTGACTCGTGTGCTGTGCGTGCATAGGCGTGTGGAACAAAACCGTCAGAGGCTTACCTGTCCGTCGGTGCCCCTAATTTTGAGACCAAGCGGAAGTGGAGGTAAGGGTGAAACGAAATGAACCCCCTATATAGACCCCTGTGATTGGGTGGACGTTCTCCCCTGCAGTCTCGGAGGGGGGAGCGCGGGAACCGGCGTGAGAACGAGCGCTTCTCACTCGCGCATGCGCGAAAGATAATATGAGAACAAACGCTTCTCATTCACGCATGCGCCATGATATAAACCGGTGGGTTGTATTTCACTGAATGACAATATCAGTGGCCCTCTCGGTCGCCACAAAAAGTACCAATGAGTATTTAAAGAATTATTATAAAGAACCCATGGTTGAGGAATGTTATATTATGCTGTACTGTTGTCAACAGTCCGCCCTCTAACAACGTGTAAGCGCCCACGGGGAGCGCAAGCGCCCACGGGGAACACTAGTCCCACAGGCATGTACACCGGGGCGTCCATAGGTGCGACCCCCCTAGTCGACTGTATCTAATAGAAAGACAAACCCAGGATTGGGGGAAACATAACTAAACTTCTATTTTTGGGTGGTTGGAACCCATTTCACATCATTCAAGGTATGGAGGTACAGCCATAAGGATGACAACAGTGGTGCCCCATAGTCAGGGCTGTAAATTGTAATGAACACCGAGGACACTCTAGACCTAATAGACCTAGAATCGGCCCAGAGGGAGTCTCTATATGTGGTAGAGCCTAGTTATAACCCTTAAGAGAACTCAATATCTTTAAACTGCATTCAGTCTAAGTCGCCCCATATGTAATTGGAGAGTGCACGTGAAGTTGTCAACGTTCTATGTCAAGGGAGAGGAGTATGGGGAGGGGTGAGAATATACAAACCCTGGCTGGGTGAGCTAATGGTGCAAACGGAAATTCGTTCGCATCTTCAAAAACTGACCCGCAACTGAAAAGTTGCTCAAATACTGGAAAAAACAAGGGTAGGGGAGGGTCAAGGGGAATATTTAAAGACCTGTCTGCTCATACCCCTATTCACAAACTACAATACACAATAAAGCAGACCAGGTCTAAGAGATAGTGTGTGTCTGAACCAGACTGTGATCCAGTTGGATGACTGTGTAAAAAAAGTACCTTTGAAGAAAATGCGATAGAGTGCATAATGTTGTTGAAAGCACAGAGGGCTAGGATGATTCCCATCAGACCACCATTGTGGTGGAAGTTACGTCATGTGGGAATTATTTAGACAATCCATCATGTGACCGACCAGATAGTGCCGGGGCGCGAGTGGATGTCAGTAGTCTAGCTCCAATGTTGAACCTAGACTATTGTGAGAAAAGTGCAGTGCTCGATTACTAGTGAAAAAATGGATAAAATAGGCTACGTGGATCGTTATTGCTTTGAAAAGGGAATCCAAGTGTCTATAGTTAAAAACACGCTGGGTAGTAAGACTACCCTGAAGCGCAATGTACAACGGTCGACATGTTTCAGCTGTCGGGGCTTTGCCCCAGCTTTCTTCAGGACCTAAACTGGCTACTGCAGATACACAGAATAAGTTCAGTAAAAAACAATTCATTTTAGTCAACAGATCAAACAATAGATGTACATAAAAAGTTACATATCTGGTAGGAGCCATTGCCCACTGGAGGAAGAAGGAACTGGCTTCTTCCTATTGAAAAGACAAAAAGTCTTATTTAATTACAAAAATACTTAAATCCACAGAACAAACCACGTGAATACACAGTAAAGACAAACACACATGCATGAATAATTGGCATTCTGCATAATTAGGAAAAGCATATTAGCTAGATCACATGGAGGCATTTCCTCAATGTGATACTCACCCAGCTTTGTGTGGGTGAAGGCCTCACCTCACCCGGCGACCGCTCGGGAGTAGGAGGCCCCGCTCTGTAGTGTAGAAAAAAGGACACTCTCAGCACATATCTATAAAGTGTCCAGCCTAATTGCTCTACACCTATAACCCAGCCAAGGTGTGTAAAAGACCCACTCAGGACCCCAGCGCCCCCTCTCACAGAGACTAGCACTAGTTAGTATCAGGGAATTCCAAATAGCGACAATGGAACCCAGTATAGACACAAATTGGTGCCTCTATCCATCTGATAATGGCGATATTATTGCGCAAGAATTTATACAGACCCACAGCTAGAAGGTAGGAATGGGCAACGACAAATATCGAAAATTGACCAACTCTATCCCCTGGAGGCAGATGTTACTCAAGTGCCTAGGGACCCCATAACTGACATCCAGAAAATAGAAGTCCAAAACGCTTAGAGCACCCTCTGGGTTATTAACCGTCTAAATACCCTGAGGGGTAGGTAAATCAAATACCAAGCACAGACACTGACTCGTGTGCTGTGCGTGCATAGGCGTGTGGAACAAAACCGTCAGAGGCTTACCTGTCCGTCGGTGCCCCTAATTTTGAGACCAAGCGGAAGTGGAGGTAAGGGTGAAACGAAATGAACCCCCTATATAGACCCCTGTGATTGGGTGGACGTTCTCCCCTGCAGTCTCGGAGGGGGGAGCGCGGGAACCGGCGTGAGAACGAGCGCTTCTCACTCGCGCATGCGCGAAAGATAATATGAGAACAAACGCTTCTCATTCACGCATGCGCCATGATATAAACCGGTGGGTTGTATTTCACTGAATGACAATATCAGTGGCCCTCTCGGTCGCCACAAAAAGTACCAATGAGTATTTAAAGAATTATTATAAAGAACCCATGGTTGAGGAATGTTATATTATGCTGTACTGTTGTCAACAGTCCGCCCTCTAACAACGTGTAAGCGCCCACGGGGAGCGCAAGCGCCCACGGGGAACACTAGTCCCACAGGCATGTACACCGGGGCGTCCATAGGTGCGACCCCCCTAGTCGACTGTATCTAATAGAAAGACAAACCCAGGATTGGGGGAAACATAACTAAACTTCTATTTTTGGGTGGTTGGAACCCATTTCACATCATTCAAGGTATGGAGGTACAGCCATAAGGATGACAACAGTGGTGCCCCATAGTCAGGGCTGTAAATTGTAATGAACACCGAGGACACTCTAGACCTAATAGACCTAGAATCGGCCCAGAGGGAGTCTCTATATGTGGTAGAGCCTAGTTATAACCCTTAAGAGAACTCAATATCTTTAAACTGCATTCAGTCTAAGTCGCCCCATATGTAATTGGAGAGTGCACGTGAAGTTGTCAACGTTCTATGTCAAGGGAGAGGAGTATGGGGAGGGGTGAGAATATACAAACCCTGGCTGGGTGAGCTAATGGTGCAAACGGAAATTCGTTCGCATCTTCAAAAACTGACCCGCAACTGAAAAGTTGCTCAAATACTGGAAAAAACAAGGGTAGGGGAGGGTCTAGGGGAATATTTAAAGACCTGTCTGCTCATACCCCTATTCACAAACTACAATACACAATAAAGCAGACCAGGTCTAAGAGATAGTGTGTGTCTGAACCAGACTGTGATCCAGTTGGATGACTGTGTAAAAAAAGTACCTTTGAAGAAAATGCGATAGAGTGCATAATGTTGTTGAAAGCACAGAGGGCTAGGATGATTCCCATCAGACCACCATTGTGGTGGAAGTTACGTCATGTGGGAATTATTTAGACAATCCATCATGTGACCGACCAGATAGTGCCGGGGCGCGAGTGGATGTCAGTAGTCTAGCTCCAATGTTGAACCTAGACTATTGTGAGAAAAGTGCAGTGCTCGATTACTAGTGAAAAAATGGATAAAATAGGCTACGTGGATCGTTATTGCTTTGAAAAGGGAATCCAAGTGTCTATAGTTAAAAACACGCTGGGTAGTAAGACTACCCTGAAGCGCAATGTACAACGGTCGACATGTTTCAGCTGTCGGGGCTTTGCCCCAGCTTTCTTCAGGACCTAAACTGGCTACTGCAGATACACAGAATAAGTTCAGTAAAAAACAATTCATTTTAGTCAACAGATCAAACAATAGATGTACATAAAAAGTTACATATCTGTTAGGAGCCATTGCCCACTGGAGGAAGAAGGAACTGGCTTCTTCCTATTGAAAAGACAAAAAGTCTTATTTAATTACAAAAATACTTAAATCCACAGAACAAACCACGTGAATACACAGTAAAGACAAACACACATGCATGAATAATTGGCATTCTGCATAATTAGGAAAAGCATATTAGCTAGATCACATGGAGGCATTTCCTCAATGTGATACTCACCCAGCTTTGTGTGGGTGAAGGCCTCACCTCACCCGGCGACCGCTCGGGAGTAGGAGGCCCCGCTCTGTAGTGTAGAAAAAAGGACACTCTCAGCACATATCTATAAAGTGTCCAGCCTAATTGCTCTACACCTATAACCCAGCCAAGGTGTGTAAAAGACCCACTCAGGACCCCAGCGCCCCCTCTCACAGAGACTAGCACTAGTTAGTATCAGGGAATTCCAAATAGCGACAATGGAACCCAGTATAGACACAAATTGGTGCCTCTATCCATCTGATAATGGCGATATTATTGCGCAAGAATTTATACAGACCCACAGCTAGAAGGTAGGAATGGGCAACGACAAATATCGAAAATTGACCAACTCTATCCCCTGGAGGCAGATGTTACTCAAGTGCCTAGGGACCCCATAACTGACATCCAGAAAATAGAAGTCCAAAACGCTTAGAGCACCCTCTGGGTTATTAACCGTCTAAATACCCTGAGGGGTAGGTAAATCAAATACCAAGCACAGACACTGACTCGTGTGCTGTGCGTGCATAGGCGTGTGGAACAAAACCGTCAGAGGCTTACCTGTCCGTCGGTGCCCCTAATTTTGAGACCAAGCGGAAGTGGAGGTAAGGGTGAAACGAAATGAACCCCCTATATAGACCCCTGTGATTGGGTGGACGTTCTCCCCTGCAGTCTCGGAGGGGGGAGCGCGGGAACCGGCGTGAGAACGAGCGCTTCTCACTCGCGCATGCGCGAAAGATAATATGAGAACAAACGCTTCTCATTCACGCATGCGCCATGATATAAACCGGTGGGTTGTATTTCACTGAATGACAATATCAGTGGCCCTCTCGGTCGCCACAAAAAGTACCAATGAGTATTTAAAGAATTATTATAAAGAACCCATGGTTGAGGAATGTTATATTATGCTGTACTGTTGTCAACAGTCCGCCCTCTAACAACGTGTAAGCGCCCACGGGGAGCGCAAGCGCCCACGGGGAACACTAGTCCCACAGGCATGTACACCGGGGCGTCCATAGGTGCGAACCCCTAGTCGACTGTATCTAATAGAAAGACAAACCCAGGATTGGGGGAAACATAACTAAACTTCTATTTTTGGGTGGTTGGAACCCATTTCACATCATTCAAGGTATGGAGGTACAGCCATAAGGATGACAACAGTGGTGCCCCATAGTCAGGGCTGTAAATTGTAATGAACACCGAGGACACTCTAGACCTAATAGACCTAGAATCGGCCCAGAGGGAGTCTCTATATGTGGTAGAGCCTAGTTATAACCCTTAAGAGAACTCAATATCTTTAAACTGCATTCAGTCTAAGTCGCCCCATATGTAATTGGAGAGTGCACGTGAAGTTGTCAACGTTCTATGTCAAGGGAGAGGAGTATGGGGAGGGGTGAGAATATACAAACCCTGGCTGGGTGAGCTAATGGTGCAAACGGAAATTCGTTCGCATCTTCAAAAACTGACCCGCAACTGAAAAGTTGCTCAAATACTGGAAAAAACAAGGGTAGGGGAGGGTCAAGGGGAATATTTAAAGACCTGTCTGCTCATACCCCTATTCACAAACTACAATACACAATAAAGCAGACCAGGTCTAAGAGATAGTGTGTGTCTGAACCAGACTGTGATCCAGTTGGATGACTGTGTAAAAAAAGTACCTTTGAAGAAAATGCGATAGAGTGCATAATGTTGTTGAAAGCACAGAGGGCTAGGATGATTCCCATCAGACCACCATTGTGGTGGAAGTTACGTCATGTGGGAATTATTTAGACAATCCATCATGTGACCGACCAGATAGTGCCGGGGCGCGAGTGGATGTCAGTAGTCTAGCTCCAATGTTGAACCTAGACTATTGTGAGAAAAGTGCAGTGCTCGATTACTAGTGAAAAAATGGATAAAATAGGCTACGTGGATCGTTATTGCTTTGAAAAGGGAATCCAAGTGTCTATAGTTAAAAACACGCTGGGTAGTAAGACTACCCTGAAGCGCAATGTACAACGGTCGACATGTTTCAGCTGTAAATACAACCCACCGGTTTATATCATGGCGCATGCGTGAATGAGAAGCGTTTGTTCTCATATTATCTTTCGCGCATGCGCGAGTGAGAAGCGCTCGTTCTCACGCCGGTTCCCGCGCTCCCCCCTCCGAGACTGCAGGGGAGAACGTCCACCCAATCACAGGGGTCTATATAGGGGGTTCATTTCGTTTCACCCTTACCTCCACTTCCGCTTGGTCTCAAAATTAGGGGCACCGACGGACAGGTAAGCCTCTGACGGTTTTGTTCCACACGCCTATGCACGCACAGCACACGAGTCAGTGTCTGTGCTTGGTATTTGATTTACCTACCCCTCAGGGTATTTAGACGGTTAATAACCCAGAGGGTGCTCTAAGCGTTTTGGACTTCTATTTTCTGGATGTCAGTTATGGGGTCCCTAGGCACTTGAGTAACATCTGCCTCCAGGGGATAGAGTTGGTCAATTTTCGATATTTGTCGTTGCCCATTCCTACCTTCTAGCTGTGGGTCTGTATAAATTCTTGCGCAATAATATCGCCATTATCAGATGGATAGAGGCACCAATTTGTGTCTATACTGGGTTCCATTGTCGCTATTTGGAATTCCCTGATACTAACTAGTGCTAGTCTCTGTGAGAGGGGGCGCTGGGGTCCTGAGTGGGTCTTTTACACACCTTGGCTGGGTTATAGGTGTAGAGCAATTAGGCTGGACACTTTATAGATATGTGCTGAGAGTGTCCTTTTTTCTACACTACAGAGCGGGGCCTCCTACTCCCGAGCGGTCGCCGGGTGAGGTGAGGCCTTCACCCACACAAAGCTGGGTGAGTATCACATTGAGGAAATGCCTCCATGTGATCTAGCTAATATGCTTTTCCTAATTATGCAGAATGCCAATTATTCATGCATGTGTGTTTGTCTTTACTGTGTATTCACGTGGTTTGTTCTGTGGATTTAAGTATTTTTGTAATTAAATAAGACTTTTTGTCTTTTCAATAGGAAGAAGCCAGTTCCTTCTTCCTCCAGTGGGCAATGGCTCCTACCAGATATGTAACTTTTTATGTACATCTATTGTTTGATCTGTTGACTAAAATGAATTGTTTTTTACTGAACTTATTCTGTGTATCTGCAGTAGCCAGTTTAGGTCCTGAAGAAAGCTGGGGCAAAGCCCCGACAGCTGAAACATGTCGACCGTTGTACATTGCGCTTCAGGGTAGTCTTACTACCCAGCGTGTTTTTAACTATAGACACTTGGATTCCCTTTTCAAAGCAATAACGATCCACGTAGCCTATTTTATCCATTTTTTCACTAGTAATCGAGCACTGCACTTTTCTCACAATAGTCTAGGTTCAACATTGGAGCTAGACTACTGACATCCACTCGCGCCCCGGCACTATCTGGTCGGTCACATGATGGATTGTCTAAATAATTCCCACATGACGTAACTTCCACCACAATGGTGGTCTGATGGGAATCATCCTAGCCCTCTGTGCTTTCAACAACATTATGCACTCTATCGCATTTTCTTCAAAGGTACTTTTTTTACACAGTCATCCAACTGGATCACAGTCTGGTTCAGACACACACTATCTCTTAGACCTGGTCTGCTTTATTGTGTATTGTAGTTTGTGAATAGGGGTATGAGCAGACAGGTCTTTAAATATTCCCCTTGACCCTCCCCTACCCTTGTTTTTTCCAGTATTTGAGCAACTTTTCAGTTGCGGGTCAGTTTTTGAAGATGCGAACGAATTTCCGTTTGCACCATTAGCTCACCCAGCCAGGGTTTGTATATTCTCACCCCTCCCCATACTCCTCTCCCTTGACATAGAACGTTGACAACTTCACGTGCACTCTCCAATTACATATGGGGCAACTTAGACTGAATGCAGTTTAAAGATATTGAGTTCTCTTAAGGGTTATAACTAGGCTCTACCACATATAGAGACTCCCTCTGGGCCGATTCTAGGTCTATTAGGTCTAGAGTGTCCTCGGTGTTCATTACAATTTACAGCCCTGACTATGGGGCACCACTGTTGTCATCCTTATGGCTGTACCTCCATACCTTGAATGATGTGAAATGGGTTCCAACCACCCAAAAATAGAAGTTTAGTTATGTTTCCCCCAATCCTGGGTTTGTCTTTCTATTAGATACAGTCGACTAGGGGGGTCGCACCTATGGACGCCCCGGTGTACATGCCTGTGGGACTAGTGTTCCCCGTGGGCGCTTGCGCTCCCCGTGGGCGCTTACACGTTGTTAGAGGGCGGACTGTTGACAACAGTACAGCATAATATAACATTCCTCAACCATGGGTTCTTTATAATAATTCTTTAAATACTCATTGGTACTTTTTGTGGCGACCGAGAGGGCCACTGATATTGTCATTCAGTGAAATACAACCCACCGGTTTATATCATGGCGCATGCGTGAATGAGAAGCGTTTGTTCTCATATTATCTTTCGCGCATGCGCGAGTGAGAAGCGCTCGTTCTCACGCCGGTTCCCGCGCTCCCCCCTCCGAGACTGCAGGGGAGAACGTCCACCCAATCACAGGGGTCTATATAGGGGGTTCATTTCGTTTCACCCTTACCTCCACTTCCGCTTGGTCTCAAAATTAGGGGCACCGACGGACAGGTAAGCCTCTGACGGTTTTGTTCCACACGCCTATGCACGCACAGCACACGAGTCAGTGTCTGTGCTTGGTATTTGATTTACCTACCCCTCAGGGTATTTAGACGGTTAATAACCCAGAGGGTGCTCTAAGCGTTTTGGACTTCTATTTTCTGGATGTCAGTTATGGGGTCCCTAGGCACTTGAGTAACATCTGCCTCCAGGGGATAGAGTTGGTCAATTTTCGATATTTGTCGTTGCCCATTCCTACCTTCTAGCTGTGGGTCTGTATAAATTCTTGCGCAATAATATCGCCATTATCAGATGGATAGAGGCACCAATTTGTGTCTATACTGGGTTCCATTGTCGCTATTTGGAATTCCCTGATACTAACTAGTGCTAGTCTCTGTGAGAGGGGGCGCTGGGGTCCTGAGTGGGTCTTTTACACACCTTGGCTGGGTTATAGGTGTAGAGCAATTAGGCTGGACACTTTATAGATATGTGCTGAGAGTGTCCTTTTTTCTACACTACAGAGCGGGGCCTCCTACTCCCGAGCGGTCGCCGGGTGAGGTGAGGCCTTCACCCACACAAAGCTGGGTGAGTATCACATTGAGGAAATGCCTCCATGTGATCTAGCTAATATGCTTTTCCTAATTATGCAGAATGCCAATTATTCATGCATGTGTGTTTGTCTTTACTGTGTATTCACGTGGTTTGTTCTGTGGATTTAAGTATTTTTGTAATTAAATAAGACTTTTTGTCTTTTCAATAGGAAGAAGCCAGTTCCTTCTTCCTCCAGTGGGCAATGGCTCCTACCAGATATGTAACTTTTTATGTACATCTATTGTTTGATCTGTTGACTAAAATGAATTGTTTTTTACTGAACTTATTCTGTGTATCTGCAGTAGCCAGTTTAGGTCCTGAAGAAAGCTGGGGCAAAGCCCCGACAGCTGAAACATGTCGACCGTTGTACATTGCGCTTCAGGGTAGTCTTACTACCCAGCGTGTTTTTAACTATAGACACTTGGATTCCCTTTTCAAAGCAATAACGATCCACGTAGCCTATTTTATCCATTTTTTCACTAGTAATCGAGCACTGCACTTTTCTCACAATAGTCTAGGTTCAACATTGGAGCTAGACTACTGACATCCACTCGCGCCCCGGCACTATCTGGTCGGTCACATGATGGATTGTCTAAATAATTCCCACATGACGTAACTTCCACCACAATGGTGGTCTGATGGGAATCATCCTAGCCCTCTGTGCTTTCAACAACATTATGCACTCTATCGCATTTTCTTCAAAGGTACTTTTTTTACACAGTCATCCAACTGGATCACAGTCTGGTTCAGACACACACTATCTCTTAGACCTGGTCTGCTTTATTGTGTATTGTAGTTTGTGAATAGGGGTATGAGCAGACAGGTCTTTAAATATTCCCCTTGACCCTCCCCTACCCTTGTTTTTTCCAGTATTTGAGCAACTTTTCAGTTGCGGGTCAGTTTTTGAAGATGCGAACGAATTTCCGTTTGCACCATTAGCTCACCCAGCCAGGGTTTGTATATTCTCACCCCTCCCCATACTCCTCTCCCTTGACATAGAACGTTGACAACTTCACGTGCACTCTCCAATTACATATGGGGCGACTTAGACTGAATGCAGTTTAAAGATATTGAGTTCTCTTAAGGGTTATAACTAGGCTCTACCACATATAGAGACTCCCTCTGGGCCGATTCTAGGTCTATTAGGTCTAGAGTGTCCTCGGTGTTCATTACAATTTACAGCCCTGACTATGGGGCACCACTGTTGTCATCCTTATGGCTGTACCTCCATACCTTGAATGATGTGAAATGGGTTCCAACCACCCAAAAATAGAAGTTTAGTTATGTTTCCCCCAATCCTGGGTTTGTCTTTCTATTAGATACAGTCGACTAGGGGGGTCGCACCTATGGACGCCCCGGTGTACATGCCTGTGGGACTAGTGTTCCCCGTGGGCGCTTGCGCTCCCCGTGGGCGCTTACACGTTGTTAGAGGGCGGACTGTTGACAACAGTACAGCATAATATAACATTCCTCAACCATGGGTTCTTTATAATAATTCTTTAAATACTCATTGGTACTTTTTGTGGCGACCGAGAGGGCCACTGATATTGTCATTCAGTGAAATACAACCCACCGGTTTATATCATGGCGCATGCGTGAATGAGAAGCGTTTGTTCTCATATTATCTTTCGCGCATGCGCGAGTGAGAAGCGCTCGTTCTCACGCCGGTTCCCGCGCTCCCCCCTCCGAGACTGCAGGGGAGAACGTCCACCCAATCACAGGGGTCTATATAGGGGGTTCATTTCGTTTCACCCTTACCTCCACTTCCGCTTGGTCTCAAAATTAGGGGCACCGACGGACAGGTAAGCCTCTGACGGTTTTGTTCCACACGCCTATGCACGCACAGCACACGAGTCAGTGTCTGTGCTTGGTATTTGATTTACCTACCCCTCAGGGTATTTAGACGGTTAATAACCCAGAGGGTGCTCTAAGCGTTTTGGACTTCTATTTTCTGGATGTCAGTTATGGGGTCCCTAGGCACTTGAGTAACATCTGCCTCCAGGGGATAGAGTTGGTCAATTTTCGATATTTGTCGTTGCCCATTCCTACCTTCTAGCTGTGGGTCTGTATAAATTCTTGCGCAATAATATCGCCATTATCAGATGGATAGAGGCACCAATTTGTGTCTATACTGGGTTCCATTGTCGCTATTTGGAATTCCCTGATACTAACTAGTGCTAGTCTCTGTGAGAGGGGGCGCTGGGGTCCTGAGTGGGTCTTTTACACACCTTGGCTGGGTTATAGGTGTAGAGCAATTAGGCTGGACACTTTATAGATATGTGCTGAGAGTGTCCTTTTTTCTACACTACAGAGCGGGGCCTCCTACTCCCGAGCGGTCGCCGGGTGAGGTGAGGCCTTCACCCACACAAAGCTGGGTGAGTATCACATTGAGGAAATGCCTCCATGTGATCTAGCTAATATGCTTTTCCTAATTATGCAGAATGCCAATTATTCATGCATGTGTGTTTGTCTTTACTGTGTATTCACGTGGTTTGTTCTGTGGATTTAAGTATTTTTGTAATTAAATAAGACTTTTTGTCTTTTCAATAGGAAGAAGCCAGTTCCTTCTTCCTCCAGTGGGCAATGGCTCCTACCAGATATGTAACTTTTTATGTACATCTATTGTTTGATCTGTTGACTAAAATGAATTGTTTTTTACTGAACTTATTCTGTGTATCTGCAGTAGCCAGTTTAGGTCCTGAAGAAAGCTGGGGCAAAGCCCCGACAGCTGAAACATGTCGACCGTTGTACATTGCGCTTCAGGGTAGTCTTACTACCCAGCGTGTTTTTAACTATAGACACTTGGATTCCCTTTTCAAAGCAATAACGATCCACGTAGCCTATTTTATCCATTTTTTCACTAGTAATCGAGCACTGCACTTTTCTCACAATAGTCTAGGTTCAACATTGGAGCTAGACTACTGACATCCACTCGCGCCCCGGCACTATCTGGTCGGTCACATGATGGATTGTCTAAATAATTCCCACATGACGTAACTTCCACCACAATGGTGGTCTGATGGGAATCATCCTAGCCCTCTGTGCTTTCAACAACATTATGCACTCTATCGCATTTTCTTCAAAGGTACTTTTTTTACACAGTCATCCAACTGGATCACAGTCTGGTTCAGACACACACTATCTCTTAGACCTGGTCTGCTTTATTGTGTATTGTAGTTTGTGAATAGGGGTATGAGCAGACAGGTCTTTAAATATTCCCCTTGACCCTCCCCTACCCTTGTTTTTTCCAGTATTTGAGCAACTTTTCAGTTGCGGGTCAGTTTTTGAAGATGCGAACGAATTTCCGTTTGCACCATTAGCTCACCCAGCCAGGGTTTGTATATTCTCACCCCTCCCCATACTCCTCTCCCTTGACATAGAACGTTGACAACTTCACGTGCACTCTCCAATTACATATGGGGCGACTTAGACTGAATGCAGTTTAAAGATATTGAGTTCTCTTAAGGGTTATAACTAGGCTCTACCACATATAGAGACTCCCTCTGGGCCGATTCTAGGTCTATTAGGTCTAGAGTGTCCTCGGTGTTCATTACAATTTACAGCCCTGACTATGGGGCACCACTGTTGTCATCCTTATGGCTGTACCTCCATACCTTGAATGATGTGAAATGGGTTCCAACCACCCAAAAATAGAAGTTTAGTTATGTTTCCCCCAATCCTGGGTTTGTCTTTCTATTAGATACAGTCGACTAGGGGGGTCGCACCTATGGACGCCCCGGTGTACATGCCTGTGGGACTAGTGTTCCCCGTGGGCGCTTGCGCTCCCCGTGGGCGCTTACACGTTGTTAGAGGGCGGACTGTTGACAACAGTACAGCATAATATAACATTCCTCAACCATGGGTTCTTTATAATAATTCTTTAAATACTCATTGGTACTTTTTGTGGCGACCGAGAGGGCCACTGATATTGTCATTCAGTGAAATACAACCCACCGGTTTATATCATGGCGCATGCGTGAATGAGAAGCGTTTGTTCTCATATTATCTTTCGCGCATGCGCGAGTGAGAAGCGCTCGTTCTCACGCCGGTTCCCGCGCTCCCCCCTCCGAGACTGCAGGGGAGAACGTCCACCCAATCACAGGGGTCTATATAGGGGGTTCATTTCGTTTCACCCTTACCTCCACTTCCGCTTGGTCTCAAAATTAGGGGCACCGACGGACAGGTAAGCCTCTGACGGTTTTGTTCCACACGCCTATGCACGCACAGCACACGAGTCAGTGTCTGTGCTTGGTATTTGATTTACCTACCCCTCAGGGTATTTAGACGGTTAATAACCCAGAGGGTGCTCTAAGCGTTTTGGACTTCTATTTTCTGGATGTCAGTTATGGGGTCCCTAGGCACTTGAGTAACATCTGCCTCCAGGGGATAGAGTTGGTCAATTTTCGATATTTGTCGTTGCCCATTCCTACCTTCTAGCTGTGGGTCTGTATAAATTCTTGCGCAATAATATCGCCATTATCAGATGGATAGAGGCACCAATTTGTGTCTATACTGGGTTCCATTGTCGCTATTTGGAATTCCCTGATACTAACTAGTGCTAGTCTCTGTGAGAGGGGGCGCTGGGGTCCTGAGTGGGTCTTTTACACACCTTGGCTGGGTTATAGGTGTAGAGCAATTAGGCTGGACACTTTATAGATATGTGCTGAGAGTGTCCTTTTTTCTACACTACAGAGCGGGGCCTCCTACTCCCGAGCGGTCGCCGGGTGAGGTGAGGCCTTCACCCACACAAAGCTGGGTGAGTATCACATTGAGGAAATGCCTCCATGTGATCTAGCTAATATGCTTTTCCTAATTATGCAGAATGCCAATTATTCATGCATGTGTGTTTGTCTTTACTGTGTATTCACGTGGTTTGTTCTGTGGATTTAAGTATTTTTGTAATTAAATAAGACTTTTTGTCTTTTCAATAGGAAGAAGCCAGTTCCTTCTTCCTCCAGTGGGCAATGGCTCCTACCAGATATGTAACTTTTTATGTACATCTATTGTTTGATCTGTTGACTAAAATGAATTGTTTTTTACTGAACTTATTCTGTGTATCTGCAGTAGCCAGTTTAGGTCCTGAAGAAAGCTGGGGCAAAGCCCCGACAGCTGAAACATGTCGACCGTTGTACATTGCGCTTCAGGGTAGTCTTACTACCCAGCGTGTTTTTAACTATAGACACTTGGATTCCCTTTTCAAAGCAATAACGATCCACGTAGCCTATTTTATCCATTTTTTCACTAGTAATCGAGCACTGCACTTTTCTCACAATAGTCTAGGTTCAACATTGGAGCTAGACTACTGACATCCACTCGCGCCCCGGCACTATCTGGTCGGTCACATGATGGATTGTCTAAATAATTCCCACATGACGTAACTTCCACCACAATGGTGGTCTGATGGGAATCATCCTAGCCCTCTGTGCTTTCAACAACATTATGCACTCTATCGCATTTTCTTCAAAGGTACTTTTTTTACACAGTCATCCAACTGGATCACAGTCTGGTTCAGACACACACTATCTCTTAGACCTGGTCTGCTTTATTGTGTATTGTAGTTTGTGAATAGGGGTATGAGCAGACAGGTCTTTAAATATTCCCCTTGACCCTCCCCTACCCTTGTTTTTTCCAGTATTTGAGCAACTTTTCAGTTGCGGGTCAGTTTTTGAAGATGCGAACGAATTTCCGTTTGCACCATTAGCTCACCCAGCCAGGGTTTGTATATTCTCACCCCTCCCCATACTCCTCTCCCTTGACATAGAACGTTGACAACTTCACGTGCACTCTCCAATTACATATGGGGCGACTTAGACTGAATGCAGTTTAAAGATATTGAGTTCTCTTAAGGGTTATAACTAGGCTCTACCACATATAGAGACTCCCTCTGGGCCGATTCTAGGTCTATTAGGTCTAGAGTGTCCTCGGTGTTCATTACAATTTACAGCCCTGACTATGGGGCACCACTGTTGTCATCCTTATGGCTGTACCTCCATACCTTGAATGATGTGAAATGGGTTCCAACCACCCAAAAATAGAAGTTTAGTTATGTTTCCCCCAATCCTGGGTTTGTCTTTCTATTAGATACAGTCGACTAGGGGGGTCGCACCTATGGACGCCCCGGTGTACATGCCTGTGGGACTAGTGTTCCCCGTGGGCGCTTGCGCTCCCCGTGGGCGCTTACACGTTGTTAGAGGGCGGACTGTTGACAACAGTACAGCATAATATAACATTCCTCAACCATGGGTTCTTTATAATAATTCTTTAAATACTCATTGGTACTTTTTGTGGCGACCGAGAGGGCCACTGATATTGTCATTCAGTGAAATACAACCCACCGGTTTATATCATGGCGCATGCGTGAATGAGAAGCGTTTGTTCTCATATTATCTTTCGCGCATGCGCGAGTGAGAAGCGCTCGTTCTCACGCCGGTTCCCGCGCTCCCCCCTCCGAGACTGCAGGGGAGAACGTCCACCCAATCACAGGGGTCTATATAGGGGGTTCATTTCGTTTCACCCTTACCTCCACTTCCGCTTGGTCTCAAAATTAGGGGCACCGACGGACAGGTAAGCCTCTGACGGTTTTGTTCCACACGCCTATGCACGCACAGCACACGAGTCAGTGTCTGTGCTTGGTATTTGATTTACCTACCCCTCAGGGTATTTAGACGGTTAATAACCCAGAGGGTGCTCTAAGCGTTTTGGACTTCTATTTTCTGGATGTCAGTTATGGGGTCCCTAGGCACTTGAGTAACATCTGCCTCCAGGGGATAGAGTTGGTCAATTTTCGATATTTGTCGTTGCCCATTCCTACCTTCTAGCTGTGGGTCTGTATAAATTCTTGCGCAATAATATCGCCATTATCAGATGGATAGAGGCACCAATTTGTGTCTATACTGGGTTCCATTGTCGCTATTTGTAATTCCCTGATACTAACTAGTGCTAGTCTCTGTGAGAGGGGGCGCTGGGGTCCTGAGTGGGTCTTTTACACACCTTGGCTGGGTTATAGGTGTAGAGCAATTAGGCTGGACACTTTATAGATATGTGCTGAGAGTGTCCTTTTTTCTACACTACAGAGCGGGGCCTCCTACTCCCGAGCGGTCGCCGGGTGAGGTGAGGCCTTCACCCACACAAAGCTGGGTGAGTATCACATTGAGGAAATGCCTCCATGTGATCTAGCTAATATGCTTTTCCTAATTATGCAGAATGCCAATTATTCATGCATGTGTGTTTGTCTTTACTGTGTATTCACGTGGTTTGTTCTGTGGATTTAAGTATTTTTGTAATTAAATAAGACTTTTTGTCTTTTCAATAGGAAGAAGCCAGTTCCTTCTTCCTCCAGTGGGCAATGGCTCCTACCAGATATGTAACTTTTTATGTACATCTATTGTTTGATCTGTTGACTAAAATGAATTGTTTTTTACTGAACTTATTCTGTGTATCTGCAGTAGCCAGTTTAGGTCCTGAAGAAAGCTGGGGCAAAGCCCCGACAGCTGAAACATGTCGACCGTTGTACATTGCGCTTCAGGGTAGTCTTACTACCCAGCGTGTTTTTAACTATAGACACTTGGATTCCCTTTTCAAAGCAATAACGATCCACGTAGCCTATTTTATCCATTTTTTCACTAGTAATCGAGCACTGCACTTTTCTCACAATAGTCTAGGTTCAATATTGGAGCTAGACTACTGACATCCACTCGCGCCCCGGCACTATCTGGTCGGTCACATGATGGATTGTCTAAATAATTCCCACATGACGTAACTTCCACCACAATGGTGGTCTGATGGGAATCATCCTAGCCCTCTGTGCTTTCAACAACATTATGCACTCTATCGCATTTTCTTCAAAGGTACTTTTTTTACACAGTCATCCAACTGGATCACAGTCTGGTTCAGACACACACTATCTCTTAGACCTGGTCTGCTTTATTGTGTATTGTAGTTTGTGAATAGGGGTATGAGCAGACAGGTCTTTAAATATTCCCCTTGACCCTCCCCTACCCTTGTTTTTTCCACCATCTGCAGAAGCACAACAAGGGTGCAATGGCCAAACATCCCGAGAGAGGTCCTCGCGATGGACCCTGGAGGAGCAACGGCACCTTGTTAGTCCTACGGGCGATTGTGGACCTGAGCAACGGGCCTGGCAGGCTCCGCCCCCTTATGGGGCGTGAGCAAGGGGGTGGGCTGTTGGTCCACTGGGGGAGGGGACTTCCCTCCCCTAATATATGGCAAACACCGTTGGGTAGAGCCACAGTGTAATTTGGCTGTATGGGGGGATAGCGAGTGTTGCCGATATTGGCACTAAGAAGTGACCCCTCATCACACATGGTTCCTGGTTGTCTGTTATGTCGGGCTAGGAGCAGGAGGAAATCAGCAGGCAGTACAGGCGGCTTGTGGGTGTATTTTCTACTTGCGGAGAGGGAGGAGAGCAAACAGCCCTAAAGTAACAGAAGGGAATTTGTTTATGTGTGTGTAAAGGGCATGCGTACACTATAGTATTTCTTTCCTGCTATGTTGGACAGCAGGGTCCTGGAAACGAGAGACTGAGGGAGAGTGGGGGCTTGGAGTTGGTGGAGAGAAAGGCTGAGGGAGAACAGAAACTCGGAGGTGAAGGAGAGAGAGGGTGATGGAGAGCAGAAACTTGAAGGTGGAGAAGGGAGAGAATGAGAGAGCAGAGCCTTTGAGTTAGAAAGAGAGATTGAGAGAACGCAGAGCCTTAGAGCTCCAGGAGAGAGAGGACGAGGGATAGCTGAAACTTGGAGGTGGAGGAGAGATAGCAGAGGCTTGAAGGTAGAGGAGAGAGAGGCTGAGGGATAGCCAAGGCTTTAAGGTGGAGGAGAGAAACACTGAGGTGCTTTATTAACCTTCTTGCTTTCTCAGATTTACTTTAAAATGCACCATTTCCCAACAGTTTTTTCAAAATTTTCATAAGGTGGAATCCCCCTTATGCCAGTAGGGCTCGCTTGCTACGTTCGCTCGCCACAGGCCACTCATCCCCAACATTTACGCCTCACCACTTTCAAATGTCTCAGAGACTGAGGCAAATGGTCCCTTGGTAGATGGGTGTTTGCAGGTGGCTTCTGCAATGCTTGCCTGTAGAAAAAAAAGGCTGCTTCTACCTTTCCACCGCCCCTGGTCCCCCCTGCTTGTTGCCCCTCAGCTTCTCATAAACAAAACAAAAGGTTTTTTTTCGTTTTTTTTATTGTACGTAGAACATTTAATTTTTCATAAATAACAAAAAGTTCCAGAAACAAAAAAAAATGCCATCGTTTTTCGAAGCCGTCCAATCCCTGTGGAAGGCAGTACGGTAGAGGCTGGGCCATGTCCATCTGTGGTCTTGGGCAAACGGACACCACAGCAAGCTAATCTCATCCAGGGGAGGCGGCTCGGCGCCGCGGGCGCCATCTTGGTTGTTGCTTTTGGCACCGGTGTTGGTGGTGCGTGGGTGGGAGGGAGGGGTGTGTAGCTGCCTGAGACGGAGCAGGGCTCCCGGTAAACTCCTTGGAGATGGTAAAGGGTCGGGAGCAGAAGGTGGTCGTAGTGAGTAGGGGGGCAAACTCCTTAGAAGCACTTCCTGTGGACGATGGAGGGGCCTGCCTCATCGTATTCCTGCTTGCTGATCCACATCTGCTGGAAGGTGGACAGGGAGGCCAAGATGGAGCCACCGATCCAGACGGAGTATTTACGCTCTGGGGGAGCAATGATCTAGAGAGAGAAGAGGAGAAATGGGGGACATGTTACACAAGCGACATTGAAGCAAGACCAAGGTGGGGAGAGTTCAACACATGTCCCCAACCGGAAGTGGGCATCCCCGCCAGGAAAGTGAATTTTGGAAAGTGTGGACAAGCGTGGCTTTTCTTGAACTCTCAATGGACCGGTCTTACATGGAAGCACTAGTCTCAGGCATGGGCATACGGGTTGACCTCTTCAAATGAACCCCTGCAAAATGGCTCCGAGTATCAGTGACCTGAATCTCCTGTATACATATATAAATACTGTATTGTCCTTAAGGCCTGTGACAGCCCAGAATAATAACTTGGAAGCTGAAATGATGTCTACTCTACTCTTAAAGCGGTCCAATTAATGATTTTAAATTGTTGACAATATTTTTTTTCATAAGTTCAGAAAAAGTTATTGGATGAGTTGTATCATGGTTACTCATTATAAAGTTTGTATATGCAATATACGGAAATAACTAGATTTTAATGCACCTACCCATCTGAAATGGTGGCAACCTATTTTGGAATGTGGCCACTAGTCAATTTCTGTCTCTGCCTACCTGGGTCTGACATGACGTGGAAAAGTTCCCCAAAACTTCCTCAGATTGTCGGCCTATCCAGCAAGGGTAGCCCAGGAAAGGATGGGAGAGGGCCTGTGATACTGATGACCGCCTTAAAATCTACAGTCTAAACTCTGATGGGAGACAAGTCCTTTTTGGTCTTAGTGGGAGTGTAGTGTTCTGCTTACCTTAATCTTCATGGTGCTGGGGGCCAGGGCAGTGATTTCCTTCTGCATCCTGTCAGCAATACCAGGGTACATGGTGGTACCACCGGACAGGACGTTGTTGGCATACAGGTCCTTGCGGATGTCAATGTCGCACTTCATGATGGAGTTGTAGGTGGTCTCATGGATGCCGGCAGATTCCATTCCTGGGGGGAAGGAGAGTGTACATGTCAGGAGGGTCGGTCAAGCGTGTACACACACACACACATGACTCCAAGTCATGGGTCAGGCTGTGGGCTCTAGGCTGGACTCCGCCAGGACTGTGAGGGAGTATGTCCAACTCTACAGAGGGACTGTGCATGTAGGGGCATGGGTAACCCAAGTGGCAGGCAACGCT
The DNA here is from genome assembly GCF_964263255.1 of Lissotriton vulgaris. Classification (NCBI taxonomy): domain Eukaryota; kingdom Metazoa; phylum Chordata; class Amphibia; order Caudata; family Salamandridae; genus Lissotriton; species Lissotriton vulgaris. The sequence continues at coordinate 580,927,342 of NC_141697.1, forward strand.
GCACCTTACTAGATAGAACCGTGGGCAGAGGTGGCCAGGCGGGTTTTGAAGGCACTTCTTGGTGAGCTGCGGTGAAAGTGCACCTTTATATTTGTAACGGGGTGAAGGGTGTTGGCCCTCTTATAAGGGACATAGAGCGCGCCTTCCGGAGAGATTCTAGTCATGGCCAGAGTTTTGGAATCTTCCTGTGTAAAAGTGGACGTGGGGCATGCTGGGAGTTAGGGAATAGTAAACCAGTGATGAGGAGGGGGAAGCAGGCATCTCTATGGAGGCTGGAGAGAAAAGGACAGACAACCCTGCAGCTGAGGTCTGATGGCATCAGAGGGGGCTCTAGTTCAGAACTTCACCTTATATGGATTTACTAAGGAAGGTGTGTGGAGGGTGGAGTAAGAGCGCCTCCCTGGTGTATGCTCACTAAGAAAGTAAGACAGGGAGAGGGTATGGAAACATCTTAAGCAGGAGGGCGTTGTGGTAAGGGCGCCTCCTGGTGTACACTCACCAATTAAGGAAGGCCGGTAGAGGGTCTGGTGGCATCATGGGAGGTGTGTGGGGGGGAGTTCTTGGAGTAAGAGCGAACCTGGAGTATGCTCACTTATGAAGGAAGGCTGTGAGAGGGTCTGCTGGCATGAGAGGGGCAGGGGAGGAGGCTGGGTAACAGCGCCCCCTGGAGTATGCTCACTTATGAAGGAAGGCTGTGAGAGGGTCTGGTGGCATGGGTGGAGGGTGTCTGTGGGGGGTTGAAGTAATAGCGTCCCCTTGTGTAAACTCACCAATGAAGTAAGGCTGTGAGAGGGTCTGGTGGCATGGGTGGAGGGCGTGTGGGGGGGGTTGAAGTAAGAGCGCCCCCTGGTGTACACTCACCAATGAAGGAAGGCCGGGAGAGGGTCTTGTGGCATGGGAAATGTGTGTGGGGGGAGTTGTTGGACTAAGAGCGCCCCCTTGTGTACACTCACTAATGAAGTAAGGCTGTGAGTGGGTCTGGTGGCATGGGTGGAGGGCGTGTGTGGGGGGTTGAAGTAAGAGCGCCCCCTTGTGTACACTCACCAATGAAGTAAGGCTGTGAGAGGGTCTGGTGGCATGGGTGGAGGGCGTGTGTGAGTAAGAGCGCCCCCTGGTGTACACTCACCGATGAAGGAAGGCTGGAAGAGGGTCTCGGGGCAGCGGAAACGCTCGTTGCCGATGGTGATGACCTGGCCGTCGGGCAGTTCGTAGCTCTTCTCCAGGGAGGAGGAGGAGGCGGCGGTCGCCATCTCATTCTCGAAGTCCAGAGCCACGTAGCACAGCTTTTCCTTGATGTCACGCACGATCTCACGCTCGGCTGAGGGAGAGATGTTTGAGAGTTGGTTCGTGTACTCATTCTCGGTGGCACCTTCCTCCCTCGCCCAGTCCCCTCCATCCCCCCTCATACCATTTTAACGCCCCTGTCTCGGAATCTCCGCCTTGCCTTCCCTTGCCTCACGCGCAGCCTCGCGCAGTTCCTCGCTCTGACGTCCACTTCAGAAGAGGTCAATGCTCTGCGCCTCGAGTGCACCTGTCCGCTCAGCTCTGTCCTTCGGTGTATTCACCCGTCTGTCCCCTGCCCCTCTGAGTCCCAGGGGTTTTCTCTCTCAGCCCTCCATCCCCCTGAAGGCGCAGAGCTCTCTCAGTCCTGCATTCCTCTGAAAGGGCAGAGCTCCCTCTGGCCCCCAGAGGTTCGCCCTCTGAGCCCTCATCCCTAGTAGGTACTGACCTCCCTCTGTTAGTCCTTCATCTCTCTGACAATGTTTAGTTCCTCTGTCCCCCGAGATCCACCATCTTAGTATTTCATCCCTCTGAGGGTGCAGGGCGCCCTCTGGTACCCTGTTATCCCTCCCTCCCTCAGTAGGAACGGAGTTCCCTTTGTCATCCCTCTGAAAGTGCAAAGTTATCCCTGCTCTCCGGGACTCACCCTCTCAGTCCCCCATCCCCCTTAAGATGCAAAGCTCCCTCTGGCCCCTCCATCCCTCTGTTGGTACAGAGCTCCCTCTGTCAGCCCTCCATCCCTCTGTTGGTACAGAGCTCCCTCAGTCAGCCCTCCCTCCCACCGAAGTCCATCCGAAGCCCCGGATGTCCTCACCTGTGGTCACGAAGGAGTAGCCACGCTCTGTCAGGATCTTCATCAGGTAGTCAGTCAGGTCCCGGCCGGCCAGATCCAGGCGCATGATGGCGTGGGGGAGGGCGTAACCTTCATAGATGGGCACGTTGTGGGTGACGCCATCACCGGAGTCCAGAACGATACCTGAGGGAAGGAGCACAGAGCGACGGTTATCACGTGACTTCTTGGAGTAAACCATACTCACAGGCCAGGTGAGGGCCCAGCGGACCCACACTAGCCCCTCTGGGTGGAGGGAGGGGGGGGGGGGGTCACCACTGGACATCCTGGGGCGCAGCCAGCTACCAAAAGACCTTACAGGGAGGTAGTGGCTACCACAGGGCAGGCCACCACCAGAATACCTCAGAATAGCAATTTCAACAGTTCAAATTAGCAGGCGGCCAACACAACACGTGCAAGGCCCAGGCAGCTATCCGAATAGCACAGGACCAGGTGGGCAACACAAGACCTCTCAGGGACAAATCAGTCCATTCGGGACTGCGAGAGCCCTGGGGCCATCACAGGACCCCTCGGGGCTAGCATGCCATCGAATAATAGCAGAGGGCCTAAATAAGCCATCACAACACCTCACAAGACCAGAGAAGCTACCACAAAACTGCAAAGGGTAAGGGAATTTCACAATATTTTTCAGGGGCTAGAGTCAATAACGGACAGCACACAGACCCAGCAGCCATAGCAAGACATTGTGGGGCGTGGTTGCTACCGTTGCTAAGAGTTGCTACCGTTGCTAACAGTTGCTAAGGGATCTAAGTGAGTCAGCCTAGACAACCTGGGTACCACAAAATTACAGTGGTCAAGGGCCATCACAAGATCCCCCATACCTTAGGAGGTCCTCAAAACTGCGGGCCTGATGGACATATACGACCTCCCATGGGCCGGGCTGTCAGCTTAGGGCAGTGGAGAGCCCAGCAGCAGTCACAAACTTCTCAGGGCCAGGCGGCCATTTTAAGACCTTCCAAGGGTCTGGCGGGGTCAACAGTGCAATAATAGCCTCCGTTCGGGAGGAGGGAGTGGTGATGTCCCAGGGGCCCCTGGATACTTCAGGGCGTCTGGGCCACATTGAGGGGGATGAGAAGGGAAGGGGGGGGGGGGGGGGTGAGCTCTTACCGGTGGTACGGCCGGAGGCGTACAGGGACAGCACAGCCTGGATGGCCACATACATGGCGGGGACGTTGAAGGTCTCAAACATGATCTGGGTCATCTTTTCACGGTTAGCCTTGGGGTTCAGGGGGGCCTCTGTGAGCAGGGTGGGGTGCTCCTCGGGGGCCACGCGCAGCTCGTTGTAGAAGGTGTGGTGCCAGATCTTCTCCATGTCGTCCCAGTTGGTGATGATGCCGTGCTCGATGGGGTACTTCAGGGTCAGGATACCCCTCTTGCTCTGAGCCTCGTCCCCAACGTACGAGTCCTTCTGACCCATACCCACCATGACACCCTGCAGGGGGGAAACAAGGGGGCTCGGTTAACCCGCGACACAGCAGCGAGAGCGGCCCTGCCATCGTGAGATGTAGTAACGGGCGGGGGTGGGAGATGATTGTCTGCCCTGGGCACTGTAGGGGGGGGGCGTGATCCTCAGATGTATTAAGGAGGGTAAATGTGCCCTATTGGGGTGAGGGTCGTCTTCACGGGGTGCTCGAAGGTGCGGCTAGGGTAGTGATGGGCTGAGGCGCCCTGTACATATATGAGAGTGATTGGGTTGGTCACAACGGGATGCAAGTGGGCGGAACTGGGCGTTTCAGTTTTTGTGGGGTGCAATAAGGTGGGACATTTATGGGGTGTCTGATGACTGTAAGAAGGACTCTACAAATTTGAGAGAAACAGGCAAGAGGCTTAGGGGTACGAGAAGCAGCAATGGGAATGGGCTGACGTCCCTCTGCCATTCTTGCACGTGACGTGCTGAGGGGCTTTAAATGGGGCATGGTGTGCCGGACTCAGCTCAGATGGAGTTATTTTTAAAAGTCCCATGCGAGCGAGATGGGCGGCTGGCGAATTAACGAGGGAGCTAAAAATGTTTCCAGGAGGGCAGGTGGGTTAGTGAAAGGGGGTGTAGGCAGTGGGGGCGTCGAATTAAGCTGGTAAATGATCTGGACGCGCCTGTCGCAGGCCGGGGGTCTGGGAGGAATGTGCTTAGGTTAGCAATTCTTCTAAGTACTGGACAGACAGCTGCACCGGGGACAGCTGGGTGAGGGGGGGCACCGCCTCGGGTGGAACCACAAGGGCATGAGCGGTCGTCACGCCCCCTCACAGCAGATGGGAATATGCGGGGCACTTACCTGATGGCGGGGGCGACCCACGATGGAGGGGAAGACGGCGCGGGGAGCGTCATCTCCGGCGAAGCCGGCCTTCACCAGGCCTGAGCCGTTGTCGCACACGAGGGCGGTGACTTCTTCATCGTCGCACATGGTGGTGGTGTTGTGGTGTCTGTGGAGGGAGGAAGACGGGTGAGAAGGCAACACGAGACCCCCATTCCTAGCTCCCGCCCTGCGAAAACAGTATTGAACTACGTTCTTTTAGTAGTACCCCCAGCCCCGGCCAGCAGGTGTCACTGTAACATTAGTGTGTGTCACCCCCCACCCCCAGCTGACTGTTATTTCAGCGGTGCTCCCAATTCTTCTGTCCATGACAGTCCCCTAACCACCTTTTCCTAGGATGTGTTATTCCAGCCGTTCTCCCAGCCCTGGCCAGCAGATGTCACTGTAGCATCAGTGCTGGTCACTCCTCACTAGCTGAGTGTGCTACTTCAGCAGGAGACCATCCATGACAGAATTTCCTCATTCTACTTTCCCAAAGGCAGGGGTCTCCAAACCGGTCCTGGAGGGCCGGATCCATGCCAGATTTTTGGGATATCCCCATTGAGATACATGTAGTTATTTTAAAAATCTGGCACGGATCCGGCCCTCCAGGACCGGTTTGGATACCCCTGCCCTAAGGGGTGTTATTTCAGAATCACTCCCATCCTCAGCCAGCAGGTGTCACTGTTAGAGTGATACGGGGCTCGCACGACCTCCCCCCCTCCCTCCCCCCTCCCCCCCCCCCAAGGTAATTGTTACTTCAGCTGATTCCCAGCCCTGGCCGGCAGGGTGCGCTCTATCAGCTATGGTCCCTAACCTCGTATATGAGCAATGACTTCAGCATCACTCCCAGCATATGAGAAATACTCGACCCTCCCTCCCACAGGGCTGTTTCTTCAACTGCACTCCCAGCGCTCTCCGCAGGCGTGGTTGTAAGAGCATGTACTCCTTCACCCACATCCACAGACCCCTGCGACCTCCTCACAGACCATACGCACACACGTCAGCCTGGGGTTAAGCTATAGAATAACAAATAACATAATTCAAAATACTTCATGCTCTAACATCCTCGCTCAGCTAGCTCCCAGATCACTACTCAATGAACGGCAAGACAGCGTTGTGCCCAAGATCAAAAGGTGCCCCTGCAGATCCAGGGCACAGATCCCTCAACCTTGCTCTTTAGTCCTGTACATCTCCTTCCTGCTCCTGCGAGCACTCATTATCCCAGGTCGCAGGAGAGATCGCAAGTTGCCCTATGTCAGGGCTGAGTAGCTCACCTAGACCATTTGCATTCTGGTACTTGAAGTCCTGAAATTATACCGAGCAAAAGAAAACTACAAATACCAGAAGTAAAAATAAGACTGGGTAACCACTCACACTTCCTATCGAGGAAAAATATATTATTCTTGGATCAATTCCAGCAGCCCCTCTTTTTCCTGCATCCTATTTTTTTTCTTTCTTTTCCCTTTTTCTCTTTTCTTTAGTTTACTCTTTTTCCCTTTCGTTTGCTGTTTCATTCTGCCTACCCTTTCCACTCTTTTTTTGATTGATGAATTTTTTTGTTCACTGCACCCTTGTTTCTCATTTTCCTTCTCTCCACTCCTAGCCTCTGGTGTTAGCTCTACCACTCATGTCGCCAACAGCTTCTTCTCCAATATATTCTCCTTTTGCATTCCTTCTTCATATTTTTCTCTCTTTCTGTGTTTCTTCGTTTCTCCATCTCTCACATTCCCCTCTTACTTCCTCTTTTTTTCTCCCCCACCCACTTTCTTCGTTACTTCTCTCTCTTGTTCCCCCATCTCCATTTACTGCTCCCTTCTCTCTCCCGGCATTGTCCCTTGGCGCTGTGAAATCTGCCCACCCTTCCCCGGTCTATGCCCCCTCTCCTGTTCTCACGTCTCTCCTCTCTTCTCGACCCCTCCGCGTCTAGCTGTCAGTTTTAGCCCCGCCTCTCTCTGCCTCTTCAGATAATATTGCTATGAATAGTGCTGATATCTCTGAAGGGCTGAAACCTCTTCGCGCTACAGGCACTCTTCAAAGCGCAGTAGCCGTTTATGCACCAGTGAGAGTTTGGTATTTAATCTCCCCCGAGAGTCCCTTAAACAAGTCCGAGCCCCTCCGGAGCTCAAATATCATTGCGCCCCTTTGGCTAAGTTAAGAACACCATGGAAGCCGCTTGTTGCCCAGCACAAGAGTCGGGTCACGAAGAGATGCCCCTCTCTGATAGGAAGCCGTGCATGGCAGAGGGGGTGCTCCAATGTGCCACCCTTCGGCTGAGCGACGGCGCCAATTACTCGTCCTAATCCTTCATTCTAAACCCCCTGGCCCGAATGAGGAGTGACAGCCGCCGGGCAGGATCCGGGTCTGTCACTGGGCCTGGTGCCAGCTGACCGTCCAGCTCCAAATGACCAGGGCTCCATGGTCTGTCCACCCCAAGGGTGCCAAGCCGTTCCCGGCGCGGGCACCGGCGAGGCCGAGATCCGCAGAGGTGGTCCATGGAGTGCAAAGGTAGCTTAGGCACCATGTGTGATCCTGGGCAGATGAGCCATCGGCGTGGTCCATAGGGCTCGTCCCCCGGCGCAGTCGAGCCCCGGACTCAAGGCGCTACATTTCCCTCCACAGTCCCTCACTAGACTCTGCTGGGTCTCGGTGCGGTCCCTTACCGGCTCTTGGAGCAGCGATGAGGCCCGGAGGGATGGCTTGGCGACGGCTACGGATGGCTCTTCTGGCCACGCTCCGGGGTATATATACCAGCTGCCCTCCTCGCGCGCACGCCCCCCGCCGGCACGCTCCATATTTGGAAAGGGTCCAAGGCACCTGTGCCAGGCCCATTCATGGCCAGCTTACCGGCCCCAGCCCCGTCCACGCCGGAGGGCCACCCCAGGGCGTCCCGGCCCTTGTAAGGACAAGCCGGCGACAGCTTGGGGGCAACCATGGGAAGCCATTCCTTCGCCATATATAGCGCTCGGGCGGGCCAGGGAGGCACCTGCTTCGCACCAGCACCGTCTATACGTCCGCCGCACCCTAAAGGACTATTCTGAGCACAGCCTTTCTAAGAAAAGTGGCAAAATCGGCCCAGAGGGGACTTGGGGGGCTGTGTGGGGAGACCTGAACCAGCTTTACTGAGGGGCCCAGTCACATTTTATGAACCCAGGACCCTATCACCCCAATATTAACTCAGGGTAGGTCTGTAGTAAACAAATTACGCAACCTCCCGGGAGCTGGTAATGGATACCTATACATTGCACGGGAACAGGACATGTATCCCATCCCAGAGCAGGTCTGTAAGTAATGAAAACTGAGAACAGAATGATGTTACCCCTCTAGCGCTAGAGGCAAGTCTTATATCCACACACAGACACTCACAAATCATAGACACAACCACTGTGGGGTTGTTTATTTATGTGTTTGTGGTCTTTAATAGCGTGAACTCCGCTGGACTAGGCTTCAGAGCGCTGGACAGTGCAGGTGTTGACTGTTGTACGAGAGCAAACTGTGGCATATTTACACACATTGTCTCAAATGTACAGGGGTAAAGAAGAGTGCAGCACAGCGGAAGGAACACAAAAAACAGGAGAGATATAGAAAGACAGAGAGAGAGAGAGAGAGAAAGAGACAAAGAGAGGGAGAGAAAGAGAGACAAAGAGAGAAAGAAGGAAAGAGAGAGAGAGAGAGAGAGAAAGAAAGAAAGAGAAAGAGACAAAGAGAGGGAGAGAAAGAGAGACAAAGAGAGAAAGAAGGAAAGAGAGAGAGAGAGAGAGAGAGAGAGATAGAGAGAAAGAAAGAAAGAAAGAGAAAGAGAAAGAGACAAAGAGAGGGAGAGAAAGAGAGACAAAGAGAGAAAGAAGGAAAGAGAGAGAGAGAGAGAGAGAGAGAGATAGAGAGAAAGAAAGAAAGAAAGAGAAAGAGAAAGAGACAAAGAGAGGGAGAGAAAGAGAGACAAAGAGAGAAAGAAGGAAAGAGAGAGAGAGAGAGAGAGAGAAAAAAAGAAAGAGAAAGAGACAAAGAGGGAGAGAAAGAGAGACAAAGAGAGAAAGAAGGAAAGAGAGAGAGAGAGAGAGAGAGAGAGAGAGAAAGAAAGAAAGAAAGAGAAAGAGAAAGAGACAAAGAGAGGGAGAGAAAGAGCGGGAGAGAAAGAGAGACAAAGAGAGAAAGAAAGAAAGAGAGAGAGAGAGAAAGAAAGAAAGAGAAAGAGACAAAGAGCGGGAGAGAAAGAGAGACAAAGAGAGAAAGAAGGAAAGAGAGAGAGAGAGAGAAAGAAAGAAAGAAAGAAAGAAAGAGAAAGAGACAAAGAGAGGGAGAGAAAGAGAGACAAAGAGAGAAAGAAAGAAAGAGAGAGAGAGAGAAAGAAAGAAAGAGAGAGAGAGAGAAAGAAAGAAAGAGAAAGAGACAAAGAGCGGGAGAGAAAGAGAGACAAAGAGAGAAAGAAGGAAAGAGAGAGAGAGAGAGAAAGAAAGAAAGAAAGAAAGAAAGAGAAAGAGACAAAGAGAGGGAGAGAAAGAGAGACAAAGAGAGAAAGAAAGAAAGAGAGAGAGAGAGAAAGAAAGAAAGAGAGAGAGAGAGAAAGAAAGAAAGAGAAAGAGACAAAGAGCGGGAGAGAAAGAGAGACAAAGAGAGAAAGAAGGAAAGAGAGAGAGAGAGAGAAAGAAAGAAAGAAAGAAAGAAAGAGAAAGAGACAAAGAGAGGGAGGGAAAGAGAGACAAAGAGAGAAAGAAAGACAGAGAGACAAAGAGAAGGAGCGAAAGAGAGACAAAGAGAGAAAGAGAAAGAAATAGAGAGAGAGAGAAAGGTGTGGCCAACAAAGAACCCAAGGCGCAGCTATGCTAAAATGCGGCCTCATCGCATCGGCCTTGCAAAGCCAGAACAAAAATTAGATTCATTTAATATAAGGTAACAGAAATAGCACTTGACAGCGGGAGGAGACTCGTGTCAGGGGTTGAAGGGAAAGGGACAGCTGATCCTTTGAAGTTGCCCCCTCCATCTTTTGGGTGCCCCCCCCCCCCCCCCCCTCATGGCAGTGACATACACAGTGCTGATTCGAAGCATTAACACCTAGCTCTTTACTCAGTTGCATGACAACCTGTCCTCGTGCCTGTCCCTAGTGCAGACAGAAGACAATGTTCATTGGTTAATTGTTATGAGTGTCTGGAGGGGGCACACACATTGTATCCAAAGTGCAAGGGTGATGCACTTTCTCTGCTGTGATGGCGGCAGGCGTGGGGTGGTATGGATGGAATGCCAATAGCCCTTGGCTGTATTTCATTTTTGGGTCGGTCAGGGTAGTGGGGAATCCGAGTTGCTTCTTTTGTTTTGAGGATGGTTGGAAGAGGAGAGAAAGTAGCTGCACACTTGCTTGTGTTTTTGTGCCTTTGACCAGGGGACGTAGGGGCAGTGCACACAACGTTCTGCACGTCATGATATTTTATTGCATTGTAATTGCATTTATATAGCGCTTACTACCCCTGATGAGGCGTCAAAGCACTTTTTCGGTGAGTAGCACCCTACTCTGGAACCCAAAAAGGATTAGTGGTGAATTAGTATAGAGAAATATGAAAGTGATTTGAGGGATGGATATGTTAATCAGTTATTTGGATTGAGAAGAATAGCGGAGGGATAGAACAGGGACAAAGGTTTGCAGTTATATAGCACTTGCTACCCTTGATGTGAATTTAAGCGCTTTTTTGGCGAGTAGCACGATATTTCGGAACCCATAAAGGATTAGTGGTGAATTAGTATAGTGAAAATATGAAAGTAATTTGAGTGGTGTATATGTTAGTCAGTTATTAGGATTGAGAAGGATGGAGGGATAGAGAAGGGAAAAAGGTTAGCATTTATATAGCGCTTGTTACCCCGATGGGGTGTTGAAGTGCTTTTTCAGTGAGTAGCATGCCACTCTGGAACCCATACAGTGTTAGTGGTGAATTAGTATAGTGAAATATGAAAGTAATTTGAGTGACGGATATGTTAGTCAGTTATTTGGATTGAGAAAAATAGCAAATGGGTAGAACAGGAAAAAAGGTTTGCATTTATATAGCGTTTGCTACCCCTGATGAGGTGTTGAAGTGCTTGGATACATAGATTAATGCAAACACTTTGTATAGCGCATTTAGAGTAAATAGCCACGAGCCACTTCATAATGGCATTATTGCCCAACTTTCTGTGTCGACCTGGGAAGAATGAAAGGATAAGCGCAGCTATTTAGGATTCAAACCAGTGCAATGAAAGTTGTGCAGATCTCTGTGGCAGAGGCATTTCAAAACTCAGAAATCTTTCTAGGGAAGGGGGCATGAATCAATTTCTCACTAAAAAGCATTGTGAATGTAAGAGTCAAAACTCTGTGGTACTAGTATACGTTTCAATTCAGAAAAGAGAAACTGTGAGATTTCGATGGGAGTTTCAAAACGGTGATAATGGTGCATGATTCAGATTGGATGTGCATTGTGAGAGCTCAGTGGATACACCGGTGATGAGGAATCTGATAGAGGTACATTGTGAGAGCTCAGTGAATACGCGGGTCCTGAGCTACTGGTGCATGCTTCAGAGAAGGATAGAGGTACATTGTGAGAGCTCAGTGGATACGCGGATCCTGAGATGCCGTTGTATGAGTCAGAGATGGATAGAGGTACATTGTGGGAGCTCTATGGATACACAGGTCCTGAGATATTGATGCATGCTTCAGGAAAGGATAGAGGTACATTGTGGGAGCTCTATGGATACACAGGTCCTGAGATATTGACACATGCTTCAGAGAAGGATAGATGTACATTGTGGGAGCTCTGTGGATACACCGGTTCTGCGATATCGGTGCATGCTTCAGAGAAGGATAGAGGTAAGTTGTTAGAGCTCAGTGGATACACCGGTGATGAGGAATCTGATAGAGGTACATTGTGAGAGCTCAGTGAATACGCGGGTCCTGAGCTACTGGTGCATGCTTCAGAGAAGGATAGAGGTACATTGTGAGAGCTCAGTGGATACGCGGATCCTGAGATGCCGTTGTATGAGTCAGAGATGGATAGAGGTACATTGTGGGAGCTCTATGGATACACAGGTCCTGAGATATTGATGCATGCTTCAGAAAAGGATAGAGGTACATTGTGGGAGCTCTATGGATACACAGGTCCTGAGATATTGACACATGCTTCAGAGAAGGATAGATGTACATTGTGGGAGCTCTGTGGATACACCGGTTCTGCGATATCGGTGCATGCTTCAGAGAAGGATAGAAGTAAGTTGTTAGAGCTCAGTGGATACACCGGTGATGAGGAATCTGATAGAGGTACATTGTGAGAGCTCAGTGGATACGCGGATCCTGAGATGCCGTTGTATGAGTCAGAGATGGATAGAGGTACATTGTGGGAGCTCTATGGATACACAGGTCCTGAGATATTGATGCATGCTTCAGAAAAGGATAGAGGTACATTGTGGGAGCTCTATGGATACACAGGTCCTGAGATATTGACACATGCTTCAGAGAAGGATAGATGTACATTGTGGGAGCTCTGTGGATACACCGGTTCTGCGATATCGTTGCATGCTTCAGAGAAGGATAGAGGTAAGTTGTTAGAGCTCAGTGGATACACCGGTGATGAGGAATCTGATAGAGGTACATTGTGAGAGCTCAGTGGATACGCGGGTCCTGAGCTACCGGTGCATGCTTCAGAGAAGGATAGAGGTACATTGTGAGAGCTCTTTGGATAGACAGGTCCTTGGAAATCGGTGCACGAGTCAAAGAAGGGTGGAGGAACATAGTGAGAGCTCTGTGGATACACAGGGCATGAGTCAAAGAAGGATAGAGGTACATTGTGAGAGGTCTGTGGATACACCGGTGATGAGGAATCTGATAGAGGTACATTGTGAGAGCTCAGTGGATACGCGGGTCCTGAGCTACTGGTGCATGCTTCAGAGAAGGATAGAGGTACATTGTGAGAGCTCAATGGTTTCACAGGTCCTGAGATACCGTTGTATGAGTCAGAGATGGATAGAGGTACATTGTGGGAGCTCTATGGATACACAGGTCCTGAGATATTGACACATGCTTCAGAGAAGGATAGAGGTACATTGTGGGAGCTCTTTGGATACACCGGTCCTGCGATATCGGTGCATGCTTCAGAGAAGGATAGAGGTAAGTTGTTAGAGCTCAGTGGATACACCGGTGATGAGGAATCTGATAGAGGTACATTGTGAGAGCTCAGTGGATACGCGGGCCCTGAGCTACCGGTGCATGCTTCAGAGAAGGATAGAGGTACATTGTGAGAGCTCAGTGGATACACAGGTCCTGAGATATTGATGCATGCTTCAGAAAAGGATGGAGGTACATTGTGGGAGCTCTATGGATACACAGGTCCTGAGACATTGACACATGCTTCAGAAAAGGATAGAGGTACATTGTGGGTGCTCTGTGGATACACCGGTCCTGGGATATCGGTGCATGCTTCAGAGAAGGATAGAGGTACATTGTTAGAGCTCAGTGGATACACAGGTGATGAGGAATCTGATAGAAGTACATTGTGAGAGCTCAGTGGATACGTGGGTCCTGAGCTACCGGTGCATGCTTCAGAGAAGGATAGAGGTACATTGCGAGAGCTCAATGATTTCACAGGTCCTGAGATACTGTTGCATGAGTCAGAGATGGATAGAGGTACATTGTGGGAGCTCTATGGATGCACAGGTCCTGAGATATTGATGCATGCTTCAGAAAAGCATAGAGGTACATTGTGGGAGCTCTATGGATACACAGGTCCTGATATTGACACATGCTTCAGAGAAGGATCGAGGTACATTGTGGCAGCTCTGTGGATACACCGGTCCTGCGATATCAGTGCATGCTTCAGAGAAGGACAGAGGTACATTGTTAGAGTTCATTGGATACACTGGTGATGAGGAATCTGATAGAGGTACATTGTGAGAGCTCAGTGGATACGCTGGTCCTGAGCTACTGGTGCATGCTTCAGAGAAGGATAGAGGTACATTGTGAGAGCTCAATGGTTTCACAGGTCCTGAGATACCGTTGCATGAGTCAGAGATGGATAGAGGTACATTGTGGGAGCTCAATGGATACACAGGTCCTGAGATATTGATGCATGCTTCAGAAAAGGATAGAGGTACATTGTGGGAGCTCTATGGATACACAGGTCCTGAGATATTGACACATGCTTCAGAGAAGAATAGAGGTACATTGTGGGAGCTCTATGGATACACAGGTCTTGAGATATTGACGCATGCTTCAGAGAAGGATAGAGGTACATTGTGGGAGCTCTGCGGATACACCGGTCCTGCAATATCGGGACATGCTTCAGAGAAGGATAGAGGTACATTTTGAGAGCTCAGTGGATACGAGGGTCCTGAGCTACTGGCGCATGCTTCAGAGAAGGATAGAGGTACATTGTGAGAGCTCAGTGGATACAAAGGTCCTGATATATTGGTGCATGCTTCAGAGAAGGATAGAGGTACATTGTGGGAACTCGGTGGATACGTGGGTCCTGAGCTACTGGCGCATGCTTCAGAGAAGGATAGAGGTACATTGTGAGAGCGCAGTGGATACACAGGTCCTGATATATTGGTGCATGCTTCAGGAAGGATAGAGGTACATTGTGAGAGCTCTGTGGATACACCGGTCCTGAGGAATTAGATAGAGGTACACTGTGAGAGCTCTGTGGATACACAGGTTCTGAGATACCGATGAATGAGTCCGAGAAGGATAGATGTACATTGTGAGAGCTCTCTGGGTACACTGGTCCTGAGGAATCAGATAGAGACACATCGAGAGAGCTCAGTGGATGCATCTTTCCAGAGATATTGGTGCATGCTACAGAGATGGATACATGTACATTGTGAGAGATCAGTGGATACACAGGTCCTGAGATACCAGTGTATGCCTCAGAGAAGCCTAGAGGTACATTATGAGAGCTCAGTGGATACACCCATCCTAAAGAATCGGATAGAGGTACATTGTGAGAGCTCTTTGGATACATCTGTCCAGAGATATTAGTGTATGCACAGAGACGGTTAGAGTTACACTGTGAGAGCTTTGTAAATACACCAGTCCTGAGATATTGGTGCATGCTTAGGAGAAAGCTATAGGTATATCGTGAGAGCTTTGCAGATACACAGGTCCTGAGTTACCGGTGCATGAGCCAGAGAAGGATAGAGCAGAGGTACATTGTGGAAGCTCTGTGGATACACAGTTCCTGAGTTATCGGATAGAGGTACATTGTGAGAACTCTTTGAATAGACATGTCCTCAGATATCGGTGCATGAATCAGAGAAGGATGGAGGTACATTGTGAGAGCTCTTTGGATAGACAGGTCCTTGGAAATCGGTGCACGAGTCACAGAAGGATGGAGGAACATAGTGAGAGCTCTGTGGATACACAGGGCATGAGTCAAAGAAGGATAGAGGTACATTGTGAGAGGTCTGTGGATACACTGGTCCGGAGGATTCAGATAGAGGTACATTGTGAGAGCTCTGTAGATACACCGGTCCTGAGATATCGGTGCATGCTTCAGAGAAGGATAGAGGTACATTGTCAGAGGTCTGTGGATACACTGGTCTGGAGGAATCAGACAGAGGTACATTGTCAGAGCTCTATGGATACTCCGGTCCTGAGATGTCGGTGCATGCTTCAGAGAAGGATAGAGGTACATTGTAAGAGCTCTGTGGATTTCCTAATACTGTGATAACTGTGCACGGTGCATTTCAGCTCTAGGGGGCATTGTGAGAGCTCTGTGGATACACAAATATGGCGTTATCAGCTCAGTCAATGTCTCGCTACTGAACTGTTAGCCCAAGGATCGGAGCATCTGAGGGCTCATTGTGAGAATTCGGCGCCTGTCTGAGATATTAGAGGCTTCCCTGAACCAGAATAGACGGATATTGCGAGAGTTCTGTGAATGTCTCAGTATTATGATCACAATGCCTAGTGTGGGCCCGGATAGAGGCGCCCTGGAAGAGCAATGTGCATAGCTGAGCACCAGGATAGTGCTGCAGACTGTAGGTATGCATAGAAGCGCTTTCTGAAATCTCTCCTTTCTGAAATTGTTGTTAAGTCAAGTAAGTGGGATAGATTTCTCCCTGGAGTTTTCACGTGGTGTCCGGTTCAGAAAGTGAAAGTGACTTTCGTAACACTGTAAAGAATATGTGACATATATAATTTACTTATCAAGCCTTGAAGAAGTCCCAAAGGGGGACGAAACGCGTCAGCAGTCTTGTCCATAGTGTGATGTGTTTTTATGAAATTTGTCAAGAAATAAAAGAATAAAAGGAATCTTTGTCTACAATCAAATCACATTGCCCACTGTTATTTTCATTTAGGGAGATTTGATTTCACGCTTGTGTTTGAACTTGATCTATAAAAAGAAACAGCGGTTCTTGTGGCTAATGAGAACGTTTCAAGCAATACAAAAGCATAATGGCGATGTAAAAGGTACAGTAATGTCAGAGGGTAAGAAACCATTCACACAGAAGATCACTATAACATAATTTATAGTTTTATGTACATTTTTTTCAATTCAAAGTAGATTGTTGTGGGTTAAACGATAGAAAGAAGAGGGGTATTCTAGCAAAACTTATTAGGCATTTGGATATAGACTTATTATGTCTGCAGGAGACTCCCATCTCTTGGAACAACCGTGCTTGGCTAAAAGAACTGGGTCTTGATCTTATTGCATGCACTCGACAAGCCACAACTATCAGGGGGGTAGCTATAATGGCCAGCAAGGCACGTTCACAACTAAGCAAGTGAAGGCGGATAATCTAGCCCGCTGGGCAATTGCTGAAATACTTATTAAGGGATCATCATACACTATTTGCTCTTTGTATGGCTCCAACCTTGATGACCCTTCTATTCTAAATTTCCTGAGTATCGAACTTCATTTATGGCCCTCTCCTAAAGTTTTATGTGGGGATTTTAATATCCATTTGAATGCTAATTTTGATTTGTATAGTAATACCCCATACCCTGGGAGGAAAAGCAAGACATTCAAAGCGATTCGGGCGCTCTGCCATAAACATGCCTTGGTAGATATCTGGCAAAGACAGCAACAGACTGAGCCCGGCTACAATTTTTTTTCTGCCCCCCACAGCAAATTTGTACGTTTTTATTATTATTTTGTCTCTCACTTGATCATAGAAGGGACTAGCTGTGGGCTACAACCCAGATTAATTTTGGAGCATAATCTGTTAATGATACAAATTCTGTCTAGTGGCCCAAAACAAGCAGTGGCAACCTGGACATTTGAGAGGAAACTACTGTTAGACCAAGAGTATTGTAGCTATATGACAAACTGGATGATGGACTTCTTCTGCAGGAATAAGGGTACAGCCCCTGAGCTAATTGTCTGGGATGCCTTTAAGGCAGCTGTGAGGGGGAGACTCTCAGCTTGTCCCTTCACCGTCAGAAGGTGATCAAAGAAAGGATTGATGGTTGGGGTAACCAGCTTCGAGAAGCAGATGAAGAGCTCATTCGAGTAATTGCAGATCAGGAAAAAAGAGAGGAATGTCAACGCCAGATAGCAATTATAAGAAATAGAATACATCAAAATTTCAGGGAGGAACTAGCCGATTAGTTTATCCAATATCAAACTGATGTATATGAATTTGGAGAAAATACAGGCAGACTGTTGGCTAAAAGACTACAACACAAGGGTGTTTCGAACCGGATATGCCGAATCAAAGATAAAAAGGGTCAGATTCAAGATCGACCGAGTAAGGTGCTGGAGGTATTTGAAGAGTTCTATAAGACGCTCTATTCTCCAGATGAGGATGACGCAGATACATCGGGTGCGGAATTTCTGCATGACTATATAACATCAACGGTTACACTGGAACAGAGGTTCATGCTCTCCTCGCTGATAACTAGAGAGGAGATGGAACTTGCGATAGCCTCACTGGCCGGGCCCCTGACTCATGGCATAAGACTACCATTGTAGTCTTTAAAAAAAAGGATAAACCAGAACTCATACTTTCTTTCTACCGCCCGATTTCCTTAATCTGTACTGATAGCAAAATCTATGCTAAAATTGTCGGCTCAGGCTAGGAAAGGTTATTGCCCCCTTGGTAACCACCCGTCAGCACAGTTTTATACCTAGTCGTGATACATCAGACCATATCAGACGGGCAATAGTACTATTTGATTGGGCTTAGGCCTGCAAACAACCTCTGGCAATGATCCTGTTGGACGCCTAAAAGGTGTCCGACAGGGTCTCTTGGGGTTTCCTCTGGTTGCTGTTAAAAACCAAGGGATTCCCACAGGAGTTCATCACAGCTATACAAGCTTTGTATGCGTCCCCAGAGGCCTGTTTCCGAATATCTGATCAAGATTTGCGCTTCCTCTCCATCAGCAGAGGAACCCGCCAAGGGTGCCCTGTTTCCCGCTCCTATTCTCAATTTATTTTGACCCTTTCCTGAATAAATTGGACAATAATTCAGGGGTTAAGGCAGCTATGGTTAACGGCATGGCCTATAAAACACTTTTTTACGAAGGACATCAGCTCTGCTCTTCCAGCAGTCTATGATTTAGCTAAGCAATTTGGCGCAGTTTTGGGCTATAGGCTGAACATCGATAAAACCCAAGTCATACATTCAGATTTCTTAAAGTCTGTAGGGTTTCCAATGGCCCCAGTAGCAACTTATTTGCGAGTTAAGATTACGCCATCTGTAGAGCAGATATCAGAATTTAATATGGTACCGATTATTAAAGATGTGAACCTGACTTTGGAAACATTAGGCCATTTGCACCTCTTGCTCCATGGGCATTGTATTGTCATTAAAATGTCTATATTTCCCAATTTTTTATATTTATTTCGGACCATCCCCCTAGAATTTCCAGATCAATGCATTTCTAGTGCAGAAAGGGCTTGCACACGATTCTTGTGGGGCTATCACAAAGCTAGAAGAGCAGCTAAATGGCTAATACTTCCAAAATCATGGGGTGGCTGGGGTTTACCTTCCTTAATGCTATATCTTTGGGCTGCACTGTTACAACGAATGGGGGTATTATTGGCTGGGGGCAAGGCAGTGGTGTCTGAATTAGCCAGACCTACAATTTTTGAGGTTCTACTTGGGAAGACGCACGCAATTGTCTAGTCAGAATCGTGGAACCAAGTTATCATAAGAAAATTAAATTCAAAGTTATTCAATCTGCCTATATTGTTTGGAAAAAAATCTGACGTTGGTTCGGCATATCGAATATAAATGCTTATACCCCTCTGTTGTCATATGGTCTTTTGCCCCCAATCTTTTAGGATCCGATCACTATCAGTTGGGGTGCTCTTGGAATTAATGTATTAGGCGATTTTTTTCATGAGGGCCAAATCACTTCTTTTTCTAACCTTCAAGATAAATATGGGCTTCCTACCAGACATTTTTTAAAGTTCTTGCAAATCAGGAGCTACTTGTTTAAGAATGTAACATTAAGAGAAGGCAGGTTTGGGAAAATGCCGTTGATGGGAATCATAGAGAAAAGATCTCGGATTAGGCAAATATATCAAACACTTATATCCGCCTGTCTGGTGATGACATAACTATTCAAAATGACAGGTAGATAGGAAACCTGAACAAGAGGGTACTGATTTGGTAGTTTCCTTGGAGCTGGCCAATCAGATTTTAATAACTGGTAGTTTGAGGGCCCAGCATTACATGTCAGCATTTGATTTATATTATACCCCAGGGAAAATTTCTAGATGGTCTGGGAACTGTGGGAACTCGTGTAGCAGATATGGCACCTTGGCTGCTGACACGATCCATATGTTTTTCTCATGTTCAACCTGGCCAAATATCTACAAGATATTGAATTATTTTTAGTCCAGATCACCGGTAAAACAGTGATGTTAACACCTTCCTTAGTGATCTTGGGGGTAGACCCGACTCAGAATATGGCTGGGCGGAACAAAGCTGAAGAAGGTTTCCTGTTTATTGCCATGTCCATTCTGAGAACGGGCATAACCGCTCAATGCATCAGCCCTGACTCCCCTACATCCATTAACTGGAGGGCCCGGCTGTTGGCTATATACAACATGGAATTAGCTGTATATAAATTAAAAGGGCGGAGGAGATGTGAAATGGGTAGGAAAAATTGGGTCACAATTATTGATTGGATAGGATGAATCTTGTTTCTTTTCAATTGCACTCCGAGACAGCCCTCTCTCTTTATTTCTTTACCTGTCGTTTTATTCTCTGTTTCCTTTTGTTATTGGATATCTTGTACTAAATGTTTTGACAGTTTCAACCTATGTTTTGCCATAAAATCTGCATTCAAGATGTAATAAAAAAATTAATAAAAAAAAAAAGCCAAAGTAAAGTAACATTTGTGCATTGTGTCCCCATGTGGAAAAGTACAGAGATCGCTCCAGCAGTATTACAATCCGGGCACTACAGTTTACCATAACGGGACATTACCAGGGAGCACAAGCACCGCTACGGCCGTAGCGTGCTATTAATGGAGCGATTAGCCCACTTAAATCTACAGTGCACGCCTTGCCTCACATAGAGAACCTGGCAGGGTCCTCATGTGAGTCACTTTTTATTTCACTTTCCACTGTGGCACATTTTCACCAAGGTTGGGCATTTACAAATTCAGATGTCCCTTCATCTCTAGTCCTGAGGAGACCCCCCCCCCCCCATCAAAAGAAGGGTCGAAACGCCGTCAACAAGCACCAAGAACGAGCCACCACCCAGCTTGTATCATTTTATACTAATGCTGCAAAAATATGGATGTATAAATGGTCGTTCTTAGAACTAATGGAAACCTTGTATATAATAGGTCACGTTATAATTCACATTTAGGTTCCATTTTTCACATGGGGATACAGTGCACAAATGTTACTCTACTTTGAATTGTAAAAAATGTACATAAAACTATAAATTATGTTATAGTGACCTTCTGTGTGAATGGTTTCTTGCCCTCTGACATTACTGTACCTTTTATATCGCCATTGTGCTTTTGTATTGCTTGAATCGGTCTCATTAGCCACAGGAAATGCTGTTTCTTTTTATACACCCAGTACCCTGGTTCCGTTGTTAGTAGGGTTCCCCCTGTCTTTTCCCCTGTGTTCAAACTTGGGGCACTAATAGCTGCTACTATTTATCCATTTGTTGCTTTTAGAGTGCAAGACCACTTTGTTCAAAATTTGTGTTGGGTGCGTTGCACCAACCCCTTTCAGGACGTATAAGGGTCACAACTTGGGTTCTTTGCACCTAAGTTAAATTCCAACATTGTAGCTATAACATGTCACTATAACTGGTGCTGGATTTTGTTACCTTGACCTTCTCCTTTGTGGTTCTATGTCTAGTATTCAGGCCTGCTTCACTGCTGCCTTTTTGCTTGTAACACTCTGTGGTGCTGTGTGACGCATCCTGCCATGTCATGGCTTCTAAGGTGTCACCAAGGTACTTCCATCGGAATGTGGCCAAAGTAGGAACTCCATTCTCAAATTATTCCCTTGGCCCGGCCTTTGACCCATGGGTGTACAAGGAAGTGTTACTTTTTTTGGCTTTCTTATATTTACAGGAAGTAATGAATTTCATCCACATTGAATTGAAATTCATTGTGACTTCTGACACCATCTGTGAAATCTCCCCTACAAAACATGGGTCTGTTGTACAAAGGTCATCTGAGACAAAAGTCTAACTTTACGACTTTTGGTATTCACAGAGATCATTTACGAGTCTTATCTTTACATCCACAGTCGGGCCAGAATCTCCGCACCCGGGCCAACCTCTCCTAGCTAGGGCCAAATGAATGTAATCCATGGGACAGAGTGCAATATTTACAAAAGGGAACATTAGGAACATATGATAAATGGTAGAGGAGGTCACGAAAGTCAGTTTGGGCAGGCAAAAAGGTGTGGCCCGACACTACATTATATCCCAGAAATGTTTGCACCTTTGCATCATGGTACACGCAGTGCACAATTTGTGTTCCCCTCGGTGTTGACTGTAGTGTCAACACTACAGTTAAAATTAAGGGGAGCACCCTTTGTGTTGACTGTAGTGTTAACACTACAGTCAACACTGAGGGGAGAGCAAATTGTATCATGATGCAAAGGAGCAAACTTTTCTGGGATATGAAGTAGTGTCTGGCCAAACCCTTTTCCTTACACAAACAGTTATTTATGACCTCCTCTACTATTTATCACATGTTCCTAATGTTCCCTTTATTAAAAATTACATTCTGGCCCATTGATTACACTTTATCCGGCCCAAGCTGGAGACTAGGGCCCAAGGCAGAGAGTCCAGCGCGAGCCGGAGAGTACGGCCGGATGCGGAGATTCCGGCCCGACTGTGGACATAAAGATACAACTCGTAAATGATCTCTATGAATACCAAAAGCCGTAAAGTTAGGGGTTTGTCTCAGATTACCTTTGTGAATCGACTCCAGTGAGTTGTTCACTGAAAGTCAACTCCAAAAACTTCAAACAGTATTTATTCAGTAAGCACTACAATGCCCCCATGCAATGCAGGTAGTTGGGAAATGGTCCAATTAAGTCAATAGCACAGGTATTTTATACCTGACCTGGAACCTCTGTGGAACGCAATGGGGGATGTGGAGCTGCTTGAGTCCTATGTGCATCACAACATAGCACCTGATTTTGATGTTGGCGGTCAGGCCGTCCTCTGTCAGGGAGACGGAGTAAAATACTCCTTCCCTCAGGAGAAGGTCCCGACTTTCAAATTTAGCAATGTTCGTCAGGCCAAACGACATTACTAGTAATTCACAGGAACTGCCGTAAAGGCTTTTCCTGTGAATGCATTGTAACTTTGATGTATGGCTCCATCAAACATGATGGAGCCGTATGGGAAGTTACTTTTTTTGTTCTTTTTGAAAAGAAAACCTGAAGCAGAATTTTGCTTTTGAAATAAAAATATGTCCCCCTCGTCATTGGAGTTATCTCCCCTGGTGAGTAAGGCATTAGACAGTTTTCAAAGCCCTTTATCGCCAGGATTTTCCGGGCAGTGAGGGGCAGTGAATACTGACCTGTATGTACTTCTTCTTCAGCCATTCCTCTTGCTCCTGCTGGTCTGCAGTTTACGTTCCTTCTAGCGCCAGGGTACCCGTAGGGTGGTTGTTGCGCTTTATAAATGCCATATACAATACAATACAATACAGTATGTCTACACATCAGAGTAGTCTCCGCCACGGTTTCACCAATGGTCCTTCCTCATTTATCATTACTGCCAAGATATAAATCGGGCTCATAATATGCACCCTTCCAGTGTCAACTCTTCTTCTGATCAACTCCCAGCTGCCTGCCATTTTCCTCAATCTACGTTTGCTCATTGTCCACAATGGCTATAGTGTGCCATGTGTACAAGTTTGTGACTTAGGCTTTCGAGTGGTATCACTTTGTAAGACAGGCATTACAATTCATCTCCAAAGAAAAGTTAATCTTTGAACTTTCAAAAGGCCAGAAGAGCTCTCTGTACAACTCAGGGCCAACAAAATGTATCACTTTCTGTAAATTCAGGTCACAATTCTTTTCACAAACTCATTTATCCTCATTAATTGTTTTATTGCAGCTTTTTTTCAGAAACAGTGCTGGTATTGTATGATCATCTTGAATTATCATAGCGTTTGCCACTATCTGGTATTGGTAACCTAGAAAGACAATTGGCACAACCATTTTTACTGCCCGGAATTTATTGGACTTCAAATTGGTACTTGTGCATATGCAAACTGCTAATCTCGGCAAGTGTGTCAAACACTTGGATTGCCACACCTGTGCCCGTATTACCATAAAGGTGCACTTTTTCTGTTTACGCCACAGCGCACCTTAACACGGGCACTCAGGGATCAAAGAGGGAAATTGCGCCCTATTATGGCGAATGCGCTGCGCTTAAGGCAGCCGTGAAGTAGTGCTGCCCTGGTGGCAGCGTATTCAAGTGAAGTATGGTGCGGCCTCTTCAAAGACGTTTGATGTTTCACTGTATGGGTGGCAACCCACCTTCACTTTAAAGCAGGATTAGAGATTACCTTGCAGGAGTGTGCACTGAGTGACTGCACTCACCTGCAAGGGGATGTCTGGGGGTGTTAATGGGACCCCCTTCCTCCCTTCCAGAGGGCTGCCTTTAGGAGGCACACTGAAAGAATTAGGAGATGCGCAGATCTCCTCACTCACTCCTGATACAAATTCTGTACGTTTAGGAGGAGCCAAGATCAATTGTTTTGGGTTATACCATCGTCAGTATTGAATGTGGTGACAAGGAGACTATTGGATATGTGATCAAGCAGGTTAACAACTTATTACGGTGGCACCATCAACACGACATGGGCATCACATTGAACCCCAAAGCGCCACAGCAAGTTTTGTCTGTATCTAAAGAAAATAAACGTTGTGATTTATATGAGGCATTTCCTGAGTTTTTCAACAGCACTCTTAGTTTCTCAGAGAATATTGAACAGATAATAATCTTAAAGAACAGTGCTGTTCCAACTTTGAACAGAGTCAGGAGGTTTCCCAATTTCATGATGGAGCCAAAGAAGAGGAATATTCACAGGCTAATACTGGGAAGCATAATTGAAGCAATTGAATCTTCAGAATTGCTTGCACCTGCCGTTTTGGCACCAAAGGATAGGGGCAAGCAAATAAGGATGTGTGTTGACCTCAAACATTTAAACAAACACAACCGCCTAAAATCTCTGGTACATCCTGTACTTGACAGTGTGTGTTTTGTTGCATTGATCTCGCTTCCACGTATCATCAGGTCTAATTGAATGAGGAATCCAGGCACCTTACATCCTTTGGTGCACCATTGGGAGCCTACTTTTTTCACCAGGATGCCATTTGGGCTAGCATCAGCAGGAGCTTGCTTTCAAAGAATAATGAAAAAAATATTATAAGGTGTTTCTCATACTCTTTTTATCCAGGATTACATTTTATTTTATGGGGAGGACAGGGAGAAACATAATGCTACTTTAAAGTCTGTTTTGGAGAGACTAACAAAGGCCGGCCTTACACTTAAGAGAGAAAATGTAAGTCTCTTACTTGGGTCACAATAAAGTGAGGCAGTGCGGCACCGCAGCCCCTTTGGTTGCGCCACGCTGCAGCACTCTCAAAGCACAGGGATGCGTCATATCTACAAGAATATGACGGATCCCTTTGCTGTACCCCGCACCAACGCACAATTTGCTGTCATGCACTGCCGCAGGCACTGTTTCATCATGGTGCAAAGATCCCTGCGTCACAGGGATGATTGTTTATGTGCAGGAAGGTGTCCTTTCCTGCACATAAACAATCTGAAATGGTATTTTTCAACTTGAAAAACTTCATTTTTGTAATGATTGTTTATGTGCAGGGAGGGGCACCTTCCTGCACATAAACAATCACTAGGGGTCATTTCCTCGTTCTATGTATGCTGCAGAATGCAGCACGCACAGAAAGAGGAAAAAAAAGAGGAGACATGAATACATTTCTCCTTGTTGCGCTTCCCTACACCCCCTTTAATAGGCGTGGCATTCAGATGCATTCCAGGTTTACAATTTCTCATAAATCTGGAAATGTGTCATGTTCCATGGGTGTTGCATGGGAACACCCAGAGCAGCACCCACGGAATGCCCCTTTTATGCAAAGTCCTGATTGTAAAGGGGTCGTATTTACAATGACAGGAAAGGCTTTTCCTGTCCTTGTAAATATGAGGCAGAAAAATGTGCCGCCGGTGTGTCACAAGAAGTGAAGCACCAGCGGCGCAAGGGGCTTGAAAATAAGCCCCATACATCTGCAGAAAATATCAAGCCCAATTTGGAGTTTGGTTGAATCCACTATGAAGGCAACATCTCCACAGGATAAAGACCAAGTGAGGTCCTTCCTTGGGTTAGCAGAATTCTACTCTAAATGTATCCACAGGCTTTCAGCTGTAGCTCAGCCCATAAGAGCAGTTCTCAAAAAGGGAGCCAAGTTTGATTGTATGGAAGAATGTAACTCAGAGTTTGAGTCCATCAGCAATATGCTAACCATGAGTCAATTCGATTTGTTTAGGAATCACTCCGAATGCGAGTCTTAAAGGTCAAGGTGCTGTTTTATCTCAGGTGGTGAATGGTGAAAAAGAGTGGTGGCCTTTGCTTCACTCTGTATCAAAAGAGCTGTGGTGCATTGCTCAGTAATTGAGAGGGGGCATTGGCCTGCACATGGGCTATTAAGCTTTTTAAGTTTTACCTGTGGAGAATGTCTTTTGTCAGTCCTGACCATAGACCTCCAGTTCAGCTATTTTCTACAAGGAAAGATGCTAAAGTCTCTTCCCTGATAAAAAAGATGGATAGAAAGTTTAAAGGAATTCAAGTGGAACACCTCTCTGGTGTGAAGATTGCAGATTGTTTGTCTCGCTTGCCCAATGAGTGGCAAGTTGATGCATCTGACCTATCATCAGCAAGTTCGATAGGTGGGAATGTTTTTGAAGAAGATGAATGAAGGTTAGTGATAGAGAAGGATGCGATAGTGAAGGACCTCAAAGAAATCATTGTGAAAGAATGGGCTGAGTACAGAGACCTTCCAGAAACCATGAAAGCAGGGGCTGCTCCTACGTTTAAGGAGAGGAGTGTCGCCCCACAAACAAAAGCCCCAGGCCAGAGTTGAGTAATAAAGTTTATTTATTACCATTTTATTTTTCAGCAACTGACCCATCCCGAACCAAGCATCAGGGTGTGGCGGGCCATTGCTGCTGAGTGGCAGCAGGGAGCTTTGTGCTCTCAAGTTTAAAATGCATGTGTCTCCTTGTCCGGGCGTCTTGCGGCAGCCAGCCCGGCATGCGCATTTTAAACCTCTCTAACCCCGCAGGATCGAGAAGGATGTCTCGTTCATAGAAAAGTTAAGTGCCACCACAACAACCTCAGGACATGCCAGCCCCCACTGCATGAAAGGGTTCTGGAATGTGAAAGAGGAGTTACATAGAGATGCGAGGAACTCTTCAGAGGAATAAGGGTGATTCCTCCCACAGGACTGAGAGAGACAGTGATTAATCTAGTACATGAGGGTCACCTTGGAAGAAGTCTTACCAAGGCCAGAGGGAGGGAGTTATATTGGTTGTCAAGTGTTAAATTTCATGTGCCCATAGTGACAAGAGCAAAACAGTGTTTAACCTCTTTGGTAATCATGACGAGACCAGCTCGTCATGAGTCACGGTGGAGCTGTGCTCATGACGAGCTGGTCTCGTCATAACGGCGCCACTCTGTCCACGCGCGACTGATTCCCCGCCTGTGCGGGCAAATTAATCAGTGGGCGGGGTTGTGACGAGACCAGCTCGTTATCAGCACAGCTCCACCGTGACTCATGATGAGCTGGTCTCGTCACGAGCACCGCAGTGCCGCTCTCACCCTCCGCCCCCAACCGCACCGTGGAAGAATTACCCCCGCAGGGAAGGGGTTAAAGCTCCATGGTCTCCTGGAGAAATCCCTGATGAACGCTGGAAGAAATTTGGTTTGAAATTTGTTGGCCCCTTTGTTGTATTATCTCTTAGTGAATGTTATGTGGTGTTGTTGGTAGACTAAACATCCAAGTCGGTTGACATAAGGGTGGTTGTGGATTTCCTTAAGGAGTGTTTTGGTCAGTGAAGGGTTCCACTTCGTAATAACATGATAACCGACAACAGGGTTCAGTTGACCTCTCAGGAAATGCAAGAGTTCCTGGAGAACCACTCCGCTGTGCATCTGAGGACTTCCCGCTGCCAGTGGCCCGCTGAAGTCCTCATAGGGTTTCATAAGGTACGCATATGTGAGCGCTAGCATTATAACACTCCCCACCACGGTCGGGTGTGCATTGAGGATAGCTATCCCGCGCGCACTCAGGGCCGACAGACTTAACCCCAGCATTTGACCCTCACCTGGTAAAACGTGTTAAACGGTCACATAACCGCTCGTACTAATTAAGCAGCCCGTGCACACTCAGAAAATAACACAGATTGCATCTGAATGTGGTTACAGTGATGTCCTCTTTAAAACAACCGAGAAGCCATAACTTCACTACGCAATACAGCCCGCTGTACGAACACGCTGGTGCACGATCCAATGCATCTGCGCGGTGTTCTGGGGATTTATCCTGGAAGTATGATTGTAGGCTGTAGAAAGTTAAGAACCACCCTGGTGTAACAGATTTATACAGCATATAAAGAATTGCCATTTTCCATTTTTGCTTATCTTGTGTTCAAGTTGAACAACAATACACATCATCATGAGACCTAACTTTGATTTCATATAGTGTTTTTAAAACCACAACGTTCAGTTTTTATTTTACTTCTACTATTATTGTTTGTTTCATCATTAGCACTATTTGTTTGTCTCTTCCTCTTCATTTCAGGTACAGGTGACCTTACATTGGAGTGAATAACACATAGTCACTCCTATTGGACAAGACATAACTGTTCTTGCTCCCCCTCTAGGTCCTGAAGAAAGCCCTAGGACCCCCTAGGGGCAACACAAAGAGATGAAACATGTCGACCATTGAACTAGACAATTAAACAATAGGAATCCTCTCCTTCAAAAAAGGTGTTTCCTACAATGGGGGGTGGGGCACCCTGGTGTTTTTTGGTACCCCTCACACACCAACAGGCCACTTGGTGTCATGCTTCATCATTGGACTACGCGGGAGCACTAATACAGACTATGTGTGGTGTAAGTGAGTTTTTTTTAATATTTACTATGTGAGTGAAAGGTGGGGTTTATAAAGTGTGATGTTAAAAAATACCTGGCTCGTTGGGTAACAAAAAACTTTAATGGACCCCCAGGCTGGTACTATTAAAAAGTAGTGTGAGGAGATCTTTTATGCAAAACAATGTGCAGTAGCTCCTACTGGTGGGCGTCAACATGTTTCGGTGCGGAGCACCTTCTTCAGGACTGGGGTGCACAAATCCTCCCCTTACTCACGTTTCTCTACTTTTCAGCCAAGTTGTAAAAAGTGAGATAAATAGTGCAGGTATAACAATGTACCTAGTAAGTACCCGTTGGTGTGCTGACCTGTAAAAGAAGGGGATAAACATTTTTTTGTGGTGGTCCACTTCTTTTGAAATAACAACCAAAGGCAAAAGTAACCTGTGGGTGTGGTCATTATAGTGCGGCTCAAATATCTAGACAGTACCACATGCTATTCATGAATATCGTGCCTAAAGGTGAAAAGAAGGGGGACATAGACTAGACTCACAAACATTTAAACAGAAAACACACACTCTAAATTAGGGCAGGTATTAGAAATCATTCAGTGGTAATAGGGTGATGCTACCGCTGTTGAGTAACATGTGACTTCAGCTTCATTTGATACCATGCGTAGTGCAAACATACTGGTTTGAGGTAAGACTGTTGCTCCATGAGTCTGACTTCAGGGTCTCTCGTGCCAATCTGCTACCTAAAACAGAGGTGGAAATTAGAGGCTTGCCTGTACTTACATAGTCGTAGTGATGGCTGCTCTAGTGGTGGTTCTCATACTCACGAGGATTCTAGCGAGGAAAGTGCCTACTGACTGCCCCTTCCGCCGGCTCCGATGATAATGGCCAGTCGGAGTCTCGCTTAGCTAATATACTCTCCTTCGCTCGTGTGAATTGGCTCAAATTGGTAAATTAGGAGGCCGGAAAAGCCCAAATATGGGTTTGTCGGTGGATGCGTGTTTAGTGGCTTTATTGGCAATTAAGTAGCCGGAAAGAACCTAATAAGGGTTTGTCGGTCTTATGTTGTGGCTAGATGGGCAAATGACCTATTGGAGCCCATGCGCCAGTGGAGACTCACTACGTGCGTCAGCCCGTCTCGACCAGGGTCGATCCCGGGGAAACTGACTTCGCGGCCGCTACGGGGCATGCGCACAAGATGAGTAGCTCCCGCGCATGCTCCTGCAACTTGTCATGTCGTCTCTGCGGCCTCTGTTAGTTCACGCACGTGCGGTGTGGCCCGTTCACTGAACTGCTCACTGCTGCACAGTAGGTGCTGTGTAGCCCGTTTTTAGAAATTACTCATTGTTACAACGTGATTATAGGTAACGTGATGCGTGCCTTCATTCACGATTACTCGTTGTATTGAAGTTTTTCACTGTCCACTGACATAGCGCCGGGGTTAGACTATGTGGGGTGGTATCAATGGTGCAAAGGTGTCAGATGAACACCCGGTCTGCTGCTGGCGACATTGAATCATGCAGCAATATGCTCATTTGCACAGGAGTTGTTTTTCTCCTACACAGGGAGGTGCCCTATATTTGAAGGTGCAATGGTGTCAGAAGAACACCCAGTGTGCTGCAGACATCTTTAAGTCATGTAGGGATGCTGTTAGTCGGTGAAACCTAGTATGGAACAGTTACAGGGTTAATGGATTACTATCACTACCAGATCATTTCCGAACTTGGTATGCCAGTGAACTTGATGTGTCACCTAGAGATCATTTTCGTCCGGAGTGATCTTAGAAGGTATTGTCACAGGATTCTGCTGCGAAACCTGGTTCTACACAAATTGCCCCCACGGAATGTCATCATTCAGGCCTGTCACGTGAGTGTTGAGGCGAAACACCCATCGCTGTTCCTTCTCAAACAATCCCTGCTCCGAGGACAGCTGTTCGATGACAGTCCATCTGATGTCGTTGACGCAGTGTTGATATTCCAGGAAATGTGAGGCCATTTTTGGAGTGCTCTTCTTGCAACGAATGTTGCTCTTATGCTCATTTAGACCCACTTTTACAGGTCTGGTCGTCATGCCTATGTATTCTAGGTTGCATGGTCACCTGATCATATATATTACGTTCCTGCTGTTACAGTTCGTTAGCTTTCGTTGGTCCCACGTAGTGCCATTTGTGAAGGTCAGCTGTTTGCTTTTTTGAGTCAGATGGCAGCTGGCGCAGTTCCTACACGGGAAGTGTCTCTATCCCCCATGTAGGGAAATTTGTTGCTGTTGCGCAGGTCTAGGGCGTGTGTGGACAAAAATGTCTTTGAGTTTCTTCCCTCGTTTATGAGCAAACATAGGTTTTTCAATCTCCAGGGCGCCGCATGTGAGCACGCGCCAGTGTCTGTTCACGATTTTTGAAACCTCGTTGGACTGAGAGCTGTATGTCGTGACACATACTGGTCTTGTGGGTTTCTGGTTGGGTTGGACCTTGTCTTCCAGTAAGGCCTCCCTATTGTTGTTCCTGGCCCTCTTTAGTGCCTTGTTGATGATCCTGTCTGGATAACATCTCTTCTGTAATCTGTTTTTCAGATCATTTGCTTGAGATTTGAAGTCATCCACTTGTGTGCAGTTGCGCCGTAGGCGAAGGAATTGGCCATACGGTAAGTTAGTCCGTAGGTGGCGGGGATGGAAACTGTCGTACCTGAGGAGACAGTTCCTTGCGGTCGGATTGAAGTGAGTGTTGGTCTCCAGTTTGCCATTTCTGTGGAAAATGTTAAGGTCCAGAAAAAACAGTTTTTCATTTGAGACCGAGTGGGTAAATTTCAGAAACCGGTTCTGTTCTGTTCGTTCAACCATTCCATTATCTGCGTCACCGTTTGGTGATCTCCCTCCCAGATCACAAACACATCATCGATGTATCTCTTCGAGCATAGGATGCGTTGTCTGTAGGGGTTGTTAGTGTGTAAAATCTTGCTTGACTCCAAGTGATGGACATAGAGTCCGGCCAAGCTGGGCGCAGAAGTGCTTCCCATACTTGTACCGTGGCTCTGTAGGTAGATTGTCTCGTCGAACTCAAAAACATTTTTGGTTAGCGCCAGTGCTATGCACTGAAGTACCACCCCCCTCGGGGTCTGGTATTTCCAACTGGTGCTGTATAGGACCTCTTCAATGATTGCCAAGGTTTCATCATGCGGGAGGCTTGTGTATAGACTCTCCACATCAAGGCTTAATAATAGTTGGTTTTGAGGGTTGAAATCGAGGTCTTTCAGTAGTTGCAACACAGATTTTGCGTCCTTTAAATAAGTGGCCGTCGCTGTAGTATGGTGAGACGCAGTCTAGTGGTTGAGGGGTGGAGACAGAGGGAGGAGCAGGAACGGGAGGAGCCGGGGAATAGGAACCAAGGGGACAGTTAGAGTAGGGACAGGGACGAGGATGGATGTGCAGCAATAAAGCTCTCCTAAACCATAAAGAAGTGTCGGTCGTTATTGCCACCACGACGCGACAGCTGGCGACGAAGGTGGGATGTGCTTGAACCCCACCGACCCTCACGAGAGAGCCCTGTCCCCAGCGTGCCTCGAGGAGCAGGCGACGCTGACCAGAAGGACGAAATTGCGACCTGCCACGTGAAGCCAGTAGCAGGTGACCCTGTTCCCCCCCAGCAGTTGGGAGGGACTCAAGAGGGAGCCGAGGCACCAAGCGTCGCAACGCCCGAGGCAGAAGTGACCCCTTCGCGCTAAAACGCGACTTGTGCAAGAGAGCGCGGTGTCCAGCCAGCGCTGCAGGAGCAGAAGCCAGGAGCCTACCCTGACTCTGCCAGACCCCAAGAGAAGAGAGAAAGTGCCCTCGCGTGGAGAACGGCGCCCCACGGAGACCGCCTGCCAAGCGGTGCTGACCGAGCGCTGTTCGCGCCAAAAGAAGTTGCAAGTGCCCAGAAGTGCCCACCGGGAGCCCACCCCGGCGGCAGAAGTCAAGACAAGTGACCCTACCTGAAGCATTGACTCCAGCGGTGGATCCTGGCTGCAACCGGCAAGTGGTGAGTGGAAGCGCTAAGGAAATACTGTGATTCCGGTGAAAAACGAAGAAAAACGGCCGAAATCCCGTCGAAAACGAGATTCCCGCGCGGCCATTTTGGAGTCAGGCAGCAGTGTCCAATCCCCTGCGAGGGATCATCGGCGGCCATTTTGAGGTCAGGCAGAAGACCTGAAATTGCAAATAAACATTGGTGAGTGCCACAGGGCCCGAAAACAAGCACTGGTAAGTGCAAAACAAACATTGGTAAAGACAAAAGAAAAACAAACATTGGCAAAGGGAAGTCAACAAGCATTGGTGCATACAAAGACAAATGTTGGCTAAGAATAAACAAGCATTGGTAAAGGACGAACAAACATTGGCAAAGACCAAACAATCATTGGCAAGGGCAAGAGACATACAAACAAGCATTGGCGAATGCAAGTGAAGAGTAAACAAACATTGGCAACTGTAAGTGAAGCAAGCATTGGTGACTGTAACAAAACAAACATTGACGCATGCAAACAAGCATTGGCGAATGCAAGTGAAGAATAAACAAACATTGGCAACTGTAAGTGAAGCAAGCATTGGTGACTGCAACAAAACAAACATTGACGCATGCAAACAGACGTTGGCGAATGCAAGTGAAGGATAACAAAGCGCTGAAAAGACGACAAACAAGCCCATGCAAATGCAAGAAGCAATCTAAGAAGACAAACATTGATACATGCAAATCAACAAGCATTGGTACATGCAAAGACAAAGTACTGGCTAAGAGTAAACAAGCACTGGTACATGCAAATAAACAAGCAGTGATACATGCAACTAGACAAACATCGATACGTGCAAATCAACAAGCACTGGTACGTACAAAGGAACAAGCACTGATCCAGGCACAAAGACACAAGCATCGATGCACGCAGATCAACAAGCATTGGATAAATCGCAGCCAAGAAAGAAAACAAGTATCGCTGACACACAAGCATCGATACACGCAGATCAACAAGCATTGGATAAATCGCAGCCAAGAAAGAAAACAAGTATCGCTGAAAACCAAACAAGCACTGGCGAACATAACAGAATCAAGCATTAACAAAGACCGAGCGAGCACTGGCAAAGGCCAAACAAGCATTGCTAACGTCCCAGCGCATGACTAGACCGCAGGCTTCGACTACATACAAATCAATTACGAAGACGAGAAGACAAGCGAACAGCCGGTGCTCTGCGAACGTGATCCATCAAAATCCTCCTCTTATGGCGGGGGAAGAAATCGCACAGCAGTTCAATCCCTGCTTTGAAGCACCACCCCCAGGGATGCAGACGGACACCTGGAGTCTGTGTCTCCAACGGAACCAATGGCTGGCCACACTGAGTGATTTCCTGGATGCCAATGGAGAACAAAGAGAGAGGAAATGCCTAACGCTGCTCCTCCATCTGGTGGGTCCAGAGGGCCGATGCCCAATCGAAACATTTTCCGAAGAGGACACAGACCTCTATAAAAGACTCCAAGAGAAACTACGTGCCCGTCTCTCCGCACAAACGGAAGTGGATCGAGAGCGCATCACCTTCAACACAGCTCGGCAGGAACCAGGTGAACCACTGCCAACCTTCATCACTCGGTTAAAAAACCTGGTACAAGGCTGCCACTTCAACACCTTCACGAATGAGGACGCAGTCCGACTCCGGATAATTGAAGGCTGCGCAAACCCCGACACGAAACTCAAGATCTTGCGAGGAAAGTGGTCACTGGAAGAAATCATCAGGAAGGCTGAAATTGGACTGCACGTCAAGGTAAGAGACAAATCAAAGGCCCCGAATCTGAAAGCAAATTATCAAGACGCCCGGACAGATAACCCTCAGAACACAAACAGAACTGAAAGGAGAGAGAGGGAAGACAGACCAGCAAAAAGACAACGGGAAAGACACAGTGACAAAGAAAATGACACGGATTACTCAGAGTCAGATTTCTCAGCAGCCGACTACTCAAGGTCAACCAAGGACTGCTCGGAGTCAGATGACCCAGAGTCAACCATCCAAAAGACGATTCCAAAAAGCTATTCACTCCCCAGGAGTTCCTCAAAGAGTCATTCAAAGGAGGAAGAAAGAGCATCAAGTGGGACAGATCGCACTCCTGGTCAAGAAGGCATCCCGCACAGCAAGTGGGAGAGAAAGACTAACCAGAGAAGAAGGGGTCGCACTGGCCAACACCGAAAGTCGGCGCAGGGACATCAGTCGACAAGCAGTGAAGACGAGTCCAAGGAAACATCTGGCCGGAGAACACACAAACCCCAAGTCAGAGGTGCTGGAACATCAAGCAATTGGGAAGGAGAACAAGACACACTAACATTCAGCTGACCCCAGAGTCTGCCTGTTCCAGGCGCGAGCAGGTGTGGAAGACACAACCCGAGACAGCAAATCAATCTCCAAGTCATACCAAGCTGACCTCCACCGTTCATACCTCACCGGCCGGCACCCCAGACTCGAAACAGGAAGACAGTGTTGTTCTTGACCTGACGAGGCAAAAGGCAGTAAAGATAAAGGCGGTGAATGAATTACTGGACCAAGCCAAGACAGTCTCATCAGACAACACCATACCGTCTGGCATACATGACCCTGAACTGGAGGACAGTGTTGCCTTCAACCGGACAAGACAAACGGAAGCAAAAGCGGATGAGGGTGCTCGGAAGAGGACCAGAACACTATCCACCCATGAAAGAGATCGAGCACCTAAACCAACAGTAGTTACACCACGGGAAAGAGACACGCCGACTGCGGAATGTGAGAGCAGACAGTCCACACGCAACGTGATCAAGAACGCCCTGATTGAGACAACAGAAAAATCGACCAAAGTCAAGCCCACCTCGGATTCGACACTACTGAGGCTCGAAGAGCAGGCTGTTCGCCAACCCGTGTGGCGGATTGAAGAACTGCGAACACTAAGGACATTAAGCTCATTTTGTTAAGAAAGGGGGAGATGTAGTATGGTGAGACGCAGTCTAGTGGTTGAGGGGTGGAGACAGAGGGAGGAGCAGGAACGGGAGGAGCCGGGGAATAGGAACCAAGGGGACAGTTAGAGTAGGGACAGGGACGAGGATGGATGTGCAGCAATAAAGCTCTCCTAAACCATAAAGAAGTGTCGGTCGTTATTGCCACCACGACGCGACAGTCGCTTGTATCAGAGTGCGTAGGAAGGCATCTGAGAATTTTGAGAGGGGTTCGAGAATGGACCCTATGCCAGAGACAATGGGCCTTCCCGGTGGGTGTTCCAGGCTCTTGTGTATCTTCGAGATACAGTAAAAATATGGTATCCTCTGTGTGCTCTGGATTAAGAATTCAGCCTCTTTCTTAGAGAGCCAGTCGTGTGCCAGAGCCTCCTCCATAATGCCCCCAATCGTTGTTCTTAAGGACTCGGTTGGGTCCTGGGGTAATACGGTGTAGTTTCGTCGATCCGACAGCAATCTCAAACATTCCTCCTTATATGCTGCCATTGTTTAGACCACTATAGCTCCCTCTTTGTCGGCGGGGTTGATGGCCATGTCCTTATTGTTGGTTAGTGGACCACCACAAAACATTTTTTATCCCCTTCTTTTACAGGTCAGCACATCAACGGCTACTTACTAGGTACATTGTTATACCTGCACAATTTATCTCACTTTTTACAACTTGGCTGAAAAGTAGAGAAACGTGAGTAAGGTGGTGATTTGTGCACCCCAGTCCTGCTGGTAGCAGCATGCCGTACCCCGTAGAGGGTTACGAGGACCCCAATGATGAAGCATGACACCAAGGGGCCTGTTGGTGTGTGAGAGGTACCAAAAAACACCAGGGTGTCCCCCACCAATGTAGGAAACACCTTTTTTGAAGGAGTGGATTCCTTTTGTTTAATTGTATATGCCCAGGGAGAATGAATCCATTTCCGACCCAATCTCTCTCTCCCTCCTTTGTTATTTATATGACCATTGAACTAGAACACAAAAGTGCAGTGGACTCATAACCTGTCCCTTTCTGCACGACTCTCACTTCTTTAAATAGCCTTCCCTTACACCTAACAGAATAAAGTCTATTCCCAGACAGTATGAGAATCATTTTTAACTAAACCATGCACTTCACTTGAGCACTCTTCACTTGTCACTTATAACTGATCACTACTGTACAAACCAGTGGTTACCTCCAGGTGGAGGAAGCATACCAAAAAGAGACCCGATGATCATGCGTTACGTATCTAGCCCAATCTGTTTGTTATAAGGGCCTGTGTGACTATTTTCCTCATGTTTTCCAATAGCCACTTTGAAATTTTTTGCAGCTTCTTCAGCAGGTGGAAGTAGGTGGAGGTAACGGCATTGACTTGTGCCATCATGTCCAATTTTTCGTCCAGGATGAGTCCCAGATTTCTGGCGTGGGTGGTAGGGGTAGAGGCAGGTCTGAGGTCCTCCAGCCACCAAGTGGAGTCTGACTGAGAGGTTGCTTCTGAGATCACCACTTCTGTTTTGTCTGTGTTGAGCTTGAGGCAGTTGGACTTCATCCAAGTGGCTACTGCAGTCATGCAGGCGTTAAAGTTGCTCTTGGCCATGGGAGTCTTATCTGAAAGGAAGAGGATGAATTTGGTGTTATCCACGTAGGATGTTGCTGTTGATGTTTCTGTTGTGGGATCTGATGCTGTCAACCAGTGGTGTCATGTAGATATTGAACAGGATTGGGCTAAGAGATGAGCCTGAGGGTACTCCACAGATTACATTTCTGGCTTACGACGTGTGGGGTGTCATTCTGACTTTTTGTGTTCTTCCCATGAGGAAGAAGCAGATCCAGTTGACAGCAGAGCATGGGATGTCTTACTTGTGAAGTTTTTTTATCACAGTGGAGTGGAAGACCATGTCGAAAGCAGCTGAAAGGTCGGGCAGGATGTGGGCTGCTGTTTTGCCTCGGTGGAGGAGCCCCATGTGAAAGGCAGTGCGTCACCCCTTATGCCTGCTTCAAGCTGGGGTAATGATTTGATACATTGACTCCGTCAAAGTGACGCAGTGAAATCTCATAGAGTTCACTTCCACTTCTACAAGGTTTTTCTGCGTAGTATTTCCCACTCTGCATACCTTATACCTATTGCAGGTGTAATGTAGCACAGGGGTTTGCAAAGTGACGCATCTGCCTAGATACATCACTTTGTAAATATGGCGCAGTGTGGGGCATTGTTTTACGCCACAGCTGCATCGCAAAACATGATGCAACAGCGTCGTAAGGGCCACATAAATAAGGCTTAGAGTTTATAACGAACCATGACTGAGAACTCTGGCATTGAGGCTAAAGGACTCTTACAGTGCATCAGTGGGTTAAGAATAACAAAATAGAACTATACGCACCCACTGCATGCAGTGGCCCGCCTCCGGTCCTCCTGCTTATGTCCCTCGTTGCTGGTCTGGAGGCTGCAGCCATTCTCCACACTAATCCGAATGCTGCTCTCATACTGCTGATAATATTAGCATCATGATAGCAGTGCCAGGATTGGCTGGAGACAGCTGGGTGGAGAGGTTTGCACTGCGCCTGTTAGGCTGGTTGTCACAAGAAAGCTGCCAAAGTGACATGTGCTGTGTAAACTGGTGGAGAGAGCACCCTTCCCTGCTGCTAGTCAGCAGCAGTAGCCCTGTCCCCAAACATGCCTCGGGCTGGGGAAAGGGAAAATAAAATGATAATAAAACATTTTTATTACCTTTTTATTTTTCACCTTTAACGTCGCTGGCAGCGGGGGGGGGGTGGCGACACTCCTCTGCCTTAATGGAGGGGCAGACGCTGTATATATATTGTCAAGGTACATATATATGGAGTCATATATAGTAAAACATTACTTACCTATAGAAACTTATCTTCATATTTTTGTACACAATATTATTGACACCATATTTTATCCCACAATATTTTTGGTACAATATTTTGTCTAAACACCAAGTCAAGCACCACACATTGGCACTCACAGGTACTGCAACACACTTTCCTAGAAAATAATGGAGTCAGGAGCCTAAATTATGACCCCCATCGGAAAAAATATTAAATCAATAAAATTACTTTGAGGGCTTGTGTGTCCATCAGCCAATGGAGCCAGACACACTTTGAGATGGCAACTGTTAAACTGATGGCTGCTGGGCGCTTCTGGGAGTCTTCTCCGGGGAGCTGAGAAATGTGTGAGTAGGTGGACTCCAGTGTGGGCTCAAGTTGGTATTGGAGTTTCACTCCGGCACTGACTGACCCATGTCACAGAAGAAGGGGTTAAGGAGGCGCTGACAGTAGGTCATAGATAGTGTGCCATAGCAGACCGGGGCAGCGTACTGCTCCATCCATGCTGCTGTGTACTGCTGGGGCCTTACTTAGGGAGCCACATGGCTCTGAGGACTCTGGCACAGTCCACGCCTAATTCAAGATAGCGCCGGAATGTGGATAATCCTGGCACTGAACTGGTGTGTAAGGAGGCTGAAATTGGATTGTGCTGCTGTGTGGTGAGTGGCAGCTAAGAGGAGGACCAGAAACACTGCCTCCTCTCCAGAGCTGATGGACTGATGTAAGGAGTGGTGGAGAGGGTGAGCCTGGGTCCTATACTCCTGGAGGAACTTCTGATGGAAAGGGATCGGCGGCACGTACTTGACCATGCTGCAAATCCCTCATCACTGCTCCCCTGTGCATTTTCTTGGCTGTCTCTGGAGCGCAATAAGCTTGGTCGCCCATGGTTACTCGGGGGCACCTGAATGACTTAGTGCAAAGGATGACCTACACACTGAAAACAAGTCCTAGACTCGAGCAGACTCTAAACTCCTACATTTGATAAGAACATGTGAAGCTTGTGAAGATATCCCTGTTGCTTCAGCAATGGAAAGTGGCAGGGGTTGACGGGAAACATTGAAGGGAGTTCCCCTTCGGGTGTACATATAGAGCCACAACACTCTTTTAGTTATCTGTGTGAATGCTGGCATGAGCCTAAGTTGCTTGAACAGAACTATGCTGGGACTCCTGTGGGGACACTGGGAGGCAATGACTTGGGGGCATATTATCAAGGACAGCGTTAAAATTATCGCCAGTTTAGCTGCAGAAAACTGCAGCTAAAGCGGAGATAATGGGCTTGATAATATGCCCTGGAGAACTCCAATAGAAGCCCATGTTCACACCAGAACATGGGCTTCTATTGGAATTCTCAAGGGCATATTAGCAAGCCCATTATCGCCGCTTTAGCGGCAGTTTTCTGCCGCAAAACCGGCGATAATTTTTAACGCTGTTCTTTATAATATGCCCCCAAGTCTTTGAAGACTATCAGCTGTACTCCCAGCTTTTAGAGCTGTCCAAATTGTTTGTATGGATTATATGAGTAGGCGGCGTCATGGGCAGATATCCAGTGCCAATAATGCAGCAGCCAGAGCAGATAAACTGGATAGTATCCTGATTGACACCAGGGAGACCAGAGAGACATTGGAGCAAAAAATCGGTACAGTTGCAGAGGACTTCAACTTGACCTGTGGGCTGATGTGCAAAAATAGGCGAAAGATTCTCTGCAACTGAAAACATGCTGGATGATTACATGGGCGTCCGCAGAAATGTTTCCAGGGGGGGGCAACATTTTAACTTCATCACTCGCCTTCCAGGGGGGAGCAACATTTTAACTTCCTCACTCGCCTTTAAGGCACGTTTAATGCAGACGGCCCATTGTCATTCTTTATGTGATGATCAGCAGCAGAGAGAATGACAATGGGCCTGTCCACAGTCTGCTCGAGGTCGGGGAGGGGCTGCTGCAGCCTCTAGAGTTCAAAGAGAAGTGCGAGAGGCCCCAAGTGAGAGAACATTTAAACTCCTGGGGCTTCTCGCAGGGGAACAGCCTGCTGTAATCTTGAACATTACGGACCAAAAGGAATGGGACTGGCGATCGGGGGGGGCAAACGCACCCCCTTGCCCTCCCCTGCGGACGCCCATGGATGATTATCAGCCCACAGTACTGGAGAAATAAACGCAAATGGATGTTGTGCAGTGGAAGATTCAGACCTTGGGGGCTAGAGAAGATGAGGAGGGATGATCCCTCCACAGTAACATAATAATTGTGGGGCTGCCAGAACGGGCTGAACACCAAAACATGGATGACTTCTTAGAGAGCTGGTTGCTGGTGAATATGGCTTTCGAGGTTATCTCGCCACAGTTCATCATTGAGAGAGCCAATAAGGTGCAAGCCGCACCTCCAGCCACAGGATCACAGATACATCCAATAGTGGCCCTTATACTTAATTAGTGCAACAGAGATGCCATATGTCAATCATCTAGGACCATTGGGCCACTGCTCATAGACAATCTGACAATATTCATTTTCCGTGAATACACAGTGGTAGTCCAGGCAAAACACTGCTCATTTCTGGAGGTAAAGCAGAGACTCACTCATCCAGCTGGAAATAAAATATGTGATGTTCTTTTCAGCAAACTTAAGCATCATGTTAGAAGATAAAACTATTTTTGTTTTCATAACCAAGAGAGGCGTGGCACAGGTCAACAGCACGGGTCCTGGACAATGGCAAACAGCTCCCTAATTTTAGAACACTTGGACAGAAGTGGCCAAGAAAAAAAAGTGCTGATAAGTAGCGACACTCGACTAGGCCTACATTGGAATAAACAGAAGCTGCCATAAAGGTCGCGAAGATTGCAATGAGTCAATGGAAACTGGCTAGATCCCCAGCTAAAGAATCCCACTCGGGCTTTGTGTCACAAAACGTAGAGACAGATGATGAAGAAGAGGAAGGTGACTCTGTTCTGCCTGTGGGGACCCCAAAAACATCTGTTATAGCTTAACTCCTATAGTGGCTTAATAAACAGTAACATGTAAAGAGACTAGAGGGCAGCTATATTGGCAGTGATCTGGTGGAGAGAGGGGTTATCACCGGTTCCCCACCTACTTACAGGTCCTTTTCTGAATAGACTTCCTGAGTCTATTGCTGACGCGCCGTTTGGCAATAGCTGGTCCTGGGACAAGGATCCGCAGGGCCGGATTAAACCCTGCAGAGGCAGGCCCTAGGCAGTCGAAATTTCTGGGGCCCCCTCTCGAAGTATCTCCTAACACCCAATGCACCGGATTTTCTTTACAAACTGACAGCTGCTCGAAGATGAGCTTTTAATTGACAAAGGGCCCGATGTAGGTAATCTCGATTTACCTACTCTTAAATACCGAATCATACGAATTGGTATTTAAGAGTAGGTAAATTGGAAGTAGGCAGATGTAGGTAATATTTCTTTTTCAATTACCGAATGTGTAAGATTCGTTATTTACCGATTCGGTAAATACCGAATCGGTATTTGCCATTGATTCCTATGGGCCTTGAAGCCCATAGGAATCAATGGCAAATACCGATTCGGTAATTACCGAATCGGTAAATACTGAATCCTGCCAGGGGGAACGGGGTGTCACTTTGACACCCTGTAGCACCCCAATGGCTTGTGTGCCATGTGGCACACATACATGCCCTAAGGTCATGTCTGTGTGTCACATGGCACAGGTGTACATACACAGATGTGCATGTACACCGGAATTCGTTATTTACCATGCAATAGTATTACATGGTAAATAACAAATTCTTAGGGGCCTGTGTCACTGTTTAAAGCGCCACCTACATCTGCATTTACAGATTCGGTATTTTTACCGAGTCTGTATTTACCAATTCGCTAATTTTACCGATTCGGTAAATACAGATTCGGTAAAAATACTGAATCTGTAAATACATGCCCCCTACATTGGAAATGGCATTGCTGACTGGTAAATGCCTACCTACATCGGACCCAAACTGTTATGTGAATCTGATGTCTCTGGTTTATGAACTTTAAGTTGTTAATGGGTACATTACATCAGAGGCGCAACTAGAGTAAATTTGGGGGGGGCTACTAAAAATTGGGGGAGGGGGGGCACTAATTCTTCCAGCAATAGGCAGAGTGGAGATGTAGGAGTGAAAACACAACAAAGCCTCATTAACATGTAAATGGTCTTTTAAAGACTTATGAAGTACTCAGGTGGCTGCCATAAGCTCAAAAACTGTCTGTGTGTCAGCCCGGAAAGCTGTCTCAGCCCGTGCTGAGCCACACAACTGGGGGGCTGAAGCCCTTTGAGTCCTATGGGCGTTGTGCGCCTGCATTACATTAATATAGTATTTTCTCTATAGAGTCTTTAATGTAAAGTTTTCATTTGTTCCATGTGATTATTTTTTTCTATCTTTTGGAAATAATATTTAACAAGCTTTATTACAATTTTCTTATAAGACCAAATCAATATTATTTTGATCCGCTGTCGCAGGCCCCTCCAAGAAGTGAGGTCCATAGGCCGGTGCCTACTCTGTTTATTTGGTAATCTGGAAACTGAGGATCTGGCCTGCAATCAAGGAAGGGGTTGATGGAGATTAAAGTCACTGGTGGGCCTAGGCTAGCGAGTACTCCCACCATGAAAGTCTGGTCCCCATAGAGCACAGATGAAGGCGATGCATATCCTGTCACCTGATTCAAGTTTTAGACTTAGAATTTGTTATTTTCTGTTAGTTAATAATGGGTGGAAATGTACTCGCACTTGGCCCTGGGGTTACTGCTTGGTGTTGTTCATCATTTGCTTTTGGTTCATAGGCACTCGTGCTTGGGAGGCAGTGAGGTGGCGAGGAGCGGCTAGCTCGGTTGCTTTGGTGGGGCTCTGGGGAAGGGCGAGGATTGGTATTTCAATCAGCCTCCTCCACTCTCCCTGGAACCTATTTTGGTCTTGATCTCATTTCAGCTGTCAATGGCTGGGACTTGGAAGCCCAACCAGATGTCCTGGAATGCGAGTGGGAGGGGAAATTGAACAACACACCACAGAACCACAGAATACTCGCATGTATTAAAGGGGGGGCATTGCTTTTCTACAAGAAGCGCATCTCACTTGGGGTGAACTTGAAAAACAAAGGCAGAGATGGCGAGGGAAGATTTCTGGTTGCACACCCTCAACACATGCTAGGAGTATGACAGTTTGGTTGTATATGCCAATCCTATTTAAATTAATCAAACACATAAGCAATGAAGGGGGCGGGTACACAGTACTGGAGGGCACGCTAGCCTGGATGGGTCCCTAAGTTTGTTTTCTGAACGTATAGTTTCCGAACATTATGCGACATGCGTTTCTGGGTTCGGCGGCCAGTGCCCTGAATGTGCTACGATATGGGGAGGGGAGTTACTTTCCTTGTGTGCCAGGTCCTCAGAGAATAGGTTGCTGCCACACTTCCAGGAACTCAGGTGGCCCACTTATCTGCCAAACTCAAGATGGCTGACTAATTGGGGGCTGGCTGACAATGGGCCCACGATGCACCCAGAGGAGAGAGCGTAGAGGCATTATTCCCAAGTCCACATACTACAGGGCCGATTTACAACTTCTAGCGCATCTCTGCAAATCAGAACAGAAGCATCATGTAATCCTCCCCTTGCGCCATCACGGATGCGTCGCATTTACAATGCGGCGCACCATGGTGCACGGAGGGGCAGATGCGTGACGCATCTTGTGGCGTATAGATGGCGCATTGCTGGAGTCACGTCGCAAGCGCGGCGCAACTCCTGCAATGCACAGGGGCCGCCCATACTTAACGTGGTGCGTCACTCCTGACGCCTGCTTCAAGC
Source organism: Lissotriton vulgaris (assembly GCF_964263255.1). Lineage (NCBI taxonomy): Eukaryota > Metazoa > Chordata > Amphibia > Caudata > Salamandridae > Lissotriton > Lissotriton vulgaris. The sequence goes on from NC_141697.1 coordinate 580,970,950, forward strand.
AGGCGTATGGATTTGACGCAGCAGCGTCGTAAAACTGACTCAGTGAAATCTTGTAGATTTCACTGCGTCAGTTTTACAGGGCTTTCCTGCGAGGAAACGCCCACCCTGAGACAGAACGCCCACATGAAACTTGACGCATGTTTCATGTGGCGCAGGGCTTTACAACGTGACACATCTGCCTAGATGCATTACGTTGTAAATAAGTCACAACGCGGCGCATGGTTTCCGCCGCCGCTGTGTCACAAATGTGACGCAATGGCGGCGTAAAAGTGTCACAAGGGGCTTGTGAATCTGCCCCTACATACGCAAATTGATATATTTTTATGTGACCCGCTTTAGCAAGACATAATCCTGCGTTCCGAATATTTACACAACGTTACTTTGGTTCTTGGCCCTGCTAAAGAAGCGATAGAATGAGGTATATGCATTCCCAAATAAATCCCAGTGTGGTGCCTACAATGGGCTGTTCCAGATGCTTTGTACAAGTAATCATTTAAGACTGTCTCTGTAATCAGACAACCCTTCTTCGCTCTAACTTTGTACAGGAGGCCTTCAAGGTTCCAGTGAGAGGCCTGTGTTTGGAGATGATGCATGGGGTAAGGAAGGTCCTGGGAAAGGAAATAGAATTCCTGGAGAGCACGCTAACAACCTTAGTCATTGTAACTGGCAATGACGAAGCGCCCTCTGCTGACGCACACTGGGAAAACGTGTCTGGAATCCCTGGATTCAGGGTGACTGCACCATTAAAAGGCGCATCGAGCAAGGAGACGTGGAGAAAGTGACAAGGCTGGCAGAATGCGTGCCTGGCTGATCAGACGCCAACTGCTGCGCTTCGAGCAGGCAACAATATCATTAACATTTAAAGAGACACTGACAAGTCCTGTTTCGTTACTGTTCTAATTTGTATTGTATGCACCGCCTGATATACAATGAACAAAGATGCGTACGCGTAGGATGTATTTTTATTTTTTATTTTATTTATAAAGTTTTATATAGCGCAAACTTGATCCTGAAGGATATCAGAGCGCTTTACAATTTGAGGCAAAGGTAACAAATCAGAACATTAGTCTAATATTGGTAATCTCACATATTATTTCTCTGTTGGTTTCATTCTCCTTCATACTGTCAAAAGCAGATTATTTAACTGAGACAGCAATCAGAACAATACATATTGTTTTCTATTTATACCTCTCCCTCGTTGTCTACCTCTTGAGCTATCTCTACTGGAACCACTTGTGGTGGAGCCATCATCATTTTTAGAGAACCCATCCATCCTTCCTTTACCATTCCATCCATCCATCTATCCATCCATCCACCCATCCATCATTTCACCCACCTTTTATCAATCACCCATCCTTTCACCCTTCCATTCAGGTTCCCATCCATCTATCCAAACATTCATCCTTCAACCCATTCTTACGTGCACCCACCCATGTAAATATAACTTTACTCTTCCATCTCTCAAACCTTTCACCTTTGTATCCATCCTTTTATTGACCTCTCCTTGTCGCAATTTCTTCTTTTCATATTTCCTATATTTCATTCTTCCTTTATGCCCTCCCTTTCTCTCCCCCTCTATTTTCCTCATTCTTTCTCCATCTGTTATGGTTTCTACCCCGCATTTAGAAAAGATGTGCAGTAAGTTTTTATGTAGTCAAGTCAAGTCAAGTCAAAGAATTTATATAGCGCACTACATACCCAGAGGGTCTCAAGGCGCTTAGGGAGGGGAGGAGGAGCTTTACATGATTTATTATAATATTTTTTTTGTATGCATGCGGAGATTAATTGATTTCCCCAGAATCACAGAATGTTAAGCTGACCCGAGACTCAAAACCCATCTCCTTAGTCAACAGCTCGAGCATTAGGCCACAACCTCAACCACAAGAGCGGAAGCATTTTCAATATTATATATAACTTGATGCAAAAAAACAACTATTGACAAAACCAATAGGCTTGGCTTCTTGTAGGTGTAATGTTACTTGTATTATATATCTGGATGCAATGACAGAAGCAGCAAAATATCAGTTGGGTGGCACACTATGCAATGCACATTTTTAGCTTAATTGCTTTTAAGCCACACCCTTAATTGTATCGGTTACGCCCTTTTGAAAGATCCTCAAGATTTTTCATCCCACTCAAAGCCCTGGTCCACACGTGCGGTCAGATTCTTGGTGCACATAGCCTTGTCTGCAGCGCACAGAGACCTTACTCTACAGCACACAGAGGAAAATAATTAAAGGGAGCATTGGTTAGGGGTTCCCCGTTTCTGAGGATCATTATGTGAAATCTGACAAAATCTATGTACATAGACAGCATTCATTTCACTTCTTCTCCCACTCCTCTCCCTGTGGGCACCATGGATACTGTAACTTATTGACCGTATCACCCTGCCAGTAAGAACCCGTACCCCTGTGTATATGCACGGCCATTCTAGGCACCATGGCCCTTTTTACCCATTAGACTCCCCAGCTTCCCTCCTGCGCGTATCTTGCACCCCCTCTCTCATGTATAGGCCATGAAACCCGCTCCCTCTACGCGATCCTGATGTGAAAGGTAACCCTCCTGCTTGACCCAGGCCTTCCCCATTTCCCTCTCGAAGAAGCATCCTTCGCCTCAGCTGACATAGCCCCCCCCCCCAGTTGCATCTGGCTGCCCCCTGTTCTCTCACGTACAGGTCATAAGATCTCTCTCTCTCTCTCTCTCTGCGCGACTCTAGCCCTGCATGCACCCTGACCCCCCCCCCCTCCTTCCATAAACCCTCTTCTTTCGCAAAGCCCTGTCCTTGAGAGTCACGGCCGCGCCTGACCAGCACCTCCTTCCCTTCCATGAATGCCCCTCTATTGACGAGCCCTCCCTCCGCGCTCGATTGTCCACGCAGGCATGAATACCACTCCTTTGATGACCCCTTCCCCCGAGTCCGGCTGACCACACATGTCCGAGGCCATCGCCTAAGCCAGGAGATACCATTTACTGCCCTTATTGTATGCCTAGCCACCCCACCCCCTGGGCCATGATCAGGCGCACACATCCTACGACACACTCAGCTGCATGATTGCCCTCCCCTCTTATCAGCAGGTCAAGGGTCCCCATTGTGAATGTATGTGGAATAGGATCATCACGAGGATTATAGGAATGTTTCCCTTTTGCGACACATTGACCTGATTGTATCATCAAATGTTCTGCAAATGTATAAAAGCCGGAGTCTCACGCTCACTTGTTAGAGCACCTCCCGAAAGACACTGTGTTTCGTGTCCGAAATGACATGCTCTCCTCATGAGAAATAAACTCTGTTCTTGATTCCTGCTCCCAGCGCCCGTCTCTTTTTTTTTGGTAATTATTCAGAATGGGAATTAAGAGGCGGTTTGCGCCAGCAGCCTGGGCATCGATAGAATTATGGGCTCACATTCCACAATTGGCGTCCCAACGCGGGGTCCATCAGTGACATAGGGTTCGGTAAGAGAGATCCAGACGAAAAAGTGAACGTCTAAAATGATCGGGGTATGCCTGCCTTGAGAGGGCCCTAGCCCGGCTGCCGATCGACAGAACTTCACCAATTCTGAACGGACCTCTCTTGAGTGACCTATTGTCCTGACTGGAATCCCACAGGAATGCTACATGGAGTAAGAGAACGATCGGGCGCTGGAGGAAGGAGTCGAAGAACGGTCCGTATGGTCCGGTCCGGGTAAGATTAAGTAGGGTGTTTTTACGCCTGATTGGTAGGGTGGCTCTATCCACCTGATTGATTGATTGTTTGTATTGAAATCGGTATTTGTATACTGATATTGTATTGGTTGGTATTGGTTCATTTAGCTTTGAGGGCTACTTGACATATTGGTTCTCTTGTGAGAACGAGACATTCTCTGTTTACAAACAGCGGCGAATAGGAACGTCGTCCCTCTTTGCAGATAGAGAAGGGTAGGTAATGCAGACTTTTGTCCCCGTTGTAATCCGTCATGCCTACTTTTCTCCCCACTGATTGTTTGAAATCGATTAATAATCGATTGTTGCTCTTTGAGATCTTCCCTGTCTACAAACTGAGACGAATAGAAATATTCTGTCTTCCTTTTTGGATAGCGAAGGGCAGGTAATGCAGACATTTGTCCCCGTTGTAATCCGTCATGCCTGTTTTTCTCCCCACTGATTGGTTGGTTGCCTGGACATTGTTGTTCCAGGAATTGTTTCGTTTGAGGTATTTTCTATTTGCAAACAACGTAAAATAGAAACACTCTGTCTAGTCTTTGCAAGTAGAAAAGGGTAGGTTATGCCCCTTTGTGAATTCGTCAGTCCTACCCACTCCCCACTGGTTGGTTATTGTGGGGTAGCTCGCATGGTCCGCCCAGGAGACTACTCTTATGGAGGACATATGCTCTCTACTCATGGGCCATTTAATAGAAATAGACCGACTGGTCCGTCCAGGAGGCTACCCTAGTAAGTGGAAGTACATCGCTCGGTCTGTCCAGGATGATACCCTAATGAAGGAATATATGTTCCCCTTTTGATCGATAATCTCGTTCCACCCCGGACCATTTATTGGAGGGGACTCGTCTGGTCCGTCCAGATGTACCCCCCTAGTGAAAAGGACACATAAAAATATGAAGTGATCACCGTTCCCTACTAACAAAAAGCTTTAGCTCGAAACACGCTAAGGAAGAGAAAGAAAAATAAAAGGAAATCAGGCTAAGTCAGTAACCCCCTGATGAGCTTTTGACTTCACCAAAAATAAGAAACATTAGAAGTAGTTCGTAATAAGAAATGTAAAATGGCGAAAAGATTCGATATCAGAACATAGCCACGAGGTAGCTAGGCTTCACTGCCTGTTCCTGTTCCCAACATGTCTGCCTCATTGCCCGCCCCGCCCAAATAACGGTCACATGAAATAGAAACAACTCAATAGGTACCTACCCCCACTCCGGAAGCTCCCGAAGTGCAACAGGCCCGCGGTTACGCCCATCCGGAAGGCGAGGCCTGAAGGCACGAGGGACTCGCCTGCCCACGGTCAGAAGGAGACGATGTTGGGCAGGCGGTCCAAAAAGGATGACAAGGACCTCTCCGTCTTCTCCCTTCTGCCGCCCTGCAGGCCGCGGGGAGAGAGGGGGCTGTCTTGCCTCGGCCACCGACCACCCCTCTCTCTCACCCGATCCGGCTTTTGCCAAAGGCCAACGCCAAGGCGACAACGGCGGCGAATCAAGTAGTCCCGCCACATTTCAAATTCGCCGCATGCCATCGTCTGCTGGTCCAGAGCCGAAGCCAAGGCAAGAACGGCGGCAAATCAGATAGTCCTGCCACATGCCAAATTCACCGCCTGCCTTCATAGGTATAGGCAGTCCTGCCACATTCCACGCTCCCTGGAGAGTCGAAGGTAGTCCCGCCACATGTCGCCGAGGGAAGGGGGGGGCTGTCTTGCCTCAGCCGCCGACCACCCCCCCCCCCCCATCATCAATGGCTGGCACGGCCGATGTCGAAAACTATGGAGCCGGGGAACGGCGCGGGGTCGCTGGAAGGGGGAGGTGCCGCGAACGACCCTCCCCCACCTCCCTCCAGGTGGAGGCTTCCAGCGACACCCCAACACTCTTCGCTTAAGGGTCAACATCAAAAAGAGGTCCTCTGCCCAGGACGGGCACACGCTCCATATCGCCTCTCCTCGACCTTGAAGATTCTATAAGAGCCGGGGGGCCCCCGACCCTCTGCATGGGTGCCCCCGTCCCCTTCGCTGGGAACCACGACAGCGGTGCTGCTCCTGCCGGCACCAGACTTGGATCGGAAATGGCTAAGATGCCGCCACGGCACAGGCTTGTTCAGTTCCGGAGGAACACCAGAATGACCCGGTAGGAAAATTGTTGCCGCCCTTCCCACTCTTTGACTCATGGTCCATATTGTTAGACTGTTAACCACACTGCACGAGACTTTCTGAACTGCCGATGGAAAGTTCTGGGCCAACCTTGCGAGACTAGAGACACTCTGACCGTGCTAGAACTCGCCTGACCCCACCCAAAATGGCGCCGACGCAAAATGTGACGTTTTTAATGAACTTTGTTGCACCCTGATCGCGCAACCTTTTTGCACCGAGATATATATAACGTTTGGATAATGAAAGTAAATATGAAGGGTATTGAGTATGTGCTTGAACAATGAATTGACTTAAGGGTGGGTACTGTTTATGAGTTGGGAAATGAATTGGTATAAATGAATGATCATTGGACGATGTATTTATGAACGTATTTAAGATGAATTACTGACATGCATCATACTTGCTCTGTAGGAGAGTTTAATATGATTTTATTGCACTGCCGCACTTTATACAATGAACTGCCACCAGCTTCGTTCTTCCCATGCACAGTTCCAATCTGCTCCGTGGCTAGCCCACCGGGTTGTAGGCCTGTATTTATGTGTCAACCCTCTTTATTAAAGGTATTTTGGAAACGAAAGCATCATTGTAGCGGATTGCATTAATGAGTTTTGAATGAATTACTACTATGAGCAACGAGAAAGTATGATGAAGGCTAAAGGTTAAAAAGGACCCGATATTTGGCAACCACACTATGTGTGACAGGCAGCCGGAAAGGTGCTCTAGAAGCCCTAAAAACGACACCACAGAAATGCCACCTGACCGCCACCCTTGTACCCGATGAAAAGAGGTTACGACCAAGTAGCTCATGTCGCACAGATCGTCAATGATTATCTGTCTGACCTTTCTGGTCCATCTGGGCTTAAACGCCGTGATGGTAGAGAAATGCACTACGTGAAAATAGGTCGAGTATGTGGTAGGTAAAGCGTTTTCGGATTACTGCACGTTGATGAGGTTTTGAATGTTGCCCCCACCCCTTCTTTTTCCTCCCTTCTGCAGGTCACGTCGGAACACTGGCTGATGTATGGATGGACGACGACCGAACCGCCGACGAGAGGGGGAGAAGGGGAATGTGAGCATGGTCCTTAGGACAAATAAAAGTTTTTTTTTTTTTTTTTTAAAGGACGTAGACTTAAACACGACTGTTCCTCCTTAGAGCATAGCAATGGGAGGATGGACTGACATAGAGACTGGACAGGTACTGAGTGACAAAAATAAAATCGACTAGAAAAGGCGCGTTAGATGAAATGACTGGACGTTTTGACTAGGTAGGGAAAGGACAAAAAGAAAAATTGTACGGGTAAGGGTTGACACGGCACCATCCGCCTAGGAAGTTAGAAATGTCGCCGATGTTCAAAATGCACTACTCCCTTTCTCACACTCTTGCAGATATAGCCAAGCTGTCCGACTGTTTTCCCGATCAATACTTGCCGTTGCCTCAGCCTGGAGAACTTCCCACCAAAGGAGGGAACAGAAAAAAATGGTTTAAGATCCAACCATGGGTAACTAGCATGACCAGGTTAATTTCCGATCAGCCAACGGAGGTGTGAGTATTGGTAATTGGGAACGCTCACAGGCGTGACAAACGAGAAGAAAAAGGGGGGAAAGGCAGAAAGAGCTAAGCACGTAGATAAATAGGATAGTAAAGATATGTAGGATATATATATAAAAAACAGATGTTGTAGACTAACAATTGTTTCCCGTCTTGTTGTGAATGTCTTGTCTATGTGTAATACATGTGCCGTCTTCCCTGTCTGGGTTTTTGTGTATGTAACGTACGAATATATGTCTCCCCTCTGTCTATATCTGCATGTTACCTGACCTTTGCTGTTCCGTGTTGTGAACGCACTAAATGACCTATTTTCGTACACGTCTCTCTCTCCACCCTTCTTCCTCTCTCTCTCTCCTTACATGTCATACGTGTACCGAATGGCTCGTTTAGACTGCGGACGACTCTCACTCTCTTTGAGAGCCTCCCTATTTTCTGTCCATCTTTTTGGTAAAATTGTGCCCCACCGGCACCAGTCCGATTTGATACGTATTTGAACACGAAGGTGTTCAGCGAAATTGACCAAAACTAAAATGACTGTATCTTGCCATGTTACTGCCTCTCCTTTCTGCAAAATGAATGAACTTGAATTGGCTAAGAAGGAAAGGACAGGTAAGACGACTAAAGTCCCCCAAATCAGGCCATTTCTAGGGGAACTGTATGTCAATGGCATCCTATGTCTGTTCTTCAGAGACGAACGCCAACGTCTAGATTGACACCCAATACCCAGATTGCCCCACCCCTTTGCACCCAAGCGCAAGCGCCCGAAGCATCCCCGCCCCATTTTTGATAGAACCGCTTCCGTTGTCCCAGGTATAAACATAATGACCATGGGTAGCTTCTGACCCTTGAGGAAATGTTGTTTTGCCCGATTCTCGATGATAGCACCCCCACCCTGTCTGAAAATGTTGGCCAGTCCTGAAGGGAAATGCTCCGTAATGTCGAATATGATGTAACGCACAGTTGATGGGAATGTCATTTGTCCTCACATGAGTTATAAACAGGACAATGAATAAACATGCCATAAATTCAGTAGGAATGCTGACACATGCACTGCTTGGTAATAGACCTCTGACTGTGACCAATGACCATAAGGACTCAAATGCGAAAAATTGAGGGAGGAATTCACATGCGTAGATATCTTCTTCTGCCATTTCTCTAAAACACTGTCTTGTACTCATTCAAAGATGCACGATCACCGAATGAGATGGGTCGGATGTGACGTACAGCCTGGCTACAGATCCTGGGACACGTGTGACCTCGACCAAAGGTGGAGCTGCAGAGCAACAAGATACGGACGAGACAGCACTTTCAACGTGGAAAATGAAAAATGACGGGCCGACCTGAAGCCCTCCGTCTGCTAACCCACGTGTGCCTGGAGTCTCCGTCCCCCTTCTCTGGGCCTGATTGATGGGCCTGCCTGCTTGTTATCCTTTGCTCCCTTGGTCCCTTTTGTGTGTCCCAGGAACTCTGACCCAACTCCGCTCACTCTTTCTCCCATTGACTGTTTGAACGACATCCACCCACCTTCCCACGTGACTTTTTGCCAAAGGAAAGAGCTGCAATTATGTGGGAAGAGGGTGTTGCAACAGAACTCTAGGTGCCGAGCATAAGGCACCGCCAAACGGACTGTTTAGGGAACAGGACTGTGGTCTAACAGCAGAGGACTGACCGCACCCTGCAACGCGCAAGGATAGAACCGAGCTGGACCCATAGCTCCATCGCCGGTGCTCAACAGCGCCAACGACAAGCACTGGGATTAGAGCCTACCAGTGATGGCTCGCTGATAAAAAGACACTGTGACGAAGAAATACTGTGTATTGAACTGAATTCCGCTCTCAACTACCTGGTCAAAACTGTTCATTGGTCACATTTTTAAGTTAGAAAGATTTATGCTATGTAATGCGTTTAATTGTCAGGAGCACACCGAAAATGTAATTCCCTACGTACTGCCATCCGCCCACCACCTTCACTGCCTATGATTATACGCCACATGTTAGTATTACCAAAATGCTAATTCACCAACAATGCCTGCCTACCTGTAAACCCGTCAGTTGCAGAAATGATTGCTGTTATGTAAAAAGGGGCGACTGTGAAATCTGACAAAATCTATGTACATAGACAGCATTCATTTCACTTCTTCTCCCACTCCTCTCCCTGTGGGCACCATGGATACTGTAAATTATTGACCGTATCACCCTGCCAGTAAGAACCCGTACCCCTGTGTATATGCACGGCCATTCTAGGCACCATGGCCCTTTTTACCCATTAGACTCCCCAGCTTCCCTCCTGCGCGTATCTTGCACCCCCTCTCTCATGTATAGGCCATGAAACCCGCTCCCTCTACGCGATCCTGATGTGAAAGGTAACCCTCCTGCTTGACCCAGGCCTTCCCCATTTCCCTCTCGAAGAAGCATCCTTCGCCTCAGCTGACATAGCCCCCCCCCAGTTGCATCTGGCTGCCCCCTGTTCTCTCACGTACAGGTCATAAGATCTCTCTCTCTCTCTCTCTCTGCGCGACTCTAGCCCTGCATGCACCCTGACCCCCCCCCCCCTCCTTCCATAAACCCTCTTCTTTCGCAAAGCCCTGTCCTTGAGAGTCACGGCCGCGCCTGACCAGCACCTCCTTCCCTTCCATGAATGCCCCTCTATTGACGAGCCCTCCCTCCGCGCTCGATTGTCCACGCAGGCATGAATACCACTCCTTTGATGACCCCTTCCCCCGAGTCCGGCTGACCACACATGTCCGAGGCCATCGCCTAAGCCAGGAGATACCATTTACTGCCCTTATTGTATGCCTAGCCACCCCACCCCCTGGGCCATGATCAGGCGCACACATCCTACGACACACTCAGCTGCATGATTGCCCTCCCCTCTTATCAGCAGGTCAAGGGTCCCCATTGTGAATGTATGTGGAATAGGATCATCACGAGGATTATAGGAATGTTTCCCTTTTGCGACACATTGACCTGATTGTATCATCAAATGTTCTGCAAATGTATAAAAGCCGGAGTCTCACGCTCACTTGTTAGAGCACCTCCCGAAAGACACTGTGTTTCGTGTCCGAAATGACATGCTCTCCTCATGAGAAATAAACTCTGTTCTTGATTCCTGCTCCCAGCGCCCGTCTCTTTTTTTTTTGGTAATTATTCAGAATGGGAATTAAGAGGCGGTTTGCGCCAGCAGCCTGGGCATCGATAGAATTATGGGCTCACATTCCACAATATACACTAACCAAGGACTTGTGCTCTTTGCAACATCAATCCCTCCTTTACTTTGGAACTTCACCAGGTGGCATATCCAGGCAGGGGTCATCGGACCCAGTACCAAAGAAACCTACCTGAGGAGATCTGCAGTTGTGGCTTCTCAACCACAACCTGACCATCAGTAAACCTCTCCCCCCCCTCCCCCCTCCCCCCTCCCCCCTCAAGGCTGATGGTGGTCATGGATGCATCACTGCTAGGTTGAAGATGTCTTCTGGGAGATTTGGAGATCATAGGATTATAAATAAATAAATGAATACATTGCGGGCTATTTGCCTGAGGTTGAAGGCCTTCATACCACCCATGAAGGGGAGGCTGGTACAGGTTTTTACGGACAACATGACAGCCATTTGGTACTGCACAAGCAGGGTGGAGTGGGATGCTGGATCCTCTGTGAAGAGGCTCTGTCTCTGTGGTGGTGGTTGGAATGTCAGGGCATCTCCAAGATTGTGAACTACCTGGTGGGATCATTGAACGCAAGAGCAAATGTGCTCAGCGAGCAGTACCTGGTGAATCCAGAATGGAGGAAATACCCTAAGGTGAACAGTTTGTCTTCCAACAACAGGAAGAACCGTGGCTGGACCTTTTTTGCTACTGTCAAGAACAAGCAGTGTCCAAACATCTGTGCATTGGAGTTTCTGTTAAGGTCCTACCCTTGAGATGCATTACGACACAGGTAGGGCACAGGACTGTTGCATGCCAACCCGCTACTGACTTTCCTGCCCTGAGTTCTGAAGATGATCAGCAACAACTGCGGCCTAGTAGTCCTCAAAATGATTCATGAATAGTGGTTCTCATTTGAATCATTCAAACACAATTTTCAATGTTCAACACAATCACTGTATGCAGTTCATGCTTAAAAACCTGATGCAACCTATGACCAACACTCTCCTTGTGTTGTGAGAAAAATCTTAATCCAGAATCATTATCCAGTACTCATTGTAAAAATATAGATGGATCAACGTAAGTGCAATATGTTCCCAGTGAGTAAAGAGAAACAAAAATCAAGAATAACTAGAAAAGAAGTGACTGTGATGTAGCTGTGTGTTCATAACAAAAATATACATTAGGGTGCGTGTTATATTGTAAATTCTGCTGTGTAGGAATTATGTGGAAAATAGATACCTGCAAAGGCCAGTTTCCTGGATAGATTAATGTGGGCTGATACTACAGGGTGGCGACATTCAGGTTGTGCTCACCAGTGGTAAAAAGTAAATGAATATACACACTCAGGTGCCATTGTTTATCCTATTTCAGGATAGACATTACCAGCAGGATAAACATTACTATCGTGACAGTTATATGAGCTAATATTAGCAGTCCACTCAGGCCTGCAGTAGACTTACCTTTTGGTGTAGTTGAACAAGTAACTTTCAACAAGGCACCACAGTGGGTGTTATAGTGTCCAGAATGGGATTGGTGCTGGTCTGATAAACCTGCAAATAATCGCCTCAATGAGACCAGTTATAAAATTCCACTTCGTTGGAGCGCTAACGGTGCGGTAAGGATGACCGTCACTGTCTGAGCGCTAACAGTGCGGTAAGGATGACCATCACTGTCCTGAAGGAATCACAGTGTGAAGCGTGTTATGATGGCAGCCTCGAAAACAAGCCTTCTTTGTTCAAGCCCCAGATTTTTTTTTCAAGCTTTCGGAATGGGCTGACTTGCATGTTCCCACCTTTTTCTTTTGTCATGCACCAATAGGACTTTAATTTGATTCTGACTTTTTACACAGCTGCCACTTGTGGCTGTTGATCTTGTAGACTGTGTTCTTGGTAGATATTACTTCAGCACGAAGGGCCCGATTCACAGAACTAACTTAAAACAAAATCCTAAACTTACTACCATTTCCCCTGGTTATGCTGTTGGTATACACGAAGGAAGTTCCAGTGCCTTACCGCAGGTTTGCAGATGTCGCATTATTGCTAGCGAAAAGGAGGATAGCCTGTCAGTGGGGAAGAGGCAGGGCTCCGAAATTTAAGGAATGGTTGGATGATGTAGAATATTGTCAGGATCAATATAATGTCTATGCTGACTTGATGCCTGTGCGATGTAGACCCAGGGACTTCTGGAGTCCACTGCAGACTTACTGGCTGACCAAGGCCGCACAGCGGGCAGACTCGGATAGTGATAGCCAGGATGGCGTGGTGTGAGGGTTGCGATCCCTAGTGAATGTGCGCTACTGTTCTGGAGAGATGTGATTGATTATTATGCACGCTACCTGCACCGGAGTGCCATGCGTGATGTGCGATGGATGCTGGCTACTGGTGCCTGCGGGGTTCCGGGATGCTATTATCCGCTGTGCATTTAATACTATGTGCATTCCTAGGATTATCACTGACTGCTGGGGGTTCTTAATATCTACTGATGCTGTACATTGTGTGCTATACTATGCTGGGATCCTATCGGCTGTACTACTCCCCCCTTTTTTGTAACTTGCCCCTGCTGTACAATGCTCATTGCGTCATATGTTGACCCGTGCCTGCGATTGTAATGTGTACTGCCCGTTGTGGGGAGCGTTCTCATATATTTACGACTCTTGAATTGTGCCTTATATACACATGACCAATCTATATGTGCATTGCTGTGTGGTTTTTGCTCTAATAAAGGTTTTTTTTTAAAAATGTAAAAAAAAAACTTACTACCATTTTGATATTCACTGAAGGCACTTACTCACTTTGGAATTCACAGGAGGCACTTACTAATTACGGTATTCACAGAAGTTAGGAGTCCCAACTTTAGGACTCCTAAATGCCTTCTGTGAATACCGAAAGTCTAAAAGTTAGGATTTTTCTCAGTTTAGTAGGGCTGAAAACACTGTCTCTGACTTTTAACAGTGGCTGAACTCCCCAATAACAGTTCAGAAAATCAGACTCGCTATCAATATCTTAGCAGCAGCTACAGTGCTTAATTTGTGTAAAAAAAAAAGTGTGTCAGGGCACTGCAGGAGGCCACTACAGCTTGCACCACACATTGCCCCTTCCAGTGCTGCCAATGACAGTACAACAAACTACTAACCCTCACACTCCTTCAGGTGAGGCAATACGGCTATTTCAGGCCCCCAAAGCTTTAATAATGGCTTAGCTGGCTTATAATTGTCATATTTAATGCATATTGAATTAATAATTAAGTGTTGTTGTGGTCAACTCTAAATTAGACAGACATTGCCACCTTGTGGCAGATTGGCACAAGTGCCAGGGCTGACAATTAAGTGCCACTGCCAAGCACCGGAAGCCACCGGCTCAAATTAAGCACTGAGCAGGTACATCTCCTAGAAGCGATGGACAGCTGTAAGACTTGTAGACCACATACAGAGATACTTTGGCATTCCACCGATTGGAAGTATACTTGACTACTAAGGTGATACGCTCAATGCCCCCCACTATAAGGGAGGCAATTATAACTACCCTTGTGAAGCTCAGAAAGGACCCATTAGAGCTGGGTTCTGACCACCCATATCCATGTTAAACATAGACTATAACATTTTAACCAAGCAACTAGCTAACTGACCCTCCTCTCTAGTACCTGGGCTGATTCATCCCAATCAATTGGGGTTTATCCCCTGCAGAAACTCATCCAGAACATATGTTGACTGTGTCACCTGCTTAACAACTCATTACTCAGAGCTGTGCAACCTGCAGTGGCTAAGGCTGGCATGGAAAAGGCATTCGATACTTTAACTGGTAGCTTCTGCAGGTTGTGATAGGAAATGGGATTTGGACCAGAATTCACAATTCACAGAAAGGGTAAATTTATTGTACACTTCCAGTGGCAAGGGTCCACAATTTTTGGATCATTTTTGAGGCCTTGTAGGTACAGAGGGAGACGAGGCCGGGATATTGTCTTGCTTCATGTGGATGATGTTCTCAGATACCTGAGGGACCCAATTGTGGACCTGCCCAAAATTCTCAACCACTCAGATAGATCTGGGGCTCATCAGGCCTTAAGCCCAATTAAAACAAATCATGTATCTTCCTGTTGAAGCCTCAATCCTTAGATATAGATGTAGATCTCCCTGCTCTCCCACTGCAATGCAACCTGCAATATTACAGATATTTGGAAATTTAGATATTTCATAAGGATCAGGACACCATTGAAAGGAACATCAGTAAAATGTTGACGGTCATGAGAGAATCTATTACATTTGGGACCAAATGGTGGTTCTCCAAACTGGTTGTCCTTCCCAGTTTCCTGTGTTTCTTCTTAACAGCCCCATTGTGTAGGAAGCTGGCTTCTTATATGATATACCAAAATGAGGTATATCGTGCAAAGTTATTCCCTTATTAAGTGTTTGCTCTAGCAATCCCAAAGTGCTCTTCTAAGTGGTGGAGTGGTCGAGCAGCCTTATCAGAGAGGAGTGTTAGACATCTGCAGATAGTCCATAAATGATGCACATGACTCAAGAAGGAGCTCGACACCAATTTATAAAAATAACACATATCTTTATATATGTTTAGGCACCAGACTCTATATGATCAGGTAAGTACATTTTTCAAGAGAAATACTTTTATGTTTGAAAAGTTGACACCGTGTGTTTTTCAGAAGCTGCAATGTTATCCTAAGGGAGAAAAAACAAGTACGGCATTCAGGTAGAGTACAGCAATTTATGAGACCAATCTCCTGGGCTTTAGGTGAGTATGGGGCAAGGTCCAAGGCAGTATCAGCAGGTCACCTCCAGCTGCACTAGGGCAGCCGGGTGTAGTGGTGCAACACAGCATCAGGTGCCCAATGTTAGTTAATGGGGATCAGCCGGCAGCTTGGACTGGGACGTCAGTCGGGCTGACCCAACCAGAGGGTTCAAGTCTTGTGATGTTAGGGGATGTGTGGAAAGTGGTGGTCCTCTTCTCCTCGGGCTGGGTGGGTGGGTGACGAGGGTATTTGAGGTGTCAGGTTTCTTTGTCCGGCAGCACTGCGGATAAGTGGGGACTGCAAACAGAGGCTGCAGGTGATGTCAGGGAGTTCATGAGGGGTGAAACCAAAATGGACTCTGACTCTTGAGGACTTGGGGTCCATGCTGACACCATTGGCCTACTCCTACTCTGGCTGGGGGACTTGGGTGCAGTGTAGCATGGCGGAATTGGGTATTGGCAGTTACAAAGTCCTTGCAGTTCTACATTGGGTGCCTGCAGGACAGCAGCTCCACTGCTCCACGGGAGTCCCTGGTCTTTGTTGAAGCCAGGCTTTAGATACATGACAGCTTGCAGGATGAGACGACTTCGCACAATTCAATGGGGAATAGCAGATAGGCCGACAGGGTTGGTATCAAGTCAGTTGCTCTTCTTCGGTCTTTGCTTTCATGGTTCTTCAGTGTCCTTCTTCATAGGACAGCAGGATCTACTTTCTGGTGCCAGGGGCTCCCCTAAATACTGATTTTAGGAATGTTAGGGGAGTTTAGGGTAGTAGCCAATGAGCTACCTACCCCTGGGGTAACAACGCTCCCTATACAACCACTTCCTGTGGAAAGTGCATATAACCCTCTCTCAGAGATCCTAAGTTTGCCGTCACCAAGGTGACTAACTTTGAAAAGTCGTCTCCACTTCAGGTAGGCCTTCTTAGAGGTGGTACTAGCCTGAGGGTGGACATGCCTATCTGACTAGCTAATTTTCCTGCCTGTCCAGGTGCCAAAGGTCTCTGGACAAAGGATTTCGGCTTCCTCTTCTGTGAGAGAAGCCAGATTCGCACACCATAGACGATGGGCTCTTTGAAGCTCCCCTGCCTTGGAATGCTAATCTGCAGGTCATCCTGTGGGAGGGGGTGTAAACACCAACTGCACGAACAGACTTTGTTTCTGACCCTTGAGGGTCAGAAACTTCTCTCTAGAGGCAGGCTGGTGAAAACCAGTCAGTCAGCACACCAGTAGCTGGTATGTTTTATGGGGCACCTCTAAGTGCTCTGTGTGCAGGTATTAACCGCATCGCTGCGGCGGTTATTTTTCAGCTGTGCAGCTTTTTTCAAAAAGCTGCTTTAGATGACGAGCTCAGCTCGTCATCCGCACACGACCACCGTGGCTGATGACGAGCTGAGCCCGTCATCAGCAGTGAAGGGGTTAACAAATCCCACACTGACATCAGTATGGGTGTATTAATATGAGATGTTTGATACCAAAGATGCATATTTTCAGTAAAGTCATGATGTAACTGGGGAACCTTGTTTTCAGTTATGTCCAGCACATGTACTTAAAATGGCTTTCATGTTCACTTGTACTAGCAGCAATAGAGCTGATGAGCACAGGGGCATAACTGCTCATGCAGATATGTCCTCACATGTAGTTTAGTGCACCCTGCCTTCGGGCTATAAGGCCTGCTGTTGGGGTGACTTACCAATACTGCATGCAGTGTCTGTGGGCGTGGCACACAGGGATGTGTGCCATGTCACATGTTCACTTTTGTCTGCCCCAAGACATGCAGCCTGCAGTGGCAGTCTGTATGTGTTTGGTGAGGCGTCCTTTAGGTTGGCACAATTTGTGCTTGTGAGAAGTTGGCCTGGTATATGATGTTCACTATTCTAGTGAGCACATTGCACCAGTCCAAACAACCCTTATGGTGATGGTTGTAAAGTCAACCTTATAGACCAGATATCCTAGTGGTAGCATGGACAAAGCAGTCTTAGGCTAAACTCAAGAGGGCATGTGAAGCCAGCTGTTTTACCATATGTAACCCCTTTAATACCAAATGAAAGGACACCACACAGGATATATATAAAATATATATGTATTTATTTCTAAACAACCCCTCTGAACTCTTTATGAGGTCAGAGGCACAAGCACATACCAAGATACTTAATTATCATACAATAAGTTGCACAAAACACAGTAGGGCCCTAGGGGCACGCTAAACCATATACTAAAATAGTGGTATAAGAACCACGTCACAAACAAAGGATAGGCCTAGGGCCTAGGGAATCGCTGGGGCTACACTGTACTACCAAAGGATAGGAAGTAGGTGGCCCACGGGAGGCGTGTGCAGAGTCTTTACTCACACGCAAGTTACCATAGAGTTAGAATGGAAACAAAGGAATTAGAAACTAGTTCTTTTAGGGCACTTCTGACTGGACTCAATGAAAGTTACTTGAAACCTAGACACTAGGATAGTCAATACCCACAGGAGCACCGAAGTACTCACGTTACCTCACCCACAGGAAGCGGGTGCATAGGTGTCAAAGTGTATCGGGTTTTGTCGCTGAATCCTATGGAGCCTTGAAGAAAGATGCTGCAGGCGACCAGGAGAGAAGTGTCCAGTTGGATGCAAAGGCGGATCAAGGATGAAGAGCAGGGGCGGTGGGTGACATTTGAAAGTGGTGAGGCGCAAAGTGATTTGCATACAGCACCGTAGGGCGCGAGTGCAGCGAGCGAGCCCGAACCCCAAAAGGGGGAACATTTTGAAAAAAAATGAAGAAAAATCGTGCATTTTCAAGTAAATTTGAGAAAGCAGGAAGGTTAATAAAGCAATTGTGAAAGTGCAGTTATTACATTAATAGATGGCATAACATAGGTAGCTGCTTATTCAGTATAACCACAGAGCTTCATACATTCCGTCCTATTACGCTCAGGTGCTGAATTCAGACTATAAGACTTTCATGAAAATCTCAGCTCTAAGAGTAGAAGGAGTTGCACAGCAGTGTAAATTATGGTTTTGCCTATTTGTTGTGTGGCCATCACCACCAGCCATGCACACTACACATTCGCCTAATATCTGGCACCTTTGTTTTAGTCCTTAACAAATCCAACTTCTGAATACTCCCTAAAAGGAGCACTCTAGACCTAGCACACCGATCCAACTGCAGACCAATCCTGAAGGACCTAGGCTATTCCACGAAAAACTGATTGAAATGTGAGCGTTAACATAGTTCTGCAACTACCTTGAAGAAAAAACCTTTGCCTTCGACTGGGATCTGCCCTAGAAGAGGCACAGACTCTGCACAGATCTCTATAAAGATTTACATACAACAGTGGACACAAGCTTGATCAATACTCTTCTGTAATAAATGGTCAACACGGACACGCTGCACTGCAGACTGCCTGGTAGTGGTACTAATGAGGTGAAACTTTGGCCAAGATAGCGTTAACGTTTAAAAATTACATACCAAGGAGGTAACAGTAGTACAAAATGCGCCGCATTATGCCGCATAATATGCCCTCTTTCATGCCACACATAATTTTCCCTCTCCGCCGCATAATTCCGGTGGACCTGCATTAATGCATCAGTGGATTACGATCAGCCAGACACAAAGTATGCCCATGAAAGAATTACAATTTGCTTTATTATGCTCTATGTTTCGTTCGGTTTTTATTAAAAGACTACATAAAGCATACCCGCATATAAAAATGTAAAATCATACTCAACAGTAAATGAAACAATGGAATTTATCTACAAAGTTTTATTCCCCGCATGCCTTAACTTAAACTTCTTTGGTTTGCTCTCGAGCATACATTTGAATTACACACTGTGGCAGCCTATTATTAAACAAACATTTTTGCCACTAATCAGGAATTTATGGTTGTGACGAATTCTTTCTGTCAGTCTTCTCAAGAAGCAAAGGTTTGGGACTCTTGCTTCTTTCCTTCAAATTACAGGGTTCAAAGAGAATTAAATTGGTCAGAACCTCGAGGAATAGCCACATTACCACTGAGTGTTAGAGTCGCACAATTGACCAAGTACAGCACTTTAAGCTCAGAGAGATGACTGCACTTAACAAAGTTAAAGAAAGGCTCACTGTACATGTAGTTTTAATTTATATGCATTTCCATTTTTAAGAGCACGGAAGAGGCCCAAAAGGACTGCAGACACTGTACATTCACAGAAAAAGAAACATTTAGACGTGTTTTGTTATAGGGTGGGTGCAAACAAGGGATAAGCAGATACATGACGACTGTTGAGGGCAGCAAATGAAATGAAGAACAATGAGCCAGCCCAGGGCTCGTGGGCTGCTGGGAGGAGGGGACTTTCAGCAGTGGAAGTTGGGCAGAAGGGGGTGAGTGGGTGATGTGAAGGTCTTTCATTAGTAGGTAACTTTTGTTCACCGACAAGTGTGATAAGTGGAACCTTTTCAAATGTTGAGAAAGCAGGGCAGTTTCTAATTTTGCAGTGATCAGACCGTCTCTCTAATTTAGGCGACACCATGGAGACTACAAGGTTTCCAAAATTGATGAGATAAAGGAGGGATATGATGTGTTAGCTCTCATGTGAACCATTGCTATTTTAGCTGCAGTTACGGTGAGCAAAGGCATCAGAATAAAGTGCATTGTATGCAACAAGCTCGCTGTGCCTCTATGCTTGCGTGCAGTTATGACAGTATTGCATTTCGATGGGCAATGTATAACTAGCACAATAAACAACCAACAGCCCGATTCATGAAGGTAAATTACGCTCGCAAAGGGCCAGATTCTGAGAATCTGGCCCTTTGCGAGTGCGATTTTTGCATTTGGGATTCATCATCCCAAATGCAAAAATCGCAATTAGCGAAATCGCATATTTGCGAGGAATTGGATTTAAGGAATCTCTATTAGAGATTCCTTAAATGCAATTCATGAACCAATTGGAAATTGCGAATTCGTAATATCTGGTCGCTATTTAGCACTAAGTCTGACTTCGTGGTAAATAGCGAAAAAATAGTAAAAAGCACTTTAGTGCATTTTTTTCTGTTGCATGTTACACACACACATGTCCTTTGGACATGTGTGTGCGCAACACCTGTTTAAATTTGCATTTCAGGGGTGCTACAGGGTGTCCTTTGGACACCCCTGGCACCCTTGAAATCGCTATCTTATTTGCGATTAGCTAATTGCTAATCGCAAATAAGGAATACTCCCCATTCATTCCATTAGGAGCCCGAAAGGTGCTACCTTTGCTTCCTGATCCAGCAAGGAAGCTGTTGATACGTGGCCTAATTCTATCGAGGCTCGATTATGGGAATGCGCTGTTTCTCGGTGCCCCCGAAGCGACCTTCAAAACCCTCCAACAGGTGCAAAACGCAGCTGCGAGAATCCTTATGGATGTTCCCAGAAGGCAGTCTCCTGCTCCTGCCCTCAGAGCGCTTCACTGGCTCCCCGTGAAGGAGCGGGTGAAATTTAAAGCGCTATGTACTGCCCATAAAATTTTACATGGCAAAGGCCCCCCTATCCTTGCTAATATGGCCCGTCCCTATAAACCCCCACGTCTGCTGCGCTCGGACCAAAAACACCTTTTGCAGTCAGCCAGAGTAAGAAAAGCTCGTTCTGGGGGCAGGCGTTTCTCGGTGCAGGTGGCGTCTCTTTGGAACTCTCTGCCCCTCAGGATTCGCTCAGAGCCCAAGATCCTACCATTTAGGAAACTTCTTAAGACCCACTTGTTTCCACAGTAGTGATTAGCTGAGTCTCCCCTTCTGGTCTGTTGCGCCGGGACGCCCCTGGGTAAGCTGAGCGCATTATAAATTTCATATTATTATTATTATTATTCCTTATTTGCGATTAGCAATTTGCTAATCGCAAATAAGGAATGTGTAGGAATCGCAATTTATTTTGCGATTCCTACATGAATCCCGTTTTGCGAGTCTATAATAGCGATTCCTTATGAATCGCTATTAAAGACTCGCAAAACGGGTCTTTGATGAATCTACCTGCAAGTTTCTACCCATATGTGAAAGACACCTATCCATTCTTGCATTCACTCACTGTCTCAACATACACACACTCACATTAAGACAAGCCTGACCCTCACTCCTGCACTGAGTCACTATAACAACTCACACACCATTTCACAAAGCATCCACTCACACTATCCCACACAAGACCCTAACTTGTTTACGCACTTGTACGTTCACTCACTCATCAAGCACCAGCTCACACAAGACCCCTACACATGCACTCACTCATAGCAACAAACCTAGGCATCTGAAAAGGGGGGAAAAAATCATGCAAAAAATGTCTGGAGTCATACATACTTTCAAAAAACACGACAGAGGGTGTTCTGGGAGGAACACACTTGTTAAATGGTTCAGGACTCTTTTGTCAATAGGATTTTAACATTAGAAGAAAGGCTAGTCTTAAAGACTGAAAGACGCACAGCAAGGTTATGATAGAATTTCTTTTCAATCAAATGGGAGCTTGAACCACTGGAGGAGATGACCGAAAGGAGTCACCGAGGGATGGGAGGCTGAAGAGATGGACATTGAGGCTGAGCTCTCAAGTTATCCTATTGCCTGAGTGAGTAGCTCCCAGACCAGACTCCGTCACACCCTCCAACAGCTAAGAAATAGTGTCAGAGACTCCCCTCTGGATGTTCCAGTTCCACTACACACCATTGCATGGCACAGCAGACGTGTCATGCATGATTCCTTTCAAAAGCACGTACAAGAAGACGAGGGCGCTTGTGCGGCCCCGTGCACGGCTATGAAATTAAAAAGGAGGATATATTCATTTACAGTGCATGCGAGGTGATCCTCGAGGGGCCTTCGCCCTATTCTGAAGTTTTTTAGTGCGCCTGTTCGGCAGCTTATCATCCAGGCTACAATTCTATCGCGCTTGGATTGCGCTAACGCGCTATTTTTGGGCGCAAATAAAGGTGAGATTCTGCGTCTACAGCGAGTTCAGAACTCGGCAGCCCGAGCTCTTGTCGGACTGCCTCGCAGATGTTCTGCTAGAGCCACTATCAGAGCCTTACACTGGCTACCGATTCAAGCTAGAATCCAGTTTAAGACCCTTTGTTTAACATTTAAAATCTTGAAAGGAACTAGCCCTGAGCTGCTCCGCCCACTGTTAACTTCGTACACTCCTCAGCGTAACTTGCGCTCCTTGGGTCAACATCTGGTAAACATACCCAAGTTCAGACTCGGCCGTGTTGGAGGACGTTCCTTTCGACTGTTGGCGGCCAAACTGTGGAACTCCTTGCCTGTATCTATTCGTAGCATCGATGAGCTTTTCCCTTTTCGGAAAGCCATTAAGACCTATCTTTTCCCTCTGACTTAGGTTCTTCTCTCTTTCAGTTTCCTTTTCCGGTACAATGATACGGTCAGCGCCGGGACACCCCTTAGCTGGGGCAGCTGTGCGCTCAAACAAAACATTAACATAACATAACATAACAGCAGGGAAGCCAGTGCCCAGAGGCCGAACGACAAGCACACTTTGTTAACTGCGAAGCACTTCGTTACTACATGACACGAATGGAGTCGCAATACTTCTACTTAGTCTGTCAACTATATACTGACAGATAGTGTACTCACTATTATCATGCGAGATATCACGATCGACGACGGGTCCAGACACGGAGACATTGAGACTTGAGGAGTCGAGATTGATAAATGAAACCACACAGGGGCAGACACAGGCAGGCTGGCTGTGGAGCAGACACAACACCACGAGGCGACTAGTCACTAGAACCGGATCCTGCCTGCCATCCGATATCAGCAGTCTGATTAGCGCTGCGCGCTGCGAAATAGCCAATCACTGCATGACTACATTCAAGTCAGACACAGTGATTGGCCATTATACAGTGCGGCTGAGCAGCAGTGCACCACCCACGCGTGGCATCCAATAATGGATTGCCCTGCCCTGCTGCGCCATGACCGGCCAATCCTGGCGCTGCATGCAGCGCCAGGATTGGCTAGGGGGGCACACTGACTGCTCGCCCTCTCGCCCTTCCTAATGCTGGGGGCTGCTGCCCGGCTAAATCAGCCCCCCCCTGGTCACACTCTATGGGGGGGGGACCTAACTGCGCATGCTCGGGCAAGTTTCAGCCCCATGCTTCACTTGCGCGCTAGGGGTACCTGTCTCTGCTGCTGCAGCCTGAGCCCTGCTGTCACTCAAGCTGTGCAGGACAGCCCCCCTGCGCGCAGCGCACTCCATGAAAACTCGGGTGCTGCCCGGATTCCAGGCGGGGCTCGGCAGCGGCGTTTAAATAAATTACTCGGGTGGCGATTATTTTGTAAAACAAAAGTACAACATTTGCCTTGCAGCCGCGGGTCCATGAGGGCTAGTGGGGCTACGCCCCTACGCCCCAATGGACGCACCGCGGCTGATGAAGAGTACCTGAAAGCAGAGGGGACAGAGTCTGGGTCACTAGCCAATGACCAGGAAGGAACCTGGCGATGTCGCGAAGCAATCAGGTGATGTCATGAAGCTTGTCTCTGCAGCCACGTGGACCAGGAGGTGTCGATGACAACCAGGAGTCAGGCACGAACTGTCCCACGAAGGCTCTCGCTGTCAGCGGTGTTGGCTTCCGGATTGGAGTCAACAAGCCTTGGCAAAGGCAACCCACACAGGAATCGAAGATGGCTTCTTAATTAGACCAGCAAGGTCTGATGGGCTTCTTCTTTTCAGGGAAACAAGGGCCAGTCTGGAGCAACCAGACCAGCAGTGTAAATTCAAAAGTTCGTCATCAAGATGGCCACTAGCCAACGGGCAAGTGACCAGACAGACACGTCGAGCAGGAAAATGCAGAAGGGCCCCACGCAGAACTCGTGGAGTGTGGAGGGCTGATCTTCGGTGTAGTTGGTGCTCGGGGCTGGGGCTTCTCAATCCCCAATGCACAACTTTGAGTGTGCCTCGGAGGTTGCACTGAAAGCAATTCGCTGACTTTCCAAGATGGCCGGTCCCACATCTCGCGCCGCCTCCACGGGACTCAGCTTTGCTGGGGCTGTGGATCGGGCTGAAGGAAGTCTGGAAGTCTGGGTCTTGTCAGGCTCTGTGCTCGGGCCCTGGCGGAAGCGTCGACAAAGCAAGCCGTTGATCGCTGGATGGTGCGTGCTTGTGCAGGGTGGTCACTGCTTGACCACAAGGGAGATTCTTCAGTCTTCTATCTTCAAGTAGAACGTTGGAGGTCCAGAGTTTCGTTTCAAGTTTCAGTCAGGATTAATCTAAAGTCTTGCGACTCAGCTCCTACCTATATACCAAATCTAGGGGCTGGATTACCTGCTAGGTCCATCCTATGGGTGGGACCAGGGAAGGGGGTGGTTACACCCCTTTCCCTTTGTCCAGTTTCGCACCAGAGCTGGGGCTGGAGTGCCCCAGCACCGGTTTGAACTGGACTATGCATGGGACACCTTGTGTGCCCCAGGCAGTGTCTCATTTCTTTCAGCCCTCTCTGCCCTAATACACAAGAGCCTGTCTGGGGTGGTGCTAGCATCTCCCAAGACAGGAAACCTATTGTCCAAGCCTCCCTCGCTGGAAGGACTCCCAGCAGTAGGAGGTCAGACTTGTGTCTATGGCAGCAGCATCCATTTTGTGATGCTGAGGCTCTGGTTAACTTTAACCGGGATTAGTAGGAACAACATGTCTTCTCCCTCTAGAAGGGTGGAATGCTACCCCCATCGCCAGAACTGGCGAGGGGGTAGTATTCCAAAGCGTATGACACCTTACACGACATGTTTTGATAAAGCCAAACCAGAGTTAGCATTTAACCGCGAGGTTCATAATGCACTTAAGAGTATATGGTATGGCTATATCCTAGAACAGCTATAAGGACATGGTTCCAAAAGCTGCAGACAGGCTCAG
Organism: Lissotriton vulgaris; assembly: GCF_964263255.1. Taxonomy (NCBI): domain Eukaryota; kingdom Metazoa; phylum Chordata; class Amphibia; order Caudata; family Salamandridae; genus Lissotriton; species Lissotriton vulgaris. The sequence goes on from NC_141697.1 coordinate 580,996,071, forward strand.
CTCATGCTAGAACACCATCTCACATAAAACCAAGCACTCTGCCTCCAGGATTGTTAAGGCCTGTCATAGGAGTGACTTATAGGTGTATATGTGTCTAGATATAGGGTTAGATATAGGAATACTATATGTAAGTAAGGGGTGATTACACAACCTTCCCCCAGCTGAGTGATCAGCCAGTTGTGTCAGTTTGGATGGCCAGCCAGGGGTAGGCCTTGGATGCACCTATGCCCTGGGTACCTATAGTACACTGTACAGGGGCTCATAAGGTGATCCAATTCCCAATTGGAGATGTACCTAAAGTACATGGAGTCCATTTTACAGAGAGAGCAGATAGCCTGGGTCCTGATTAGCAGGATCCCAGGCCAACTAAGTCAAAAACCAGCTAAACACTAGGCAAAACATTTGGGGTAACCATAGTCAGGTATCCACCTTCCTACAACCCCCCCCCCCCCCCAACGAAAGGAGATAAGGCTATCTTTGACCAGGCAAGCCTATATTGCCTAACTGGCCATATAAGGAAGTACCTGCACTAGCATGGTTACCCCCTGTCTCATGGGCCACTATGCAATCCCTTACCCTAAGGGTATAATAGGGTCTCCACCATAGGGAATCTCTACCTGTGGTGTGTTTTGGCAAAGTAAAAGGCTGGTGTTGAGATGGAGTACTGAAGTGAGGCTCCTCTAATGTAGGGCTCAGCTTCCTCCAATCATCTTCCACCATGTGTGCCTTTCTTTCCTTGACTGAGTTGCACTGTGCTCTCAGGGTCAACCTCTGGCTACCTAAAGCGGGAGGCTGGGTCCCTTTTGTTGGCTTACTGGATGAACAGGTCAGCTTTGGAGCCCTTAGGTCCAAGGTTTGGCTGTGCCCAACAGAATCCATCTGGGGGAGGTTTCTAACTAAGTGTAAGGGAGATCCCCAGGAGTTTTTTTAAAAAACATTTTTACCTTGCTAGTGCTGCCAGTGTTGGTGCCCCTAATCTGCTGATGGGGTGTTTCTTGTGGACAGGGGGCCCTTTGGGGTCCACCACTGGCCTCCCTGACCTCTGCAGCCCTGGGGTGACTGAGGCAGGGTAGAGAGGGACAGGTTACCTACTCCAGACTGGGTCCCACCTTGGAAGGGTCCACTGACATCAGGGGCTCTGCCAGGCTAGGCCTGAATACATCTGGGGCAGTTCCTTCACAAGGGGTAGGGTCAGTTCCCTGAGGAGGCTGACTCTCACCTAATGTCTGGTGGGAGGGAGACTTTTCTTCCTCCCCAATGCTCTCTGTCTGAGTGGAGTGATCCATAGTTTCAGGCTTCACAACACTAACATCTGTTTGAGTTTGGGCTGTGGCCATCACAGCCCCACCAACCTTTTCAGGAAGGAACTCTGTTTGGGTATGGGCTGTGACCATCACAGCCCTGCCAACCTTTTCAGGGAAGTCTGCCTGAGCTTGGGCTGTAACCATCACAGCCCTTCCAGCCTCTTTAGGAAGGAATTCTGCTTGAGCTGGGGCTATCACAGCCCCACTAACCTTTTCTGGAAGGCCTACAGTTTTGGAATGGGTTTCTTGTTCTACCCCAGCCCAGGCTGAGATCTCTAGATCATTCCCCAGTAGACAATCTACAGGCAAGTTTGTAGACACTGCCACTCTCTTGGGGCCAGTGACACCTCCCCAGCTGAGATTAACTACTGCCATGGGATGATCTTTCTGCACTCCATCAATGTTGATCACCTGATAGGTGAACCCAGGTAAAAGTTGTCCCAATGGGACTAGACTGTCAGTCACCATAGTGATGCTAGCCCCTGTGTCTCTGTGGGCTTCAACTTTCTGGCCATTGATGTGGGGCTCCTGTCTGTACTTTCCCAAAGTGTTGGGACAAGCAGTGAAGTTGGCAAACCCCATGCTATTTTCACAGACAAGAGTAGCTAAGTTAGGGGACCTGGTTAGGCCAGAGTCCACATGAGTTCTCAAAGTAAACCCAGCCAAATTCTTGGGGGCACTCCCACCACCTGGGGAATTACTACTAATAGTAACAGGAGGTCTGGGAGTATTACTTGGGGGAATGTTTTCCTTATTGTTGGCCCTTGGGCAACTGCTGTCAGTCTTCCAGTGGCCAGGCTGTTTGCAGACATGGCCATAAGGTTTCTTAGGGTTAGAGGAAGTGTTTGGGACCCACCCCCACTATTGGAGTTATGGTGCCCTGTGGAGGACTTGTCTTTAGATGTATCCCCACCTTTCTCTTGAGGCTTGGTAGAATCTTTCTTCTGGTCACTACCCAGATTTTTAGGCCTAATCCTGGTTCTGACCCATTTGTCTGCCCTCCTACCCAATTCTTGTGAAGAGGTCAGATCTGAGTCCACCAGGTGCTGGTGTAGAAGCTGGTTTTGACAATTACTAAGGATCTGCTCCCTCATAATCAAATTATACAATCCTGTATAGTCATGTACTTTGCTGCCCAATAACCAGCCCTCCAGAGCCTTAGTAGCACAATCTACAAAATCAGTCCAGTCCTGAGTCTGTGTCTTCTGGGTATCCCTGAACATCAACCTGTACTGTTCAATGGTTAAGCCAAACCCATTAATCAGAGCACTCTTCAGGACTTTGTAGTTATTAGCATCCTCATCACACTAACTGTGAGGAGCTTATTGTGACACTTTCTTTTTTCTGAAAAGGAGAGCCACAAGATTGCTGCCCACTGACTTTGGGGTACCTGCTGTACTTTGCAGGCCCTCTCCAAAGCAGTTATCCATTTGTGGATGTCATCCCCATCTTTGTAGGGGGGCAATCGTACTCAGGTGTCTATCGTCATAGGACCTGTCTTAATCCTTAGGGATATTGCTGCCACCAGTGGGTTCTGACCCACACAACTTCTTTTCTCTCGCAAAAGCAAGTTTTTCTTTAGCTAGGGCAAGTTCCTCTCTCTCTATTCTGAGATTGACCTCCCTCATCCTAGCCTGGTGTTCTCTTCTCTGAGGAGAAGTAATTCCCCTCTGAGAACCCTTAGAAGCATTGGAGTGAAGAGATTCACCTGAGCGAGATCTATTCCTCCTATACCTCAGATTAAGCCCACTTGAAGGCCTGAATGGGGCTGTCCCATTCTCAGCCCCAAATTGGCTTAGGTTAGCCTGGCTCAGTCTTCTGACTGGTACCTGGTTGTCTACCACTTCTCCAGAATCTTCATCAACCTCATCCACCTCATCTTCTATGACTGGGGGGTCAGTATCATCATCTGTTGGGGGTAGGACCTCATCTGCATTCCCTGTAGGGCCTGAACCAGAGGCCTTTAGAACTTGAGATTCCTCTAGGAGTTCTATTAGTTGCTGAAGGGTAGAGTTAGACCCTTGTTTCAGCTTTCTTGTGGTACACAAGTGCCTCAGTTCCCTGAAGCTGAGAATATCAAATTTGGAGGGTGCCCTGGGAGGATCACTCACCACAGGTAGATATGCACTTGATTCACCTGTGCCAGACATGATCTAGTGAGGTGGAGGTGTGTGCACCTACCTACATTAAGTGTTTTCCTACTGAACCTCCCTAGGAGTAGTAGTCAGGGTGTGCTAAGCCTTTTGGTCTACAACAACTAAGTTCAGTAGAACTTAAGTATTCTAAGTCTTGTTATATGTACCTATAGGTACCTATGTGATCTTTCAAATGATATCTTAAGATGACAATTGGTAAAACAACAGCAAGCTCTTATCTCAACCGCTGCACACCAATGTGAGAAGTTGGCCTGGTATATGATGTTCACTATTCTAGTGAGCACCTTGCACTAGTCCAAACAACCTTTATGGTGATGCTTGTAAAGTCAACCTTATAGACCAGCTATCCTAGTGGTAGCATGGACAAAGCAGTCTTTGGCTAAACTCAAGAGGGCATGTGAAGCCAGCTGTTTTACCATATGTAACCCCTTTAATACCAAATGAAAGGACACCACACAGGATATATATAAAATATATATGTATTTATTTCTAAACAACCCTTCTGAACTGTTTATGAGGTCAGAGGCACAAGCACATACCAAGATACTTAATTATCATACAATAAGTTGCACAAAATACAGTAGGGCCCTAGGGGCACGCTAAACCATATACTAAAATAGTGGTATAAGAACCACGTCACAAACAAAGGACAGGCTTAGGGCCTAGGCAGACCCCCCAGGATATAGCGGCATGGATTAGCAAATTTAGCGGCACAAAAATGGAAATTTAGCGGCACAAAAATGGAAATTTAGCGGCAATTTTGCGGCATTTTATTTGGCCCTGGACCTTGATAAAGCGGCCTCCAGTGACCCCATCCGTCACCCGTCCTTCCTTACACTCTTTCTTCCTCCCAATTCTCCCTCTCTTAGTTGTATTTTGCCGCTTTTAGCTCCTCTATCTTCCTTCCTGTTACACTCTTTCCACTGTCCCATTCAGCTTTCTGTTTCTCATGCCCCTTCCTTTCTGTGCCTCATTCACTCATCCTCTCTCACACACACACATCTTTCTCTCCTTATCGATATCTCTCTCATCAGCCCAGTCTCTTATCCCCTGTCCCTCTCTCTTTCCATCTTCGGATCTCTCTAGCACCCTGCCTCTCTAGTCTCCCTCTCTGCCTTCCTCGCCCTCTCTTCTCTCTATAACTCTCATACTTTCGTTCTTCTAGACACTGTCTTTCTTCCGCTTCCTCTCTCGCCCTCTTTCTCGCGCATTCACCCTCCCTCTTTCTCTCCTGCTCACTCCTCTCTACTTTTCTCCACCTTTCAGTTTCATTCGCCCAGTTTCTCTCACCCCCTACTACCCTTTCCTTCTTTCCCACCTCTATGACTTCTTTGCTCACCCCCCCTCTCTTTCACCCCTTCTTTCTCGTCTCACCTGCCCCATACCCTCCGTTTTCATTCTTGCTCCCCCTCTTTACCTTTGCGCTCCACCTTTCACCTTTATCCTCCCATTTTCTTTTACCCCTGCCCTTTCCTTCTAAACGCCCCACTCTCCCTTGCTTTCACCCCTTTCCTCTCCTCACACATGTGCCCCCAGCCACTCTTCCTTTCTTTCACCCCTTTCTTCTCCTCACACGTACCTCCAACCCCTCTTTCTCTCTCCCTCCTGTCTGTGATCCTCCGTGCAGGAAGCCGTTGGTAACTGTCGCTCGCATCCTCTGGAGAGAAACCCCGGGGTCTCGCAGTACTAGAGCAAGAAAAAAGAAAAACAGATTTTTTTTCTAATTTAGAAAAAAAATCTGCTCTCCCTCTCCATTTAGCAGGAACAATAATCACAAGCGTTATCTGGTCATTTTTAATGCTGTCTGAAAACTTGACCCCCAAGGAACTCTGCCACAAGTATTCTTAACTCATAGGTTATTTCTAAATACAGCGCCCCTTCCCTGAGGTAAGCGCCCAGTTGCTCATCTAGTCCAAAGAAAGACTCGATTGAATGAACCTGGGAAACTCCAGAGCTCAGCTGTGTCTAAGGAAAAGAATAAGCTTGCAGTGACAAAGCCTTAGCTGCGCCTTTTGTCTGCGTGTGAGAAGCGTGCAGAACTCTTGACCATTCTCCCTCTCATATGTGTAATGAACTTTACACATTTGCTGCTTGCTCTGTATTTGTACTGTCTGATGAAAGCTTGCACCACCGCAAGCCCCTGACACCTGCCAGAGCCGAGGATAACAGGCGGGGGCGTGAAAAACTAAGCCTCATTAACAAGTGCAAGGTCTTTAAATGACCTGTGAAGTACTCGGGTGCGGCTGGCAGCTTTGAACTGCCAGCCGCACCCGAGTACTTCACAGGTCATTTAAAGACCTTTCACTTGTTAATGAGGCTTAGTTTGACTGTCTGTGTGTGTCCCAGGAACTGGAAGCTCCTGACACACACGAATGGGGGGGGAGGGCGGCGCGCACAGCCAGGCATTGTTTGTTTTGCTGTCTCACTTGTAAATATCGCGGCCAATGTGGGTATTTTCGCGGCCATCGCGGTAATCTGCCGATTTCGCGATTTTTTCGTGAATCGCGAAATCGCGATAAACTGGAGGGTCTGCCTAGGGAATCGTTGGGGCTACACTGTACTACCAAAGGATAGAAAGTAGGAGGCCCACGGGAGGCGTGTGCAGAGTCTTTACTCACACGCAAGTTACCATAGAGTTAGAATGGGAACGAAAGAATTAGAAACTAGTTCTTTTAGGGCACTTCTGACTGGACTCGATAAAAGTTACTTGAAACCTAGACACCAGGATAGTCAATACCCACAGGAGCACCGGAGTACTTGCGTTACCTCACCCACAGGAAGCGGTGCATAGGTGTCAAAGTGTGTCGGGTTTCGTCGCTGAATCCTATGGAGCCTTGAAGAAAGATGATGCAGGCGACCAGGAGAGAAGTGTCTGGTTGGATCCAAGGGCAGATCAAAGATGAAGAGTACCTGAAAGCAGAGGGGACAGAGTCTGGGTCACTAGCCAGTGACCAGGAAGGAACCAGGAAGGAACCAGGCAATGTCGCTCTCACAATTATCGGTAGGCAAAGGCAAAGGAGAATTAGGGCAGGGAAAAAATGCACCCATCTTTCCTTGTTTTCGAATGTGCCAGCTACACTACACTACAATTCCCATAATGCAGAGGGATGACCTGTTTCTGAATCGCGTCAGGTGACTTCCAGGAAGCACTATTTTATTCCTCCACTACCGGAAACTGGAGCTTGACAAACAGACCCGGAGTGCCTTGTTCTTCTGCAACGGATCTTCCTCGAAGCCATCTACCGGATCTCTTGACTCCTGTAATCCTTCCCGAATAGCATCTACCTTCATCGTTCCTGTGATCGCGTCCGAGAGTGGAAGACTGCTCTCGGAGGAGCTCTCCTCTCGACGCGTTATCTTCCGGGCGATTCCGGACTCCAATGTACCAGTCCTCAGAGCGAGTCCATCCAGCGGGGAGTAAAGTAACGCAGCACGTCTTCGAGAGTGGAAGACTGCTCCCGGAGGAGCTCTCCTCTCAAAGCGCGCCAAATCTGCACTTTGAACTCTAGCTACAGAAAAATTCCTAGCGGCTAGCGGTGGCCGTGACCACACGCCTTGACCTTGTTTTCGTTTCTTTTAGTGGGGATAACTTCCACACGTTATCGAGGGATTACCTCGTCTGCACTTGAAAACCCATTCTCGGAGCAACATCATTTATATTTCTTTTGTTATTTACATTTGTGTTCTTGATTTCCACAGTGTATCTGTGAACCCATTGGAGCCATTACAAAGGGAAACTGCAATTGTACTGCAATACCACATTACCTATGCAGGAATAGGGATGCTATACACTGTTCACGATTCCTTACCGTGCCTTCTAAACTCTGGAATTCCGAACGTCCTGGATTGGTTATGAAGCTTAACCCATTTACTCAGAACTTACATCCAGCATACATGTGAGTGTGGCTTCCATCAGGCTTATTGTGAGTGAATGCGTGTACTCTGTGTGTTTCTTACATGCTTCTTACTTTTCTATCAATGCAGACATCCCAAGAGAGGTAGGCGCTCCAGTCCTGACCTGTGGCGCAACAGGATCATCATTTTTACTTTATTCTCTTCCTTTTCCCCGTGAATCCTATAACCTCCGGCAATGTATGAAGGCATTGTGGGGGTGGTAGTGTTCGGGGGGGTGAAGGAGGCCATTCTCCACGACATCGCTCCTGCTGGTTGATTCATAAGGTTAGTGGCGTTCCTCTTACTTGTGGCTACTGACAGACCTGACAGTCGCGAAGCAATCAGGTGATGTTGTGAAGCTTGCCTCTGCAGCCACGTGACCAGGAGGCGTTGACAATGGCCAGGAGTCAGGCACCGACTGTCCCACAAAGGCTCTCGCTGTCAGCGGTGTCGGCTTCTGGATTGGAGTCAACAGGCCTTGGCAAAGGCAACCCATGCAGGAATCGAAGATGGCTTCTTAATCAGACCAGCAAGGTCTGATGGGCTTCTTCTTTTCAGGGAAGCAAGGGCCAGTCTGGAGCAACCAGACCAGCAGTGTAAATTCAAAAGTTCGTCGTCAAGATGGCCACTAGCCAACGGGCAAGTGACCGGACAGACGCGTCAAGCAGGAAATGCAGAAGGGCCCCACGCAGAACTCGTGGAGTGTGGAGGGCTGATCTTCGGTGCAGTTGGTGCTCGGGGCTGGGGATTCTCAATCCCCAATGCACAACTTCGAGGGTGCCTCGGAAGTTGCACGGAAAGCAATTCGCTGACTTTCCAAGATGGCCGGTCCCACATCTCGCGTCGCCTCCACAGGTCTCAGCTTTGCTGCGGCTGTGGATTGGGCTGAAGGAAGTCTGGAAGTCCGGGTCTTGTCAGGCTCTGTGCTCGGGCTCCGGCGGGAGCATCGACAAAGCAAGCCGTTGATCGCTGGATGGTGCCTGCTTGTGCAGGATGGTCACTCCTTGACCACAGGGGAGATTCTTCAGTCTTCTATCTTCAAGTAGAACGTCGAAGGTCCAGAGTTTCGTTTCAAGTTTCAGTCAGGATTAATCTAAAGTCTTGGGACTCAGCTCCTACCTATATACCAAATCTAGCGGCTGGATTACATGCTAGGTCCCTCCTATGGGTGGGACCAGGGAAGGGGGTGGTTACACCCCTTTTCCTTTGTCCAGTTTTGCACCAGAGCTGGGGCTAGAGTGCCCCAGAACCGGTTTGAACTGGACTATGCATGGGACACCCTGTGTGCCCCAGGCAGTGTCTCATTTTTTTCAGCCCTCCCTGCCCTAATACACAAGAGCCTGTCTGGGGTGGTGCTAGCACCTCCCAAGACAGGAAACCTATTGTCCAAGGATCATGTTTTCGTTCGCGATATTGGCGCTTACGGGACGCTCCCCGGTGCGCCCCCCGGGGCGCTTCATATAATTACGCTTTCTGGGGTGCTCACCGGGGCGCGCACCGGGAGCGCTCCAAGGCAAAAAAAAAAAAATAATATATACAAAAAAAAAATTTGGCAAAATTGTAGGGACTGGTAGCCCAATGTGCCTTTGCTATGTCTCAAGATATATGCTCAAGTGGTTTTTACGAAAAATTAACTTTGAAAAAATATATATTAGGCTACATTGGGCTATATATATGTTAGAGCCCAAATGTAGCCCAATGTAGCCCAAAGATGGCCACCAGCGACAAAAAAAAACAAATGTAGCCCAAATATCAGCCAGCTGTAGCCCAAATATAGCCCAATGACAGAATGTCCCAGAGTGTTCTAAAGAACAACTAGAGCGCTAACAGTCTTACTTATAAACTGAGACTTATAGTTAGGAATTAGCATTTAAAAAACCTATGAAATTCACTGAAAAAACCATAGGTTTCACACCAGTTATAGTTAGGAATTAGCATTTAAAAAATCTATTAAATTCACTGAAAAAACCATAGGTTTCAAAAAAAAAAAATTGTTTCTATTTTTGAATATGTGTTTCAAGGGTTACATTACAGTGAAAGGAGGTCTGTCACTCTGTCACAAGGATGGTGTCATCAGTGATGTCATGAGTGATGTCACTGACCATGTCATGAGTGATGTAATATGTGACGTCATCAGCAGTGCATTGCACGTGCAAGTTATAGTGAGTCCAACTAACTATAACGTGGGAATTTCAATGGTTTTATATCAGTAAAATTTCCAGCTAACTATAACTGGTGTGAAACCTATGTTTTTTTCAGTGAATATATATATATATACAGTTTACCTATCTATACACACATACATATACATATATATATCTTACCTACTGGCAGTCACCAGTGGGTAGTTATAATTAGGGCCATGTACATGTTATATCCTGTTGTCTCCTAGTTCCTTGCTGCTCAGCCTGTGAGAATGTGATGTAATAGAATGTTCATGAATGCATGGTTTGGATTATTGATCAGTTGGAATGAGTGGGGCTGAGCAGCAGGATGCTGCTCAAGGTGGAGAAATTGTCTTACTATCTTACTTGTAACTAAATAAACCTACCTATATAATCTACACTATTGGCTACTGGACTGCTTACCTACAAGGTCCTTACTTCGTTTGCAAAAGTTTCCATAGGAAAAGCATTTTTGACTTGTCTATATCTTCAGCACCGGTTGACGAATCTTCATGACAGTTCCCAAAAAAGTGAATCTTGTTGTGCATGGAAAGTTTGGGGGTGATCAGTCAAGCGGGCCGATAAAATGGGGGGGTCAAAAAAGCATGCGTTTCCCATGTTAATTCCCATAGGAATGGAATAACACCAAATTTGGCAGAAAGGTAGCTATTTGGCCCAGAGAAGTGCCTTTTTCTGATTTGCTGTAAATCTGTTTGGTAGTTGTGAAGTGATTAAAATAAATTAAAATTTGTATATATAGGGACGTGGATCGTCTGAGGATTCGACAATCCCCATGCTGAAACCTGATTGGCTGCCAATACTTTAACAGGGAAGTGTTGGCATCCATCCTGGGACTCGGCTTCAGCCGAGTCCAACAAAAAACATTAAAAAAAGAGATGGGGGCAGGGTAGGAATATCCTGACCCCCTAGGCCTCTCGAGGGGTGGGTGTTCCGCCTGCCACTCATCCCAACACCGCAGGAGCGAAGAATGACCCAATCCACTACCCCCACCGTAGACACCCTACACCTGATATATATACCTCAGGTGGATGTGTAACCACGACGTAGGGAGAGGGTGGGAAAACAAAACAGAGAATGACAAGGTCTTGGGTAACGAGGCGTGCTTCCTCTGAACTCCCCACAGCAGTTAGGTGGACCACAGCCGTGACCCTAAACACAAAGAAGGGGAACAGTTTTAATGCATGTAATACTCCCCAGAAACAACCCCAAGTACACACCAGAACCCACAGACTTCCCTGCTTACCACTTTCCGCAAAGGGAATCCTTCAATGAGTGATATCTTCATGAATAAACACTCCGCAGCAGTTCAAACAGGATAAGCAGCTGCTCCCAAAGCTCCAAGGTAAAGCAAGGGATTGTGACCAAAAGGATAGCTTCACTGTGATATCAATTGGTTCCTTGAACTAATGCCACCCATAACGTAATAGGCTTCAAAGAAAGAAAAAACTGAGGAAAGGGGGGAAAAAATGGTCTCAGATTCCGAACTAGTTACGAGCACCATAAAAAAAAACCCCAGTGCTCTGTATTCACGAAGGTAGCAAAAAAACAGCCGTAATTCAGCTCCTTCGTGAATCCACCCAAACAATGCACAACGATGTGGGTAGTCTTCAAAAGACCAGGAAGTCCCGATACCAAGTACTGCAGAGACACGCAGCCGCGTATCCCCGGCGTCTTCTGCTTTCAAACAAGGACCAAAAACGCCTCCCAGGAATCCAGGAAAGGAAGGCACCAAGAAGAATAAACCAGAGCGAAGCCCACAGCAGAGGACCCCGCCACAAGGCAAACAGATTCAGAACTCCGTGAACAGGAAGTCCCAAAGCAAGGGACCGTAAAAGACACCAAGCACTGGTTTGGAGGAAGGTAGGCTCCTAAATACAGAACCTAAGGGAGCGTCAATGTATTCTAGTATGTACTTGGCATAACAAAAACAGGACAGAAGGCACCCACCCCCTAATCCCTTCAATTCCCAACAGTGAGGTCCTAGAGGGACACCCAGGGCAAAAATCGTGTTTTCTTTAAATAAAATCTGCGGGAGTCACACTCGATCCGTGTCTTACACTGAAAAATCAACAAAAAAAGTGCGGGCTTCCATGCTTCTGAAAGGTTTAGCCCCTGGGTGATCAAGGGCCTGGAGGCATGCAAGAAGTAAAAGGAGGGGGCACCTGGGGCCCCCTTCCTGGGGCTTAATTATGCCCCATGGACCACCATATATTTTATGTTGCTGGGGCGCGTGGACCCCCCCAGGCCTTTGGCACCACCACTTCCCTGGGGCTTTTTTGAATATGGGTGGGGGGCTGTGCAGACACCCCCCAGCCCCTGGGACCACCACCTCCCCAGATATATTTGGTAAATTTAGGAGGGGGCAGCGCGGACCCCCGTGCCTCAGGGACCACCACCTTCCTGGGGCTACCTATATTTTAAAAAGGAGGGGGGCCGCGCTGCTCCACTCCCATGCAGTTCTCGGCCCCAGGGGCAACCACAGTGGCCCATTCTGAAGAAAAGCGGGGTGCCACGTGGCCCCCCTCCTGGAGCCATAGATGGCCCTGGGGACCACCATCCCCCAGGACTGGCTCCTGCTATGTCCTGGGGTGCCCACCACCGGGACATAGCTGTTTGCCGTGGCTTGGCAGCTGATTAAATTGCTCCTGCCAAGCCATAGCAAACACAGCGGAGAAATGTTATTGCATGCTGGAAACAGAGCTTTCGTCTGTTTCCCTGCTCAATGTCAAGCGAGCAGGGAAACTGACGAATTGCTTTCACGTACAGGGAGCTGCATGTTTAGCAGCTCCCTGTGTATGAAAGCAATGCCGGCTCCCACAGGAGGCGGGGAGCCGGCGGGGACTGCAGGGGCCTTCAGGCCTCCCCAGGGTGCCGGTACAGACTGGGTGACCTGGGGCCACCCAGAGAAACATGGCCGGAACATTGGCACACTTACAGACACACAATGTCACTGGAGATATTACCTTGGCATCCTTTATGCACCTGTAGTGTAGGAGATTCACTATAAAATTTAGCCAACAAAAAGTACTTACTAATTAGCCAGTAGAAAGTACTCCAGTTTGGTAGAGGTGTTGCACAAAACGGTGGCGTCTTCTTGGATAAATATGCAGGGCAGGATTCATTCTGGCACGGTGCTCATTTTCACAGAAATGAAACCTCAATGGCAAGCACTTACAGATATAAACAAAGCAGGAGGGCGTGAGTGTGGTATGGGTGAGTGAATGGGTGTGTGAGCGGCTGTATGAGTGAGTAAGTGAGTGTGAGAGAGGTTGTATGGGAGAGGATGCGTTTGTCTCAGTGACTGTATAGGTGAGCGAATGCATGTGTTAGTATGTGTATGAGTAGGTGACTGGGTGTGTGAGTAAATGTATGGGTGAGTGAGAGCCTGTGTGAGTGGCTGTGTGAGCGGCTGTATGGTTGAGTTAATAGGTGTATGAGTAGCTGTATGGGTGACTGATTCAGTGTGTAAGTGGATGTCTATGACGGGATGTGTGAGTGGCTGTATTGGTCAGTGAGTAGGTGCATGATTGGCTGTAAATGTGAGTTAGTGGTTGCGTTACTGGCTGTGTGGGTGAGCCGATGTGTGAGTGGCTCTAAGGATCAATGAGTAGGTGTGTGAGTCTGTGAATGGGAATGTCAGTGGTTGTGTGGGAGTGAGAGTATGAGATGTTGTATGTGTGTAAGTGTGCGTGTGAGTGGTTCTGTGGATGATGTCATCAGTGTTGTCAATTGAGATGTCAGAAAACATGAAAGGGGAGTGCCCAAGAATAAAGGGGGAATATTCCCAACTATACAGGGAAAGCCCAGAGAACAACTGAATGATATCAAATATTTATTTTTATTAACATAGAAAAATATATCAGTTCTAGAAAATTAGTAAACAATACATTTCTTTATCATAATTTTGAGGGCATCATAAAAAGCACATAAAAAAATTATTTATAACAGCCATAGGACACAAAGGACATTAAAAGATTGGCACACAAATCACTCACTCTTCCACTCAGACCAAACTCATACCCATACTAATACTCGCATACACATTCAAACAAGACCATCCAAGGAAAAGCGCCGACGCGCGTTTCGGAACAGTGCCAATGCAGGCTTCCTTCATCAGGGCGCAAGATATTGATAATATGGATAAGCTTGGTCTCTCAAGATCCGACAGCGCAATCCTGGGAAGGTGTCCTAGTAACAAACATGGCTGGAAAAACTTATCAAATAGCCTGTCTGCAAGGGGCCCTATGAGTTGATATGGGTGAAAATGGTGAGTCGAATTCGCTGTCTATAGAGACACAATATTCCGTAAATGTCCGGATTCAAGTCCGATAGGGCAGAAAGCTCAAAGGGTAATCGTGAATACTGTGAAAGTAATCTCTCAAACGTGCAGCCAAGCGTCAGAGTTATAAAATAGCAGCTTCCAGATGCAGAAACAGGAACTGTACTCGGCGAATAAAGATGCCGAGCCTGAGAGTAAAATGAATGACGGCACGAATCTACATGAGGCGACAGACAGCTGGAAGCTTGGATTCAAGGCGGCATAGCAAATTAGGCAGCCTAGGAAAGAACGGTCGTCCTCCCCAGTGGGCAAAAGACAGCAGGACCCCTCGACTTAGCAGGCCGGATTGAGATGTCATCAGTGATATCACTGACCATGTCATGAGTGATGTAATATGTGAGGTCATAAGCAGTGCATTGCGGGGGCGTAAGTTATAGTTAGCTCAGCTAACTATAAATGCTGAATTTCTCTGGTTTTGTACGAGTGAAATTTGAGCCTAACTATAATGTCCCTATAACCTTTATATATTTGTATATATGTTTAATGCTCCATTTTCCTTTGCCTCCTCCTGGATACCAACAGCACTCTTCAAATTGCAGGTAGCTACAAGGCAATAAAGCAACCAGGGAATACCTCCTTTATTTCTCCTTGCAATAAAGCGGGTAGACAACGTGTTTCGGCAAACACTTTCAACAGGGCCAACCCGGTATATATGTATACACTCATACAGTGGTTAAAGTGAAATAAACTATCTATAATTATTAAATAATGAATTTATTATTTTAAAATTGATTTAAAAAATTAAAATTAAAATAAATGTTTAAACTTTAAGAAAAATTAAATAGATCAATTGTACACTTTACTTTTTCCAAAAAGAATTAGATAACAAATTAAAATGTTACTGTATTGTTTGCAAAAAAACATGTTATTTATAAATAACATAACTATATTTTAATTCATGAATTAAGACATATTTATTTAATCAGTTAATCCATGACAACATTTTATTTTATTATTTATAGGTTTATAATAAATCATTTACATTATTTTACCTTTATAATGAAATATTCTTAAACAATCTCAAAGACCTCTAAACATTCCAATGTTCTATTAAAGAATATTAGATCACTGGAATGTTGAGAGCTCCATTGAAGACAATGGAGCAGCAGCAGCCTATATAAACTGATGTATGTCCGCAGCTCTCAACCTCTCAATGTTCTAGTACACAGCCTTTGCCTTTCTCTATACCCTGACTCTCCAAAATATATAAAGATATGTGGATGCTTTGGCTCGATCCTTTAAGGCTGGAGTTGACCTTTAAAGGCCGGTATAGCCAGCTACGATAGACTATAATTTGTTCCCTGTAATTTCCCAATTACCCTGTGGCTATGGTCTCCACCTATGTGTGAAAAGTTTATACAGGTAACTTTTCACTTGTAATTCCTGTTGAAGGATGCTTCACCAGGTGGTAGAGACACGTAAGCCTTCATTTAGGTGTAAAATTACAATTGGAAATGGTTAATAGCGCAGCAAACGTGTAGATTTACACTTAGGTGCAGGTGTAGATTAACACGACTAAATTTAGATGTGTAAATTTACCTTTGTGAATTGGGCCCTCTTAGCTAGGACCCGAGCATATGTTCAACCTCCATCTATCTTTCTAGAGATTATATCTGCCTTGTAAATAAAATAATTAAATAAATACACTGATTTGTACAATCCTGTTTGCCTTACTTGAACTCAGATTGCAGTATAGTGTGTACGGTGGGACCAGAGCTTGCAAATATTTGGTGTCATGCTTTAAAGACAATGCTGAAAATGTTGAATTTTAGTCTGTGTCACAGGAAGACAAAGAAATATGTTGGGGACTGGCGAAACGTGGTCCTGTATCTTTAATTTTATTGAGGCAGAGTTTTGCTGCATGATTTTAAGGAATCTGTAGGTTTGCAATCTCTTTTTTGCATTAGAATCTGTAGTTTTGCAATCTCTTTCTTGTAAGCTAAAACTTAGACAGTATTGCAGTAGTTGTACCTGTTCCCAAAGTATTTGCTTTAGGTATTTCAGTAGTGTAACTACTACATTCAAGCAGCATAGATATTTGTGTGTGTGTCGGCATCCCTGTTTCTGTTTAGTTAGAGTGGATTAAATGGTAATGGTGGGCTGTTGTGGAGGTAGAGGGTCTCAAAGACAATTTTACAAAGAGCGCATTCCAGTTCATAGAAGATCCAGGGATTTCTGGGTGAATTTTATTCTTACATTGGCAGAGAAAAATTCAGTCTTTGTTGTATTGAGATTGTGTCCCATTGGCAGCTCTATATGTTATTATCTTTGATGAATTGAGGCACTGTGTTGTTAGTCTTCAGTGTACTGTGGCACTACACTATGGATGTTTTTATGCTTATTTGAATTTAGAGTACTGTGATATTGTCCTGTGTGTGTGTGTGTGTGTGTATGTATGTATGTATATATATATAAAACATATATATATATATATATATATTCAAACAAAGTTTGCCCTGCTGCTTGAAGACGCCACTCCAGAATAGAAGGTTCAACAGAACTCTTTTTATTTAAAACCGGCTTTTGCATCCAAATTGATTCTGTCCCTAACGCGTTTCAGAGCTCCTGCTCTTTCATCTGAGGGAAAACCAAGCAGTCCAAGGTTTCTGCACGTTGCATTTCTGCTGATTTGCGTGTTCTTTAATTGGCCCCCCAAGGAGCCTCCCACTTCAATTACGTGCCTCTTGGGATTTGTAGTTTATGCAGCAGTTTTTCCTTCGACTGTCAGCTGGTTATTTTCATTTATTTTTCTGCCCTCCAGTGGGCTGTTTATTTTCGGAATGTAATCCCCAGTTTCCATTTTAATGTTCCATTCATGCTGCTTGTGGGAATTCTAACAGTTAGATCCCCGCAGACCTTTGGGGTTTAGGGCGGTGCATCCTCCACGGCCAAGGCTGCCGTGAAAACATTCAAACAAAGTTTGCCCTGCTGCTTGAAGACGCCACTCCAGAATGGAAGGTTCAACAGAACTCTTTTTATTTAAAACCGGCTTTTGCATCCAAATTGATTCTGTCCCTAACGCGTTTCAGAGCTCCTGCTCTTTCATCTGAGGGAAAACCAAGCAGTCCAAGGTTTCTGCACGTTGCATTTCTGCTGATTTGCGTGTTCTTTAATTGGCCCCCCAAGGAGCCTCCCACTTCAATTACGTGCCTCTTGGGATTTGTAGTTTATGCAGCAGTTTTTCCTTCGACTGTCAGCTGGTTATTTTCATTTATTTTTCTGCCCTCCAGTGGGCTGTTTATTTTCGGAATGTAATCCCCAGTTTCCATTTTAATGTTCCATTCATGCTGCTTGTGGGAATTCTAACAGTTAGATCCCCGCAGACCTTTGGGGTTTAGGGCGGTGCATCCTCCACGGCCAAGGCTGCTGTGAAAACATTCAAACAAAGTTTGCCCTGCTGCTTGAAGACGCCACTCCAGAATGGAAGGTTCAACAGAACTCTTTTTATTTAAAACCGGCTTTTGCATTCAAATTGATTCTGTCCCTAACGCGTTTCAGAGCTCCTGCTCTTTCATCTGAGGGAAAACCAAGCAGTCCAAGGTTTCTGCACGTTGCATTTCTGCTGATTTGCGTGTTCTTTAATTGGCCCCCCAAGGAGCCTCCCACTTCAATTACGTGCCTCTTGGGATTTGTAGTTTATGCAGCAGTTTTTCCTTCGACTGTCAGCTGGTTATTTTCATTTATTTTTCTGTCCTCCAGTGGGCTGTTTATTTTCGGAATGTAATCCCCAGTTTCCATTTTAATGTTCCATTCATGCTGCTTGTGGGAATTCTAACAGTTAGATTTCCGCAGACCTTTGGGGTTTAGGGCGGTGCATCCTCCACGGCCAAGGCTGCCGTGAAAACATTCAAACAAAGTTTGCCCTGCTGCTTGAAGACGCCACTCCAGAATGGAAGGTTCAACAGAACTCTTTTTATTTAAAACCGGCTTTTGCATCCAAATTGATTCTGTCCCTAACGCGTTTCAGAGCTCCTGCTCTTTCATCTGAGGGAAAACCAAGCAGTCCAAGGTTTCTGCACGTTGCATTTCTGCTGATTTGCGTGTTCTTTAATTGGCCCCCCAAGGAGCCTCCCACTTCAATTACGTGCCTCTTGGGATTTGTAGTTTATGCAGCAGTTTTTCCTTCGACTGTCAGCTGGTTATTTTCATTTATTTTTCTGCCCTCCAGTGGGCTGTTTATTTTCGGAATGTAATCCCCAGTTTCCATTTTAATGTTCCATTCATGCTGCCGCCCTAAACCCCAAAGGTCTGCGGGGATCTAACTGTTAGAATTCCCACAAGCAGCATGAATGGAACATTAAAATGGAAACTGGGGATTACATTCCGAAAATAAACAGCCCACTGGAGGGCAGAAAAATAAATGAAAATAACCAGCTGACAGTCGAAGGAAAAACTGCTGCATAAACTACAAATCCCAAGAGGCACGAAATTGAAGTGGGAGGCTCCTTGGGGGGCCAATTAAAGAACACGCAAATCAGCAGAAATGCAACGTGCAGAAACCTTGGACTGCTTGGTTTTCCCTCAGATGAAAGAGCAGGAGCTCTGAAACGCGTTAGGGACAGAATCAATTTGGATGCAAAAGCCGGTTTTAAATAAAAAGAGTTCTGTTGAACCTTCCATTCTGGAGTGGCGTCTTCAAGCAGCAGGGCAAACTTTGTTTGAATGTTTTCACGGCAGCCTTGGCCGTGGAGGATGCACCGCCCTAAACCCCAAAGGTCTGCGGGGATCTAACTGTTAGAATTCCCACAAGCAGCATGAATGGAACATTAAAATGGAAACTGGGGATTACATTCCGAAAATAAACAGCCCACTGGAGGGCAGAAAAATAAATGAAAATAACCAGCTGACAGTCGAAGGAAAAACTGCTGCATAAACTACAAATCCCAAGAGGCACGTAATTGAAGTGGGAGGCTCCTTGGGGGGCCAATTAAAGAACACGCAAATCAGCAGAAATGCAACGTGCAGAAACCTTGGACTGCTTGGTTTTCCCTCAGATGAAAGAGCAGGAGCTCTGAAACGCGTTAGGGACAGAATCAATTTGGATGCAAAAGCCGGTTTTAAATAAAAAGAGTTCTGTTGAACCTTCCATTCTGGAGTGGCGTCTTCAAGCAGCAGGGCAAACTTTGTTTGAATGTTTTCACGGCAGCCTTGGCCGTGGAGGATGCACCGCCCTAAACCCCAAAGGTCTGCGGGGATCTAACTGTTAGAATTCCCACAAGCAGCATGAATGGAACATTAAAATGGAAACTGGGGATTACATTCCGAAAATAAACAGCCCACTGGAGGGCAGAAAAATAAATGAAAATAACCAGCTGACAGTCGAAGGAAAAACTGCTGCATAAACTACAAATCCCAAGAGGCACGTAATTGAAGTGGGAGGCTCCTTGGGGGGCCAATTAAAGAACACGCAAATCAGCAGAAATGCAACGTGCAGAAACCTTGGACTGCTTGGTTTTCCCTCAGATGAAAGAGCAGGAGCTCTGAAACGTGTTAGGGACAGAATCAATTTGGATGCAAAAGCCGGTTTTAAATAAAAAGAGTTCTGTTGAACCTTCCATTCTGGAGTGGCGTCTTCAAGCAGCAGGGCAAACTTTGTTTGAATGTTTTCACGGCAGCCTTGGCCGTGGAGGATGCACCGCCCTAAACCCCAAAGGTCTGCGGGGATCTAACTGTTAGAATTCCCACAAGCAGCATGAATGGAACATTAAAATGGAAACTGGGGATTACATTCCGAAAATAAACAGCCCACTGGAGGGCAGAAAAATAAATGAAAATAACCAGCTGACAGTCGAAGGAAAAACTGCTGCATAAACTACAAATCCCAAGAGGCACGTAATTGAAGTGGGAGGCTCCTTGGGGGGCCAATTAAAGAACACGCAAATCAGCAGAAATGCAACGTGCAGAAACCTTGGACTGCTTGGTTTTCCCTCAGATGAAAGAGCAGGAGCTCTGAAACGCGTTAGGGACAGAATCAATTTGGATGCAAAAGCCGGTTTTAAATAAAAAGAGTTCTGTTGAACCTTCCATTCTGGAGTGGCGTCTTCAAGCAGCAGGGCAAACTTTGTTTGAATGTTTTCACGGCAGCCTTGGCCGTGGAGGATGCACCGCCCTAAACCCCAAAGGTCTGCGGGGATCTAACTGTTAGAATTCCCACAAGCAGCATGAATGGAACATTAAAATGGAAACTGGGGATTACATTCCGAAAATAAACAGCCCACTGGAGGGCAGAAAAATAAATGAAAATAACCAGCTGACAGTCGAAGGAAAAACTGCTGCATAAACTACAAATCCCAAGAGGCACGTAATTGAAGTGGGAGGCTCCTTGGGGGGCCAATTAAAGAACACGCAAATCAGCAGAAATGCAACGTGCAGAAACCTTGGACTGCTTGGTTTTCCCTCAGATGAAAGAGCAGGAGCTCTGAAACGTGTTAGGGACAGAATCAATTTGGATGCAAAAGCCGGTTTTAAATAAAAAGAGTTCTGTTGAACCTTCCATTCTGGAGTGGCGTCTTCAAGCAGCAGGGCAAACTTTGTTTGAATGTTTTCACGGCAGCCTTGGCCGTGGAGGATGCACCGCCCTAAACCCCAAAGGTCTGCGGGGATCTAACTGTTAGAATTCCCACAAGCAGCATGAATGGAACATTAAAATGGAAACTGGGGATTACATTCCGAAAATAAACAGCCCACTGGAGGGCAGAAAAATAAATGAAAATAACCAGCTGACAGTCGAAGGAAAAACTGCTGCATAAACTACAAATCCCAAGAGGCACGTAATTGAAGTGGGAGGCTCCTTAGGGGGCCAATTAAAGAACACGCAAATCAGCAGAAATGCAACGTGCAGAAACCTTGGACTGCTTGGTTTTCCCTCAGATGAAAGAGCAGGAGCTCTGAAACGCGTTAGGGACAGAATCAATTTGGATGCAAAAGCCGGTTTTAAATAAAAAGAGTTCTGTTGAACCTTCCATTCTGGAGTGGCGTCTTCAAGCAGCAGGGCAAACTTTGTTTGAATGTTTTCACGGCAGCCTTGGCCGTGGAGGATGCACCGCCCTAAACCCCAAAGGTCTGCGGGGATCTAACTGTTAGAATTCCCACAAGCAGCATGAATGGAACATTAAAATGGAAACTGGGGATTACATTCCGAAAATAAACAGCCCACTGGAGGGCAGAAAAATAAATGAAAATAACCAGCTGACAGTCGAAGGAAAAACTGCTGCATAAACTACAAATCCCAAGAGGCACGTAATTGAAGTGGGAGGCTCCTTGGGGGGCCAATTAAAGAACACGCAAATCAGCAGAAATGCAACGTGCAGAAACCTTGTACTGCTTGGTTTTCCCTCAGATGAAAGAGCAGGAGCTCTGAAACGCGTTAGGGACAGAATCAATTTGGATGCAAAAGCCGGTTTTAAATAAAAAGAGTTCTGTTGAACCTTCCATTCTGGAGTGGCGCCTTCAAGCAGCAGGGCAAACTTTGTTTGAATGTTTTCACAGCAGCCTTGGCCGTGGAGGATGCACCGCCCTAAACCCCAAAGGTCTGCGGGGATCTAACTGTTAGAATTCCCACAAGCAGCATGAATGGAACATTAAAATGGAAACTGGGGATTACATTCCGAAAATAAACAGCCCACTGGAGGGCAGAAAAATAAATGAAAATAACCAGCTGACAGTCGAAGGAAAAACTGCTGCATAAACTACAAATCCCAAGAGGCACGTAATTGAAGTGGGAGGCTCCTTGGGGGGCCAATTAAAGAACACGCAAATCAGCAGAAATGCAACGTGCAGAAACCTAGGACTGCTTGGTTTTCCCTCAGATGAAAGAGCAGGAGCTCTGAAACGCGTTAGGGACAGAATCAATTTGGATGCAAAAGCCGGTTTTAAATAAAAAGAGTTCTGTTGAACCTTTCATTCTGGAGTGGCGTCTTCAAGCAGCAGGGCAAACTTTGTTTGAATGTTTTCACGGCAGCCTTGGCCGTGGAGGATGCACCGCCCTAAACCCCAAAGGTCTGCGGGGATCTAACTGTTAGAATTCCCACAAGCAGCATGAATGGAACATTAAAATGGAAACTGGGGATTACATTCCGAAAATAAACAGCCCACTGGAGGGCAGAAAAATAAATGAAAATAACCAGCTGACAGTCGAAGGAAAAACTGCTGCATAAACTACAAATCCCAAGAGGCACGTAATTGAAGTGGGAGGCTCCTTGGGGGGCCAATTAAAGAACACGCAAATCAGCAGAAATGCAACGTGCAGAAACCTAGGACTGCTTGGTTTTCCCTCAGATGAAAGAGCAGGAGCTCTGAAACGCGTTAGGGACAGAATCAATTTGGATGCAAAAGCCGGTTTTAAATAAAAAGAGTTCTGTTGAACCTTCCATTCTGGAGTGGCGTCTTCAAGCAGCAGGGCAAACTTTGTTTGAATGTTTTCACGGCAGCCTTGGCCGTGGAGGATGCACCGCCCTAAACCCCAAAGGTCTGCGGGGATCTAACTGTTAGAATTCCCACAAGCAGCATGAATGGAACATTAAAATGGAAACTGGGGATTACATTCCGAAAATAAACAGCCCACTGGAGGGCAGAAAAATAAATGAAAATAACCAGCTGACAGTCGAAGGAAAAACTGCTGCATAAACTACAAATCCCAAGAGGCACGTAATTGAAGTGGGAGGCTCCTTGGGGGGCCAATTAAAGAACACGCAAATCAGCAGAAATGCAACGTGCAGAAACCTCGGACTGCTTGGTTTTCCCTCAGATGAAAGAGCAGGAGCTCTGAAACGCGTTAGGGACAGAATCAATTTGGATGCAAAAGCCGGTTTTAAATAAAAAGAGTTCTGTTGAACCTTCCATTCTGGAGTGGCGTCTTCAAGCAGCAGGGCAAACTTTGTTTGAATATATATATATATATATACACACACACACATGTATCCTTTCAGGCATAGAGTGACGAATAAATTATGCAAAAACAGAAGCAGAAAACTCTGGATAGTTCTCAGGTTTAGGTGGAAAGCAGCTCCTGTTTAGAGCACTCAACACCAGCGACACTCTAGATTTGCTCACCTCAAATGTCTGCTTTTCTATCAAAGTTTTTAAGCATAGGATTAGCACAGTGCTATCCACGCCGAGATAGAAATGGACAAAGTCTTTTGTCATTTCTACAGCAAAGTTTTAAAGCATAGGACTAGCACAGTGCTGTCCTTGCCAAGCTGTAAAACGACAAAAGCCATTTACCACTCCAGGCACAGTATTACAGCTTTGAATTGGTAAAATACCAACCAAGCCAACCTGAAATGAGTAAAAGCAACCCCTGACACAGTGTTTCGCTCTAATTAGAGCTCTTCAAAGAGGTATAGCTTTGTCCAGACACATATATGTGTATTGCTTTGTAAAAACATGTAGAATAATTGTTTAAAAAAAAAAATTAAGTACAACACTTGACAACCAGAATGTATCTAATGCATCTTTAATCTACATATACTTACTTCCTTTATGCATTTATATACCTTCCATGTACTTAGATCTATATATTTATTACTTTCTTCAAAAAAAGATTATTCAATGCACTACCCTATTTCTCACCCTATACTTCTATCAATATCTTTAATCTAAATATACTTCCTTCATTTATGCATCTATATACTTTCCATGTACTTATGGATCTATGTATTTATTACTTTCTTCTAATTCAGCATATCCAATGCACTACCCTATATCTCACCTTATACCTCTCAATATATCTTCTACCGCAACTCTCTGACTCATCTCAAACCTCTTTATACTACTCTTTCCAATGCACTACTCTATTTCTCACCCTATACCTCTATCAATATATCCTCTACATCCACTCGCTCATTCATCCCAAACCCCATACCACTACTATGATCCCCAAAATAGCCCTTTCTAGACTCTCCCCATCTCTACCCCTCCTTGCATCATCTGACACCTCTTTTACTATACCGATCCCCCAAAACAAGCCTTTCTAAACTCTTCCCTCTAACTATTCCCCTCCACATCCCTTTTATTCTTCTCTAGCCTCCACCTACAGGCTATGACCTCCAAAACAAAAAAACAACAACCAAAAGTCTAAATCCTTCACACTTCTATCCCTCCACTATCCTTTTCAATCAAAATAACAGACTAACATATCCACTTCTCAAATTTTATATTTCACTATACGAATTCACAGCTAATTCTTTATGGGTTCCAGAGTAGCATGCTACTCTCCGAAGCAAGCACTTCAACACCTCATGAGGGGTGGCAAGCACTATATAAATGCAAACATTTTTCCTCTTCTATCCCTCCGCTACCCTTCTCAATCTGAATAACTGACTAACATATCCACCACTCAAATTACTTTCATATTTCACCATACTTATTCAACACTAATCCTTTATGGGTTACGGAATAGTGGGCTACTCACCTAAAAAGCACTTTGACGCCTTGTCAGGAGTAGTAAGTGCTATATAAATGCAAGTACAATGCAATACAATGCAGCGCTGCCAGGCTGACCTGCCTAGCTTTCCCTGGCTCTAATTGGTCCGCATTAGTAGTCTGTACGTGTGTGCAGTCGTAAGGCCTGCTGCCCACCATAGCAAGGTTTACTGCCAGGCGGCAAGTGCAGTGTTAGTGCTGCTGAAGTTGATAAGCAAAGATCCCCAGTCACCTCATTTGTGGAGTAACGGTGTCTAAAAGGCTTCGGTCAGTGCAGGCATCATATTTGTTATCTCGCATTCCTTCCGCAACCACCCTGGGCCACTAAATGAAAGGACAATGAATATCACCTGTGACCTCCGCGACATGTGCTGGCTTGCCCTGGGGCTGTGTCGAGTGTCTAAAGGTGCAGGGTACAGCTCTGAAGATAGCGTGCCCTACCCTTAAGCCATGATTCTCTCTTACCGTGACTTCAATCTACAGCTCAGCTGCAGAGCAGTGGCATAACAAAACTTAAGTGTGCCCCCCTACAAAGGACATGGCGGAGGGCCCCCACACTCTGGACCCAGTTAGGAGCTCTCAGTCCAGGGGCCCGCCACCCATTCACAGTGCCGGAGGGGACCCCCTGGAGCTCACCATGGGGGCTGCAGGGGCTATTGTTACGCCAGTGCTGCAGATTAGATCTAGCGCCGATCTTTACTATTAGCAGAGTGGAGCCTCAGAATCATGAGGTCACCGTGCCAGTTTGCCCTCTTCGGACTGGCACCTGTCCCCAGCACATCACATCACTGTCTGAGCAGCTGTCTGCAGTGAAAGTGTCTCCACAGACTGCAGCTACAGAGACTAGGCCGAGCAAAGGAGGTACTATTTACCCAGTAACTCCATTGGTAAGTCAAAGAGAGTGTTTTGTTTAATGTTCCTGCTGGAGAGAGATGGGGTTTTGTCTAGTGCAAGTTTTGACTCACCATTAGCGCAGAGGGTTAGGGTTCCTACTGCAAAGAATGTTTGTCATGCATATCACAGAACCTAATGTTGCTAAAAGGAGTTAGTTCATTCTTATTAGTAAAGCCAACCTCAACCACTGTGGTACCTTTTAAATCCCGAGTTTGTGCCTCTCCAGACCAAATGCCTAAATATACTGACTGCTAGTAGTATCTGTGACATGTACCCCTATACCTTGCAATCCTCATTGTTTTATGGAACATTTTCTAGACTGATCAACCCGCATATAATTGATTGTCTCTGTGTAATCTGTCTGTGATGTAAAGTGCTCTGACACCCTGTGCTGGTATGAAAAGCTATAAAACAAATGAAATGTTTGGGAGAGAGAGGCTATGGAGAGATGAGGATATTTCAAACAAAACAAGGGAACCCGCAAGGTCGATAAGGACCTTGGGTATCAATTGGTTTTAGAAACAAAAGTCCTTAAAGAACATAATAAAGTCATGATAAATTTAGACTACAATCAGTGCTGTATTCAAGATGTCCAGCCGGACATTAATTTAATGCAACCAATGGAGAAATGAGGGGCACTATTGGACAGTGGTTGTGAGGAAAGCTGTGAAGGAGGTCATAGAGCACTAAAAAAGATTGTTGCACCGGGCGCCATCTGCTGGTCCTGAGAGAGTGAGTAAGTAATGTCTGTCACTCTGCTGTTTGAGATTGATAGTTTTGCCTAGTTGGGAAGGTGTTGTAATCGTTCTTTTTTTTTTTTTTTTTAAACCTTTATTTCTTTTATGCACAGTACACAGCTGTCTGCCTACAACCCATTGGGCCAGCCGCTATGACATTTAGCAGTATAACATCATACATTGGAGCTATCATCTTGCATGCAGGTTAAACGACCCGCAGCAGTTCAATGTGCATAAGGTAGAATTAAAGATAAGCATAGTAGGTTTCATTTTTAAACTTTTGATGAATTAAACGTACAACATAAAAAACCACACAAACACATGGCAAAAGTCAATTGCGGGGACTCAAGAGGAGAGGGCAAATAATCCCATTATCCTACAATAATGAAGCACATATCTCGGGTTGAAGGGTGGCGAGCGGCTCAATAAATACATATTATTAAAGACAAACGTCCGGAAAGTCAACTAAGGGGACAGTGAAATATCAATGGTGTAGTCCTGTGGGGGGGTGCAAATATTTCCACGATAAGCATTCAATTGGGTTGTAATCGTTCTTGACTATATGTATGTTTGGACTTTAATACTACATTGCTTATTTTAAAATGCAAGTGACAATCCGTGGCAGTATTTTGCTTGTTTAACTGTTTGTATGTTTGCATATGTGCACAAAATGTTAATAAAGTACTGACTCTGAAAGAGGTGTTTATTGTTTAATATCATGGATACACTGTAGGATCAGCTTACAAAGGCACTACGTTAGTGCTGTTCCATTACAGGTGCTTTGCAGCAGCAGTTTAAAGATCATCTTAAAGTTTCTCATTGCTCATATTTTTGTCATTTCTGATATTTATCTGTTTCCATGGACTTTATTGCTTGATTGTGCTCACCAGAAAGTGTCCCTATTTGGTCGTTGAATGTCACTCATAGGTGCATTGAAACCAAGGAAATGTCACACATATGCAGTCTGAAAACCTGGCAGCTATGCTCCTTGCTGTTGTTATTTTCCGAAAAGGGGGTGGTGATGAACAGAGTGTCTGAATTAAGCAGACCACTCTTACCCAGTCCAAAGATCAGGGCTTGATCCATCACCGTTTTTTAGCTCACTGCACCATCCTAGCTCAGAAGCTGGCTACATGCAAATTAGTCTGTCCCTGGCCCAGTGCATCATGGGAACAGGGCAGATCAGACTACCAAGCCAATTCTTATACTGGGAAGGAAACAAGCTTCCGGGGACCGGTTTCTGGCATTTCAGCCGTCTTCGGCCCGGCTTGCTTGAATCCTGATGGTGCAATGAGCAAGGGACTCACATCTGAGTATACCCTTCCACGCTTATGGTGGACAAAATGATTCAGAAAAGGGGGTAGTGATGAACAGAATGTCTGAATTAAGCAGACCACTCTTACCCAGTCCAAAGATCAGGGCTTGATCCATCACCGTTTTTTAGCTCACTGCACCATCCCAGCTCAGAACCTGGCTATATGCAAATCAGTCTGTCCCTGGCCCAGTGCATCATGGGAACAGGGCAGACTGTTCATCACCACCCCCTTTTCTGAATTGTTGTTATTTTCCAGCAAAACGCATGCCCCCCTGTGTTCTGCAGTATCTCATGGCCCAACAGAGCAGGCACTGAGGTGCTTTTCCATTTCTGGTGCTTTGCAGCAGTTCTAAGATCTTCTATGAGTTTCTTGTTGCTCAAATGGGTGTAATTTCTGATATTTATATGTTTCCCTCGTCTTCATTGCTTGACTTTGCTTGTGTGAAAGTGTCACTCATAGTTATTGAATGTCACTCATAATTACACTAATATTATGAAAATGTCACACATAAGCATTCTGAAACCTTGGCAGCTATGAAGATACACTCATATGATCTATGGAGTCGTGACATCTAGTATTAGTACTCACTGTTAACAGATGAAGGTGTTTTGAGGAATGCTTTACACATCTTGATGGAGCACGACCGGTTGTTCTAGCCCCTGACCCCAGCCAGACATGGAAGGGTGCAGTTGGGCTTGCCTTTGGCACGCCAGCAGCGTGCCCCATGTTCATCCACACCTCGATGTTCATCTCAGGGCGTGACCAGGAATAGCAATTAGAACACCAACTAAGATGGCTTCTCTAGTTTGTCTCAACAATAGACGCTGGTGTTAAACACAGCCAAGTGCCAAAATCTATTAAACAGACTTCTGTTCCCTAATAATGCAATCTGTACGGATTCTATCAATTTAGCTGCCTTCCCAGTTTCTTATTAAAACTTCCCTTTAAAACTCTCCAAGAACAGGCAAAATGCGGGCTCAACCGATAAAGTGCAAGTGCGGTAAGTAGATTTTCCTAATTCATGGACTGTAACAGCATTATAACAACTCCAGTAGTAACACAAACTCCTGCATAATGCCCCATACAAATACAACAAAAATACAGTACACTTTGTTTGGACTAGTAAATATGTGAGACTGACTCTAAGGAGTATTATGGGATGTTTTGCTTGCCAACTGTTTGCATTTTCTTTTATTCTGGGGTAGGCTTTCATGTAAAGCCCAGTCCTTACTATATTATTGGATCTGGTTATGCATAAGAACCTGGGGCATAAAAAATGTCTCTGTGAAAAATGGTTGCTTCTTCATTATATCTCCTTCTGTGTGTTTGTGTGAAAATATTTTTGAAAAAGTGGCTTCTTTACAAGCCCCATGCGCCGCTGGTGCGTCACTTTGTTCGACGCACAGGTGGCTAAGTGTGCTGCCCCATATTTACAAGGCAAGGACAGGGAGGCAGACTTGAAACTCGAGTGAGGTTTCAAAGAAGGTTTTTGGGTTGGTTACCAGGGCCCCGGGGATGTCAGCAACAGAAGCCCCTAAAGTGATGGAGGAAAAATTGGAAATAGAGGTGGCAAAAGGGAGAATTGTGGGCCCTTTTTTTGATTGGCCTTTGGCAGACTTGATCATGAAGGGTGGGGAGTTCAGTCTGATACATTTGTACTGGCCAGGGGGAGCTTCGGGTAATGATTTCATTGCAGCAGAAGACACTAAGGTATTGTATGCATCAGTGGAGGATGCCATACATTTGATGAGACAGTGTGGACAGGGAGCAGAGCTAGCAAAATGTGACATATAATCTGCCTTCTGGCAATCCACCCCGATGATTTGCGAGTGTTAGGAATGGAATTTGGAGATCCATTTACGTAGACAGGGTGCAGCCGATGGGCTGTCCCATTTTGTGTGCGTTCTTTGAGGCCTTTAGCACGTTCCTGTAGTGGGTGTTCACTAAGATGAGTAGGAATCAGGAGGTGCCCCATTACTTGGATTACTTTTTGTTTGGGGGCAGGGCGGAGTCTGATGACTGCTTTAGGGCTTTCAGCGATTTGAGACTATGGTAAATGACATGGAAGTGCAGCTGGCTCCCTAAAAGACTGAAGGCCCTAGTGTGGTGTACACGTTTTGTGGGAAATTGAGCTGAACACGGAACAGTTGGTGGCAAGATTGCCTCAGACAAAGGTGCAGGAGAACCAAAGATTCTTGACTGAAGTGATCGGTGAAAAGGAGAAATGAGTTGCGGGCAGTACAGAAGTTGCTTGGGTTTTTGTATTTTGCTTGCAGAATGGTGTGGGGATGTCGGACTTTTTGCAGGCGTGTGGGCATGGCAATGTCAGGGGCATTGTTGCCACACCACAGAGTACAGATTTCTTTGGCAGTGAGGGCTGACTTGCGACCTGGAAGACCTTCTTGGAAGACATCGATGGAGTGTCCATGATGTTTTTGGAAAAAACACATAGGTTGGCAGGTCCAGATTTTTTCGGACGAGGCAGGGGCGCATGGTTTCGGACTGCTTTGGGTTGGTAGGTGGTGTCCAGAACAGTGACTGGTGCACTTGTTGCAGCAGAGGCGGAGCATTGCCTTTCTTGAATTCTTCCCATTGCTGGTGGCTCTGACAGTGTGCAGAAGGGAACTGGCAAACAGGACAGTGCTATTCAGTGTGGACAACATGACAGTGGTGCACTTTGTGAATAAATAAAGGGCAAGAAATGTGAGAGTTTTGCGATTGTTGAGACAATTCATGCTGGGTTGTATGCATTTGAACGTTGTTTTCAAGGCAAGGCATGTACCTGGTATGAACAATCATATAGTAGACTCATTATCTCATTCACAGTGGCATCGTTTTTTTTATAGCTTGGTGCCAGAAACAGTGGACAACAAGACAACATTGCCTACAGACATTTGGGCCTGGGGGAGTGAGAGTGGTTGGTCTAGTTGAGAGGTCTTTGGCTGAGTCCACCAGAAGGAACTACAGTGTGGTATGGAATGAGTTTGGGGAATTTGGGGGACGTCCGCTGGATGTGATGATACATGATCACAGTGAACTTGATGGGAGAGTGTTACGTGCTGTAATGTATTGTATTGACAAAGGTTTATCGCCCATGACTATTGCGGGCAAGTTGATGGGTGTTTCTTTCTATGCTAAATTGTATTCAGGTTTTGACCCGGCCAGGGACATGATCTTGGGCCGAATTTTGAAAGGGGGGGGGAGAGGGGTGCAGAAGGGTCTGTGTTATGAGAAGCGATTATGTTTGATTTGTTGCGAGGTTTTCTTGCAGTGTTGCCTGATTTTTTTTTATGATTGGTTTGAAGTGGCTGTATTCCGGTTATGCATTATTTGGATGTTTTTTGGTGCCTTTGGCTTGTGAATGGTTGGGATCGGTCTGAGATGTAGGGGTGATGCATAGGGAAGTATGCATGGATCATGGACAAATAGGAATTTGGCTGCAACACTCCAAGATGAATCAGGCAGGGAGGGGCAAGTGGGTATGGTTGTCGGAAGGAGGTAGTCTTGAAGATTATCCGGTTCAGGAGTGGCGCAGGTTTCAGGAATAGCCCGGGCACAGGCAGGAGGCCATATTTTGCCGTTAAGGGGAAACAGGGTTACAGCATTTCAATTGTTAGCAGCAGGGCTGTGCATGGGGTTGTGCAGGCTTAGAGAAAGATCCAGCCAATTTTGGGACACATTGTTTTAGGATTGGGGTGGCGGCTGCAGCGGCACGCCTGGGGTGGGATTGCGGGCAGATATGTCAGTTTGGGAAGTGGAGATCGAGGTTTTTTAAGCGCTATGTGCTAAAATGAAAGGCTCTGCATGAGGTGTGGGGCGAGGGGTTGCAGCCAGCACTAGTTACCTTTTTTCTACCACAGGGTGCATGAGAAGTTCTGAGGACAAGCTGGTGACTTGGATAGTTGGACACTTTCGTGCACTGGGTGGCAAAATAAGCAGACCAGCAGGTTTAAGGACCAAGCCGGGGACTGCCAAGCAGCAGGCATAAAGAGCTACGGTGAGGAAAAGATGGGTTGCATTGAGGAAACTTGTTGCCCTTGTTGGCGAAGCTGGTGCCGTAGAGGGGCTGCCCAGACATGCTCCTGTTGCATTTGGGGGACAACGATTTGGTTCAGCTGTCGGTTTTGACTCTGCTGGAACACATGCAGTAGGACTTAGAGACGATTATGAAGACATTTTCGGGAACATGTTTGGTTTGGACAGAGTTTGGGCCATATGTATCATACAAATTCGCATCCGCAAAGGCCGAAATTCGCAGAATTTCAGCCTTTGCGAATGCGAATTTGCTAAATGGGATGTATGAATGAAAATCTGGTGAAAAATAAGGAATCGCAAAATTTGCGATTCCTTATTTTGCAATTGCATTTAAAGGAATCGCAAATTTTGCGATTCCTTAAATGCAATGTATGAAGCAAAAAAAAATTGCTAATTGTCCTTAAGGGATCGCAAATTACCACCAACTTCGGGTTGGTGGTAATTCGCGTATTTCTTGAAAATGCCCATTTTTGCATTTTTCTTAGTGCCATGTGACGCACATACATGCCCTTAGGGCATGTATGTGCACCACATGTGCACCCATACTTATTTCAGGGGTGTAACAGGATGTCCTTTGGACCCCCCTGCACCCTTGAAATTATTCTCAATTTGCGATTAGCAAATTGCGAATCGCAAATTGAGAATAAATTCCCATTCCTTCCTATGGGCCAGGAGGCCCATAGAAATTAATAGGAAAGTATTCCTTAATTGCCAATTCGCAATTTGTGAATTCGCAATTAAGGAATATCAAGAAATCCCTAAAAAATTTCGATTTTCTCGATACATACCAATTAGTTATTCTGAAATAGCGATTTCTTAAAAATCGCTATTACAGAATCGCTAATTGGTATCTTGATACATATGGCCCTTTGTGCTGTGTAGACGCTGGAGAGGTATTTTGTTTAGGAAGCAAGGGACCCCTATCTAACATCTAGCTAAAAATAGGGAATAATAGAACATTAAGGAAAGATGTAGCTAGATTTTTATTTCAAAGTTCTGTCTATTTTATGTTATATCATGTTACAGTGAAAGAGACAAAGACCATGAAGGTATCACCCTTTTAAATAAAAATGGGTATACACAGATATAAATATCAAAACATATATTTTTTATTTATTGTTCTTGTTTTGTATATATATTATTCTTTTCTACATTATAATTTATATTTATCATACAGGTACATTCATAATTGTATGTCCAATATACATGATAGACGTAAAGATGATGGAGGCAGTGCGGCATGTGTCAAACTACGCTCGTTTCGGCATACGTGCCTTCATCAGGTAGCCGTCTATTGCACTAGAACATATAATCAAAGAAACACACAATAAATTGATATTTAATTAGCTATTAGATGGTCACATCTTAATTAATATATATTTTAAAAGTCTTTATACTGTAACATTCTATCATTATGTACAATATGCAAATTCATATTTGCAATTTTCAAATCGCCACACTTTATAATATATAAAGTTGTGTGTTTCTTTGATTATATGTAACATAATATAACATAAAATAGACAGAACTTTGAAATAAAAATCTAGCTAAATCTTTCCTTAATAGACGCTGGAGAGGGGCAATGAAACTTGAGGTGATTGGCACAGCTTGGCGGTAGCTCAACATGGCAATGAGGGTGTTTTGCATGGCCAGGGACATTAAAGTGATAGCAAACGGGGCATAAAGGAGGAAGATCAGTATCTTTTCAGGATGATCAGGTACACCTTTGTCAGATGGGGAATGCATACTATATGATAGAGATGAGGGATGTGGTGAGTAAATTGTGGAACAAAATAATCTGGTGTAGGAGAACATACAAATGAATGTGTTGGACCGTGCTGACAGGCTTATCGAACCCTGGGGGGCATTAAGGGAGCACAGGCGGAGGAAGATGGTGTGCGTGATTCCTTAATCAGGTCAAAGAGTTTCATTGGAGGGTGTTTGGTCTGGGAAGGGAAGGAGAGATTGGGTAACTAGAAGGAGTCAGTGAGTGAAAGAGGGAAGAATGAAGCTGGGTATTGGGGTATTGGGGTGAAAGTTGGTGTGATGTGAGAATGGTTCGGTGAGGGGAATGTCATACTTAGGATGTTTATTATTAAAGTTGATGAACTGTTTTTGCAACCCTGTCCTAATAAATGAGCTGTTATGCTAAATGGTGGAATGACGTGTGTTTATTGCACGAACAATGCTTTCGCTGTTTATGTCCCAAAAATGTGGGAAAAGTAAAAAAAATGTTGGAAATAATGTTAACACAAGGTCGGTATTTTCCTGCACGTTTGACAACGGGTCCTCCTTCTTTAGTCGGAGGGGACACTATTTGAAGGTTTGAGGTAAATCATACTTTATACTCATAACCCTTATTTAAACCATTAATTGTTCTCTCCACACTCCCCGATAAGAGCGTATTAGAAGTTGATTCGTGAATCCTTAACTCCACGAGAGGCTGTTTACTAATCCTTAACACCGAGGACCCCAATTAAACAGCTGGCTGTGATATGAATCCTTTTTCCATGTGTCAGAGTGTGTGCCCTGAGGGAAGAGTCGGTGGTGGAGGCTGAATCCCCTCTCCGGGGTCAATAGGGGAGGATTTGACACCCTAGCAGCCATGATATGTCTCTGGGGTGGGTTTCAATATCCGTTCGTCTCTGCTTGCAGTTCAAGAACCTGATACGGTGTTTGGGTGGGTTCCTGGAACGTGTATTGTGTTACTTCCTGCTTTCTAGGATAGGACCCTGACCCCAACCTGTAACCTTGCCCCTCTCCCGTGCCCGCACATTCTCCGGACTCCTTACTCAATCTGTCAACTACTCAGCAAGAACACTCTATTCCCTCCCCCAGGACAGGTTCTGTGTGCCTCAGGCTCTATGCCATCACTGCTTCTTCCCCTCCTCAGCCTCCATGTTTTCCTCCAATACCACCGTGGAGCGCTCGGTTCGTTTTCCCCTGCCCTGCGCATGGGTGAGTAGCTCATTCAGTCCGGGGGTTGTTTTCGTTGCATGCTGGGATTTGTAGTGCTTTAGAAATAGCGTCTGAATTCCAAGTACGATCCTGTACTACTGAGGCAAGGATGTTGGAAACTTGACAGTTCTGTCCCCAGGCTCTCCCTTGTGTGCTCAACACCGTCCTGCCTCGTCCCACACACAGTTCCGGACGGGGACCACCCAGCACAGCACTGTGAAGGTATGCTCTCCTGGCACTGTGGATGAGATGACCAGATGAATTCATGTCACCTGGACACCACTTTTCAATTCCTGTGATTTGAATGTACATACCTTTATCAGGTGTTTAGGTCCTATTGAAGCAAATAAAATACACCAAAACTACAACTCCCAGAATGTCCAGATTTGTTAAATCAAACCCCAAACTGAAAAGTTGTCAAGGTGACGTCATCTGGTCACCCTAACTGCGCAACTCTTTCCCCGTGGCACTGTCTTGAGTTACGCCCGCATGTGTGGGTACCCACTACCCTCCGCCCCCAATGTGTACCTCACGAACCTCTTTGTCTCTTATGGGACCCTCGAGTCCCCATAGCTACGAGGTGCAATGTGCCTCCATGGTTGCGAGAGCCCATTGCGCATAGTACCCCCTGCAGGCAATTGTTTCTACGATAGCGAGCGCCCCTTGTGGACATTGCTTGCTACTACGCGCGTGCCCCACGGTTACGCGTGGCCTCTGGGCCCAGTGCTCGGAGCAGGAAGCAGTCCCTCGGGTTGCGAGCTCCTTCTATGGACCGTGCCCCCTTCAGGGAGCGGTTTCTTTGATTGCGAGCGCCCCCTGCTGACATTGCCCCACAGACCACCCTCCTCCAGAAGCTCTGGGTGTGCAGAGGTGTCGAGGGAGGGGCACCCTGACAAGTGGCACATATGGTTAGTCCGAGCGAGAGCCCTGCTGGGGCCTCGGGAGTCCAAGGCTCTCACCGAGCCCTGAAAAGGTCTGAAAAGGCTAGGGAGTAAAAATACCACGGGCTCCCGGAATAGCAGCTGCAGGAGCTGCCTTATGAGGAATCAATCACACGGAGGCCTGAGGTGGAGGGAGGCATGGACGGAGCGAGGCCTATGGAGAAGGTGCAAGAGATGAGGGGGCTGGGGCAGAGTGCGTCCTGGAGACACGGGAAAGCACCGAGGGATCGTTCCCTGGGTGGGGCATGGAGGGAATCCGTGGCGTGGCGTAAAATGATGCCCACTCCCCGCAGAATGTGAAGGGCCCCTCAGTCTCCCTTATCATAGATATGTAGTATTGGCCAGGGCGCAATGGGGCCCTCTGTAGTGATTTTACCCCCCTGAAGGCTTGGGGCACCCCTAGACCAGGAGCCCCTGGGGAAGATCTGAGAGTGCCTTGAGGCAGGGGCAAGCGCTGCAGTATTCTTGGAAGTGGCGCGAGCCCCTGGGTAAAGAGGCAATACCCAACAGCCCTAGCGAGTAGTGCAAATATGTGGGCCGCTCCAGGAAGGGGGCGCCCTGGCCTTGGCCCCTGGATCTGTCTGAGGGGGCAACGAGTCAGAGGAGGCAAGAACTGAAGGTGCCACGAGAACTATGACTCACCAAGCAGCCTTGGGGAAGCAAAGAGAAGCAGGAACACACCTGGGGGCACTCTAAGAGGCAGCAGGGGTGATATCATCCTGATTTTAAAAGCGCAGGGCTCCCTGCCAATGCACATCAACACTTCTTCCCGAGTAATTCAACACTATTACATCATTGCTGTGCCGAAGGTCTGATACTCCTCTGCCAATGTCCCTCAATCCCGGTATGTACCATCCTCTGCTATTCAAACAACACAGCGCTCTGTCAATGCACCTCAGCCCTACCCTGAAGCTGCAGCAGGGCCTCCATTTTCGTGCTGAATAAACATACAGGCCCCACAGTACACATCAACCACGACCTGACAGCTGTTTCTGTTGCATTTATTATCATTAACTCTCAGTTACTACTATTTTTAGCTGTCTTTTGGAGAACTGCTCTTACCAATATATTCAGGGCTTTAAGAGGGCCGGGGCGCAGACAGGTTAGTGATTAAAAACGGACAATGAACAGTCCCGTTTGGGCCCTATATTCACGTCTTTACCTTTAATGGCAATGAACACTGATCGATTTTTGAACAATTAATGTAAAAATGTTAATGTATTCCATATCATTATTTAGTTCCTGGTTGCATTACACATGTTTAATTTAATCTTGCACCACAGTGTTGATCGGGTGACACACTAGAGGGATCACAAACATTTAGTCAGCGCGTTTAAGTCACTTCCTTAATTATACAGGCCATTCCCTATTCAGTGACCCCCACTTTTTGCATCCCATTTATAAAGCCATGAATATATTACATATTTATATAGTGAACTTCAGCTCAGGATGGATGGCTTTGTTGTCCATCTCCCTTCCCTGCTCTTGATTCCATGGCCTTCCTTCCAGGAGCATTTCAGCCTCACATTGTTTTGCTTGGTTGATAAATAAGGACCCTAATTAAACAAGTGCATATATTTTAATGCCCCATTGAGGTGAAATACATGATATTTCTCGCACTGAGGGAAAGAAAAGCTTAGCCCGGGTCTGTGTACAATTTATATATTTACTACAATGTTAACAAATATTTTCAAGACTAGTGCGCTGTTATCCATGTAAGTGGCATTTACATACCACAATCCTAGCCAAAGGGTATCAGAGACATGAACAGGGTCAAAGGTAAGGACACAGTCAACATGTGTTAGGAGGTGTTTCTGGTTTGTGGATCAGTACTGTATCATGATGTATTGTCCTTTAAAGAGGTGACCGACTATTCAGCCGCTTCCTAAATTGAAGCGGGTTGGGGATGTCTGAATTGATACAGGGATGCTATTCTGGATCATTGGTGCATAAATGGAGAAGACCCTTTGCCTTGTTTTTTTTTTTACTTGTTCCTCTCCCATCTGAAGGTGTCCTAGCAGCGGTTGTGCAGAGAACCACTGGAGATAGTGAGCTTATCTTCCAAGTAGGCCAGGATGCTAGTCGTGATGGCTTTGTAGATGATGCAGCTGTTTTTTGAAGGTGATGCAGGCTGGCTTTGGGGTGTCTGTGGGGTGATGTAATTATATGTCTTCAAGCCCTAATGAGGTGGGCTGCAGCATGTAGGGTGCCATTAAGGGGGTCTGGTGGAGATTTAAAATGCCAAAATGTTTTCCCAGATAGCCAGTGCAAGACATAAGGTGTGTGGAACAGAAGATTATTGAGGAAGAAATATATGAAAGCAAGCAAAACTGTTGATGATTACTATTAAAGGCATTCCCCAAGTAACTGTAAAACTAAGCTTTGGGATTCAGTGAGGTGCATCCGAATTCTGATACATTTACCTTTTTTATTTCTAAGATTATAAGGCACTTGCACAAACAAAGCTTTATTATAGGGTGCTCTCTGATCGAGATTATCGTTCTGGGATTTTTCAGCCCAAATTTAAATTGTTAAATATGAAACTACCAGAATGCCATGATATGTAGACTAAAGGGCATGTGCCCACAGCCAAGGCTCCAATGTCCCTCACTAACCTACATTGCAGCCTTTTAAAATTAGCATTCTAATTATTAGTATACACTTAGTTCTAAGTACATTTCCTTTTTTAAATTAGCATTTTGGAAATTTGATTAAGAGTTTCGAGAGATGTATATTCTTTCACTTGCATTCAATAATTTTTCTCAATTTTTCCCAAAGTATGCATTTTTAAGTGTGTACATAAACCTAGAAAGCACACATCTAAATTCAATTAAATGATTCTGTGAGCCTGGCTCAGTAACCGGCCCTTTCCCTTGGACCTCAAAGAGCTGGAATATTGCTGCAAGGCTCAGGAAAGGTAGACCAGCCCTCTATGGCTGCTACCTGGCCATTGATTTACCAATGTCAATACACATTTTCATCTCTAAACCAGAATGAAAATTAGACAAAAGAGGACATCTTTTTTTCTGTTTTCAACAGGAGGACCAAGTTTGATTTGGCATATGGCTGGTCCTTGTCTGTAGTGGAGTGAGTAAAACAATTATGGCCTGGAAGGATTTCTACAACAATTTCCCGGGA
Organism: Lissotriton vulgaris; assembly: GCF_964263255.1. NCBI lineage: Eukaryota > Metazoa > Chordata > Amphibia > Caudata > Salamandridae > Lissotriton > Lissotriton vulgaris. The sequence goes on from NC_141697.1 coordinate 581,034,391, forward strand.
ATTAAATGGATTCAAGCATTCCACACATGCACACTTGTCACCTTTTCCTCCTGTGCACTTTTTACTACCTCATGTATTTTTGGTAGCTCACATTTTTACTACCTCATGTATTTTGTTTGCTCAGAAGTGTCACTATTACCTTGTCTACCTCATGTATTTTTGGTTGCTCACAATTTTTACTACCTCATGTATTTTTGTTTGCTCACAATGATCACTTTACCGTATGTAACGTAACGTATGCTTTTGCAATCTGCTGTTCGTGTAATGTTCTCAGTTTGTATCATTTCTGTTCCTATTGTAAAGCGCTCTGACGCCTTCGGGTAAAGTCCGCGCTATATAAAACTGCATAAATAAATAAATAAATAAACATGCCCTTGTTCTCAGTGAAACCCAGGAGGAGCAATGGGTATGTCCAGGTGTCTGCCCCCTAAATCACTGGATCATACGATGCAATCTGCACCTCATCGAAGAGGCCATATGCTATGCTGATAACAGTATCTCTTCTCTTTAAAAGAAACGTCTGAACGCCTCACCCTCCTCTTCGTTGGGAGCGATACAATGTTATGTCGTATGCTGAAGCTGATTACAGCGCGGCTGTTCCCGTTCTAAGATGGCCACCAGCTGCCTCGGGGCGCACGTTAATTTCCGCAAGCTGCGTCCCCTTCACTTCCGGTCGTTTGCCCTTCTGCCGAAGCACGTAGCTGACACCATGTCCTCCGCTGTGACTCGTTTTGTGGCTCCTTTCCTGAAGGGAAGCAGAGTGGTCGTGCCTCAACGGGCTGGTATCACCTCCAAGCCCGCCAAGGGCAACGTGTCTGGTATGGTAAGTATGCTTCATCTGACCCCCGACCTTCTGTCCCGCCAGCGGCAACCGAATGGTCTGGGCCTGCCACTCTGAGCTTTACGCCCAGTTTCCAAAAGTAAAGGAGGCAGTCCCCAATTTGCTCCTCGATTTTAGTGGAGGGGCGCGCGCATCCCTTTATTGCGGCGACTCATTTCTCGTTGCTTCTATAGCGGTTTGTGCACGTCAAACCTTCTGCAGTCACGTTAGTTCCATAGTCTTGTATACGGTTGGCTTTTTAGGATCGCGTTTCACAAGAGAATTCTGTTCTATTGATTTTATTATTCTATGTACAGTAGTTGGGAGTTTTATAGCTGCCAAGGTTTCAGATTTGTATGTGTGACTTTCACAATTCCAGTGTAATTATGAGTGGCACTTTCTGGCGAGTAAAATCAAGTATTTAAGGCGAGGGAAACATAAGTATCAGACATTAACCCCATTTGAGCATTGAGATCGCATGAATCATGCTGTGTGTGTTACCCAAGACCATTCATTAAAGGGCGGGGGCCATTTAGTAAATGATATAACAATAGGTATCAACTTCCAAGCAGACCTCATCAAAGAAAGAAAATTCAGGAATGCTTCTTGGTGGTGGCTATTAGGGGTGCAGAAGAGGCCTGCTGCTTTCCCTTCAGAGGATGCCCCTTTAAGAGAGAGAGAGAGAACAATCTCTCAGCCAGGCAGCCGTTCTAAGGGATTAGGCGGCATTAGTTAATGTCTTTGCGTTTATCTGTCTGCAGAGATAGTCTTGTTTTGACAGTTGTAGTCAGTTTATTTGCATTATTTTCAAGTTATTTGAGAGCATCAGCGAAGCCGAGAAAAGCCTGGAGAATGTGGTTTGAATTCTTATGATCTATTGAACTTGTTTTAAATCAAGTCATGTCTCACTTGGGTATCGGAGGGGTTCTTTCATGGGGAAGGTTTCCCTTTTTTATGTTAAAAATAAAAGCAATGGCATAATTCCATTACAATCCTTAAAATTATTACTCTTTCCTTGAATAGCATTTTGCATTTAATTCTGAAATTGCAAATGCAACACTTCCTTTTATGGTTGTGCTGGGGCAATGATAGACATGTATTTGCAGTGCTTTGTGTGTGTGTGCATGCGCTATGGGATTGTGCACCTAAGGTGTTTGTTAAAACGCAGTGGCTGTAATGTAACCTCCAAAGTAATATATCCGCCCAGTACATTCCAGTGGCAAGGACTCCCGGGCCGCATTTCAATGTCAGGAGATGCTTGTCACAAGTGCCTGATCCCTAAAGTACTCTGAGACGACTCTGGCTTCACCCCACCTTAAATGTGCCTTGCAGCCCATGGAAAAAATGCTTTCTATTTGTTGAAATGCAAACAGGCGATGCATCAGCAAGCACATTCCACCAACCTTCCTTTCGACTCGCTGCTTGGTTCTTAAGCTGAGAGTAAGCTACTCCTGAAGAACAGAACCCCGCATTTCCCAGCCTGAAGGAAATCCTTTCTATCTCGCCAACTTCACTTGAAGTGCGACTTGCTGCGCTGCAATGGCAGTGACGTCAGTCCGTCTCTATTCCTCTCTAAAACATTGAATTTGCAAACCTGGGGGTCGTTTGTTTCTGTTGTAAATGAAAGCAGAGGCGGCACACCAGCGTCGTGAAGATCAGGGTAGTTTATTTAGTCAGTCAGTAGAAAACCCGACCATCGTGCACAAGATCTAACGGGCAACTGTCAACCGTTAGATGGAACACAGGACATGTCACAGAGCGGAGCAGCGCGAGCACAGCGCGTGACACACGTCATGACACAAGGCAAAAGGATGAATATAACACATCTCCTTTTCTTAAACAGAGAAAGGAAATGACACAGCAATAGAAATAGGTCGAAAGCTCACAGTAACTTTTTTCGAAGAAAAGCTGGTACACCAGAAAAACAAAGCATAATTGAACACATTACTTGCTCTTGGAAAGCAGAAGAAAATGAAACAAGGCATTCAACCCCACATTCTCCCTTAAACAGACAAAGTTACACATAGTCCTTCAAATAAGCAGGAACAACCCTGCAGCGAAGAGGTCTGCCAGCTCTATCAGCAACCACATCCTTAGAAGTTTGAGCTGAAGGAACAGACCTAAGCTTTCTTTGGTAAAGTGCTACCCTGCGGAGGTTCCACGTTTGGCCATTTTGTAGCTTGACATAGTTGCCAATCACGGACTTCACCTGGTAGGGTCCCCTAAATTTATTGAACATCTTCAGGTTACCCCCAGGTTTGACTTTTACCAGGTCCCCTTCAGCTATTTTGGAAAGAACAGCTTTGCCCCTGGAGTCACCTCCCACACCCTTTCCCTTTTCATGTAGCCAAGTGGGAATGAGTTTAGTGCCTGGCACCCTCCCCCTCATGAGCTCAAAAGGTGTGGCAGACATGCTGCTATGAACAGTGGTACGGTATGCCCACAGCATTTCTTTGATCTCCTTCTGCACAGGGCGACCTGACGCTAAAGCGAGCTGCATGGTACCCTTAACAAGCCTATTTACTCGCTCACAAAGTCCATTCCCTTGTGGGTTGTAGAGCGATGTACGCAAGTGTTTCAATCCAAGGAAAACAAAATACTCCTCCATGATGGCAGAGGTAAGTTGCGTACCATTATCAGTTAACACCATTGAAGGAATGCCCTCACGTCGGAATATCTCATCAAGAACCTTGATAGTGGACTCTGCAGTAATGCTTTTCATGAAAGCAACCTCAACCCACCTAGAGGTTGAATCAACCACAACCAAGGCGAATTTTTCAACATCCACCAGATCATGAAAAGGACCAATGAAATCAATGCAGATCTTCTGCCATACACCATCATCTGCAATAATCTTTCCCACACCATCTTTACTAGCACAAACCTGTAGTCTCTTTTCAGACTCCTTGCACAGCTGGCATTGTTCAACCCAAGCCTTCACCTGTGCATCTACACCGGGCCACCAAAAATTAGCCTTGACACGTTTGCCAGTGAGGGTTTGGCCAAGATGGCCCTCATGCGCCAGTGCAATGATACGGGGTCTAAGGGACGCTGGAGGTATATATTTCTCACCTCGCACAAGGATATGCTCACCCTGTAAAGAAATTTCATCCTGTAACTGAACGTAAGGCCTAAGATCTGGTGAGACAGTACTCTGCCTTGATACCCCTTCCCTGCACATTTTAACTAAGCCAATCATGACAGAATCTTTCCCCATTTCCTCAATCCACTCCCTCCTAGATATGGAGCTGGGTAAATCACCTTCCAAATCATCCAAAAACGCAACTACATTTTCAGTCACTAACTCTTTGGGTGGTTCTTTGGTGTCAGGTAATCTAGAAAGACAGTCTGCAACGCTGTTGCACCAACCAGGCAAATATTCCACACTACAAGTGAACTCTTGTACACAAACAGCAAGTCTCGCTAATCTCCCAGAGCAGTTCCTAATCCCCCCAGGGGCCAAGACCTTTAATAGGGGCTTATGGTCAGTCCTGAGTGTGAAGGTGATTCCCCACAGGTACACCCTGAAATACCGAGTTGCCCACGCGGCAGCGAGAGCTTCACGCTCTATGACCGAGTAGTTCCTTTCGGTCTCAGTCAGAGACCGTGACGCAAACGCAATAGTGTTCTGTTTGCCACCCCCTTTCTGTGTTAAGACCGCACCAATCCCGAAAGAACTTGCGTCAACAGTGAGGATGGTGTGATAAGACTGCACAAAACTTGACAGAATATTGGCATCTAAAATGTTCTGTTTGATTAAAAGGAAAGCATTCCTCTGATCCACTCCCCAAATGAAACCTTTCCCTTTCCGCATGATAATACGCAAAGGTTCAACCTTTTCCGCAAAATTCTTTACGAATTTCGCATAGTATTCAACCATGCCCATGAAGGATCTTAATTTGTCTTTGTCATCGGGTTCCGAAACATTACAGATTGCACTCACAAGGTCTTTTTTGGGTTGTATACCAAGACCAGATACATGGTACCCTAAATAGTCCACTTCTTTAACAGCAAAAACACACTTTTCTCTGCGTAATGTTAAGCCAGCCTTTGAGAGAGCAGAGAGAACTTTGTCCAGAATAGCATCATGGTCACCCACATCCGAACCATGAATCAGGATGTCGTCCTGGAAAAATACTACCCTTTCAATGTCTTTTAATACATCCGTAATGATTCTTTGAAAAGCACTTGCTGCAGAACAGAGGCCAAAAGGAAGTCTTTTAAATTGGTAAGTACCCTCCGGAGTGATAAATGATGTGAATTGCTTAGAGTCCGGATGAAGCTTTACCTGGTGGTATGCACTGCGAAGGTCTAACTTGGAAAACACTCTTCCTCCGCCCAAACTCAGAACAATTTCGTTTATGTTCGGAAGCGGAAAGCTATCCATTATCACCGCTTTGTTGAGGCTTCGCAGGTCCACACAGAAGCGCAAAGATTTGTCCGGTTTTTGTGTAATCACAACTGGACTCAACCACTGTGTGGCCTCTACAGGCTCAATTATGTCATCCTCTAATAGCTGCTTGATGATTTTATTGACCTCATCTCTTGCAGAAAGAGGTATCTTCCTTGCAGTGTGTTTCACAGGTGCTACATCTCTTTTAGTTTTAATGACATGCAGATAACCAATAGCTTCCCCCAACTTCTCATTGAAGATACACTCATGCTTTTTAAGAATAGCTTCTAAATTTCCATGGACTGTAACACAAGTATTTTCAACATCAATACACATCACAGGTGGATCAGCTCTCGGGTTCACTCTAATGTTAAGTTTATACTGATGTAACCACCCTAAAATGGCAGGGCCGTGTGGGGACACATAAACCTTCCCTTGAGTGACCCTCCCTTTAAACTTTATGTTTGCCTCAAAATACCCAAGGACACCAATGCTCACACCCTGGTAACCCCTTAGTGTGATGTCAGATTTGACTAAAGTAGAAGCAGAATAAGATGAATTGTACAAAATCTTAGAGATGATTGTGTAAAGTGATCCGGTATCCACCATTAAATTGATAATGACACCATTCACTTCAAAATCTGCCTTAGGCCGAGATAAAACAACATCCTCTTCTGACTGCATGTTGCCAGCAGACGTAATCATCATAACTTCTGCTTCATCATCAGTGGCTTCACCCTCAACCAAAGCAACTTTTTTTATACCCACTGTCCTACACATTCGTGCATAATGCCCTTTCTTTCCACATTTTAAGCAATCCCTAGTCAAAGCTGTACAATTTTTGGAATCAGCTAAGTGAAAAGGGCTTCCACACCTATTACAAGATCGTGTGGCTGGTCTAAACTTGCTAGTCCCACTTTTATTAAACGAGGATGCAAGTTTCCCCCCCTTGTTTGTTTGTCTCCCTTGTATTAAAGCTATGCTCTCTGAAGTATCTGCCTGTAGGCTTGCAACCTCTTGATAACTAGTGTGTCCCAGTTGTATTCTCTTAAGTTCCTTCATGCACCGATCGCTTTCCTCAGCAACTTTTGCAATGGTAATTGCCTCAGTAAGGGTGGGGTTTTTGGCTGCCCACAACTTCTCCTGTGTCTTCTTACTAAAACACTGTACAATTAATTGGTCGCGGATCATCTCATCCTGTATGTTCCCAAATTGACATTTCATAGAAAGTTCCCTCAGCCTGGAAACAAATTCATCAATAGTTTCACTTTCTTTCTGAGGAGCAGTGTAAAACTTATGCCTGCGCATTACAACATTTTCTTGTTTAGCAAACCTAGTGTAAAGTCTAAATAAAGCATCTTTATAAACATCATCAATGTCAAGAGGCGGATCTGGCAAATATTTAAACACCCTTTGACCCTCTTTGCCTAAAGCACCCAGTAATAAGGCTTTCTTCCTGATGGCAGAAAATTTTGTACCATCTAAGGCTATTATATAGTTCTCAAATGCCTCACACCAGTCATCCCATTCCATTGAAGGTTCACCAGGGGCACTCAGGAAGGGAACAGGCACTTGAATGGCATTGCTCACATTCATAGTGAATACCCAGGAATGACGCGATAACAATAACTTAAACAGCCAAAATTTAAACAGTTTGCAAAGTTCGCAATGTCTTATTTCAAAGTGTGTGTGTCACTGACATTTGAGTAACACACTGTACAGAAGTCAATTATAAGTGAGTGTGTCACTGTAGACCAACGACAGTAGACTTTGTTGGCAAAACGTCTTAAAGACAACGTGACACACCAAAGCGAACTTGCAAGGAAGTGAGTGTGTCACTGCAGAAAGAATAGCGGTGGTATCTTTTCCTTTTAAACCGCTTTTCCCTAGGCTGCGCGTTTCCCTTTTAAGGCACTCTGCCTTGCGAGCAGTGGGGCTCACTAGTATCGCCTTTCCTTCAGAGATAATTTCCCTTTTAAAGCCAATGGCAGCAAGGGGCGCTGTTGCTTGCGTCGACGGGTTAAGAAACCACAGTCAGCACTCCGTCGCGCTTGGAGGAAGGAGTCTTAAGTTCACTTCCCTTCACGGTGAGCGAGTTTGTAACGTACCTTCTATCGAGGCTTACTGTCAAACCGCTTTCTTCTTTAAACAATTCCTCCGGTCGGGTTTTCTCTCTCACATCGTCTCTTCTGGGAAACGCTTCTCCTCACATTACGCTCCGCCTTGAGCAGTCGCTTGTCGCCAAAATGTTGTAAATGAAAGCAGAGGCGGCACACCAGCGTCGTGAAGATCAGGGTAGTTTATTTAGTCAGTCAGTAGAAAACCCGACCATCGTGCACAAGATCTAACGGGCAACTGTCAACCGTTAGATGGAACACAGGACATGTCACAGAGCGGAGCAGCGCGAGCACAGCGCGTGACACACGTCATGACACAAGGCAAAAGGATGAATATAACAGTTTCGTTAACTTTATTTCGGTCAAGGACCATAAAAGTGCAATAAAATATGTACAGGCACAGAAATAAAATCATAGGTACATAGAAATGTAAAAAGTTATTAAACGTTAGTTATCAAAAATGAGAAAAGATGAGAAGCAATTGACCATTATTTCTTAATAATAAAAACAGTTCTCCGCCACATTTCAAGTAAAAATCGTGAGACAGCAAAAACAATGGGAGGGGCGGTGTCGTAGGTTAAAACTCTGCAAGCTTGTACACATTGTCTGAAACCCAGGTTTTTGCACAATGGAATAATCCAGCATGTCCGAATTTCGCTATATGCCGGACAGAAAAAGAAGATATGTACAATGTCTTCCCTACAGTAATTACAAGCAGGGCAGTTGGCCTCCATCGATTTTGCCCATCTGGATGTCAATGCCTCAATCGGTATAGAGCCGTGCCTCAGTTGGATGTAAAGTTTTCTTGCAAGTGGAGGCTGCACTAGGTCCAGGAACACCTCCGTCCTGGATTCGGCTTTCATCAGTAGGAACTCAGTAGACAGCCTGCCCAAGGAAGTCGAGCAATATAGTATTTTGAGGTTATGTGACCTTACGACCGCCACTAGTACAGACCGTTGCATCCTCGTGCAGCTGTCCTCTGGTGTGTCCCATAGTTGGGGTAGACCAATTTGGTAGAGGAGAGCCTTTACATGTGCCAACCAGGGTATGTTCTTATTCTTTAGCTGCCCCCAAATTGTAATGAACTCTGCTCTAAAGGATACGAGCTCCGGCACAGACCAGAGCCTTCTCCAGTAGAGCAGAGGTCGTGCAGCTACCAATTCTTTAATGGGTTCCAAACCCAGATCCAGGCGTAGTGGTACGAGGGGCGTGCTTTGGGGAAGGGCAACCAGATGTCGCATGAAGGTCTGTTCAACCTTCAGTAAGTTGCATACGTTTGTGTGTCCCCAAAGTTCTGCAGCATACAAAGCTGCAGACCTGACCTGTGTTTTATATATCTCAAAGGCAGGGGTAACTGGTTTAAAAGTTGAGGCTCTGTGAAATCTGCCTATGCCTCCCATAATCTGTGCAAGTCTCAGGGAAGATTTAGAGACTTGGTGGTTCCATGCAAAGTGCTCAGTCAACGTGACCCCCAGGTATATAAAAGTCTTGACTCACTCTAGTGGAGTTCCATTCAGTGTGGGATTTGGGTGAGTGTGCCTCGGGGGGGGTTGAAAATCATAAACTTGGTTTTCTCCAAGTTGACCTCCAATCCCCGAGAGGCACAAAAGGAGACAAACTCGTCCAGGACCCGCTGGATGCCCGATGATGTGTGCGACAACAACAAAGTGTCGTCCGCGAACATCAGAGCGGGCACCCTACCAGTGGCCAGGCGCGGAGCATCGTTATCCCTAACACGATTACGTTTATCTATCAGACCATTGACATACTGGCTGAAAAGAGTAGGGGCCAGTACGCAACCCTGGCGTACGCCCCGGGTGACAGGGAAGCGAGCTGATAATTCCCCGTTCCTCCCACACCTCACCTGTGCGTAATTCCCAGTGTGAAGTCTGATTAGGGCATCTAGTAAGTAGGGGGGGAGACCAAGTTCGTCCAACACTGTCCAGAGCCTCTCCCTAGGGACCAGATCGAATGCGGCCCACAGGTCCACAAAAACAAGGTAGAGGCTGCCACCCTCTACTCTTGCAGTTTTCCAGTATAGGACCTGGAGCCGGAAGATCTGGTCCAAGGTCGAGACCCCTGATCTAAATCCGGCTTGGAGGGCTGTCAAAGTTTTTTATTCTCCTCCACCCAGCCCAATAATCTATCGAGTAGGATTCGGCCCATCACCTGGGGGTCAAATTCACTGCATCTGCTTCTCAAACTGAGATTGATGAGTCACACAGAGGAGGGGGTGGGCATCACTGCCAGCGCCCGTCATGATGATTTGCCACAACACTTAGCGGACTAGGTACATTGGTGAGAGTGTGCACACATCTGTTAATACACAGCATGTTTGGATATACACAAGCACGTCGGGCTGCAGCCTCCCACAACAAGTTAACTCCTACTGCAGGATGTGACGTACAGTCCCTGCGGCGCCTCATAATTGCGATACATTCATTGTAGCATTAAGCAGCCTAGCTGCAGAGCGAGCCGTGCACAAAGCCTGTGGAAGCATTGCACGCCATCGTGTGTGCTGCTACTCCAGTTTAATTTAGGTAGCAGTGCGGTGATGTGGGACACTACACTAAAATGTCAAACACCTGATGCGTGGTACTTGGCAGCACTGGGGTTTTAAGCCCATGCTTGTAACATGCATCTAGGAATGCAAAGCAACTGATTAAAAATACAAGATTGGCTTTACTAGTCCAATTGGGGTTTTGTTGGCGTATATATGTGGACGTAAACTACAGCACGTCACAGCTGCATGAAGGTACCCTTGATGTGTGATCGCTTGGAATCCCCTTATGCACCCAATTTCACCTGTGCACTAAATTGAGTGAACAGGGTTCCTGACCCCAAAAAATGGGGTAATAGAAGTAGGATCACAATGCAATACAATACATTTGTAAAGCACAGCTACCCTAAAAAGGTGTCCTGCCGCTAACAGGAGGAGGTTCCACATCGTTCAAATACAGAAACCTACTCAGGAAAGGGTTATTTCAGCATCAAAAAGAGACAATTTAAGCATATTTCTAAAACCATTTCAGAAGGGCAGTTTTTCAATGCCAGTGGTAGTGCATTCCACAGTTTAGCTGTCAGATAGGAAAAGGACCGACCACCTTTTCTTGATCTAGTAATACGAGGAATTTGAAACAGCTTGAGGTAGTTGGATCGAAGGGATCTTACATGGGAGGATAGTTTGAAACGGCGTCTCAGGTACAGGAGCCCCCTCAAGTGAAAAAGCTTGAAAGCGAAGGTGAGGGCCTTGAACTGGATCCTACTTTTAATAAGTAGCCAGTATAGCTAAGGCAAGTGATTTGAGATCGATTGCCAGGGAGGAAGTTTAAGGATCAGTCGGGCTGCAGCGTTTTCATAGACTGAAGACGCTGAATAAGATCGGAAGGAAGCCCCAGTTATAGACTGTTGTAGTAGTCTGGTTTAGAAGTAATCAAGGCGTGAACAATGGTTTTCTGCTGTTCTACTGTAATGAAATACATCATACATCTCAACGATCTCAGTCAAGAAACAGGAAGTAGACAGCAATTTTTATTTGAGATTCAAAGGTAAGTTCAGCATCAAATTAAACCCCTATATTCCTAACCTCAGGGGAGGGGCATGGGGGGCTACCAATGTCAAATGGAGATTGGAATCCGGTCTAAGTTTAGTGCCAAAGAAAAGCATCTCAGTCGTATCCAAGTATAAGTTCAAGAAGTTGGTATTTATTCTAAGATAGCACTGAGACAGGATTTAAGAGCTCGGAGATGAAGGGGCATTTTCATGAAATGCCAATAATAGCTGAGTATCGTCAGCGTAAGAAACATAAACAAGCATTGGCATAGCCAATAGGTCTTGCCTTTGGGGCTTTATAAGTGTTTAACCATGCAGCAGTTAATGTTGTTGCACCAAGGATATTGTGCTGCATAATAACTAAATACTTATAAGGTCCCAAAAGCGAGACCTATTGGCTATGCCAATGCTTGCTTTAACTTGGCATGGGGAGGAGGTTAAGTGATTTGCCTAGAATATCATAGGATGTTGAGGTGACACTGGGACTCAAACCTGATTCCTCAATTCTAAGGCAGCTCTGGCTCTCACGCCACATCCTGTGCAGGGGATTGACAAATGTACTCGACCGCTCGCAAATGCGCTTGAATTTCTTCAATGGCGAGCCAGTTTTCAGGCCTACTTGACCGGCCTGGCGAGTGAAATCTGCAGCTGCAGTGCCAGGTGCCAATTTGTGGGTCAAGTCTAATTGATGTTAGGTCGAGTAGAAAAGTCTACTTACTCGACCTGCACGTCAAGTAAGATTTTTTAGCTTTTTCGAGCCCTGCTGTAGCAAGGAACAGGTATTTTGTGTCCATATGGGTGCAGAGAGGAGTGAAGTCTGGCCATCCGGGGAAGCGCATGCAAGTGGAAGCCGCCTGCGCCAATGGAGTCATACTGTCCCTCACACAATATGGACACAACATTTTTTGATGATTCAAAACCATGAGTTATAAATAGGTGATCAAGAGGGTCTGTGCATATGTAACACGAGCTGATGCTTTGCAAAACATAAAGTGCCAACATCAATATTGTAAGACCTCTCACCAGCATGTGCGCTGCACAATCAGCCCTATCGACCCTCACTCTCTCTAAGCACTGACCGAGTAACCCACTTGTATAACGCCACAAAACGGGGCAAGCGCCCGAGGCCTCTGTACTACAAAGGTGCACACGCATGTTACTGTGTCACACTGTGACAATGAAACCTAGATTTTCAAATGTGCAACAAGACCAGAAGCTCCTACTTCCTGCTAGTATGTAATGCATTACCTCCCCTTAATTTATACAAGTACAAATTCCCGCGAGTCTATTCACACCAAGCCAGATACCAAATATTAAATCGTGTGGTTTATGCAAGAGAGATGGATGTGGTTATCATAAGCTTGCATGATGGTCCAGGACGTTACTCTTTCTGCCAACGTAGCCGCCAGCCTTCATGCTTCGGAAGTCGGTAAATTCAGTGCCGTTAAATGATGCAATAGTTGCATCTGTTGGTTACAGTGCTTAGAAATGACAGAAGCATATTATGAAGCGCTGTATAAAACAAGCGCGCAAAAGACCGTGAAAGCGATCACGATCGCGTGTACGCACTCTGTGGTCCGGTAGGGATGGAGCGAGGCACGCTGCATTGGAGGCGCGCGCTTGTGTGCGTAATTGCAAGCTGGTGGCCAAGCCTTTGGTAGCACTTTTAAAACCGCTCACAAAATGTCTCGCAAACAGCGCATGCGCTGACTTAGCGAGACCTAAAAAGGGTGGGACGGAGAGCCGAGCCCTGTGGAACGCTGCAGTTTAATGGCCTTGCTGCAGACGTAAATTGTGGAAGAAAGACCACTTGAATGCAATTGTTGAGAAAGGGCTTAAGCCAGGATAGGGCACCGTCCTTGATGCCCATGGCTTCCAGTCCCTTAAGCAATATAGCATGAGAGACCGTGTTGAATGCTGCCGAGAGAGCCAGCTGCATTAACATACGGGTACGTTTTGGTCAAGGTTGCTTTGTATATATATTTAGAGACCTCCAGAAGAGCACTCTCAGTACTGGAACCATGACGAAAACCCTGATTGTGAGTCATAGTAGGTTTTGTTCTAGAAAACGAGTTAGATGTCTATTAACATTTATTTTTCTGCCATCTTTGCCATAGTAGGCAAAAGAGAGATGGGCCTACAATTGCAAAAATAATTTGAGTTAGCAGAAGGCTGGATTTGCTATTAACTCACCCACATAGTGTAACAATCTGAAGATTGTAAGACAACTAAATATTACAGGAATTAGTAGTTTATTGAGGTTAGTGTTTAATTACTCTTGTATATATTAAAACTACACTATTAATACACAACCAGTAGCAATGATGGTATAGCGCTTAGACTATTGTGAGAAGAGCCCAACATATGAAACACCACCTCATGCTTCAAGACCGAGCCAGCAACACACAACATGACGCATAGCCCTCCTGCTAAGAGTACATCATTATGGTCCAGTTTGAGTCCCTGATGTAGGTGATCTGTTTGTTGCACTTCATTAATTCTGGTCTTTGGGGTATCAAATTTCATTAAGTGTGAGAACTGGCACCTAAACAAGTCACTCCACTCCATAATTTAAAGGGGATAACTAGCAGATTTTGCCAGTACCCCACAACCCCCTCCAGCGCCTTTTCCTGCCTCCACCACTCCGTACCTGTGCTCCTGCCTCCACCACTCCGTACCTGTGCTCCTGCCTCCACCACTCCGTACCTGTGCTCCTGCCACATTCTCCTCCTTGCGCCACAGTAGCACTGCCCCTCCCAGGACCTACTTAGCTGCTGCTGTGCTCCAAAGGCAAGCTAGACTACGCCCTGACGATGCCTAGTGTTCGGAACCCTGATCCGATCACTCCCCAGCAATACTCTGCAGTGTTTATCTGATCGTTCGATCCGGGACTCCTTTCCTCCAGCACCACACACCACAGTAGGAGCTTTCACCTGCACCAACTCTCAGTTCTGCAGCCTCCCACCCACGCACCTCATGCAAGCGCTATGAACTCCCCCTATCAAACTCCATTGGCCACAGCATATTCAGTCACTCGCATGCATGCTACTCAACACATGATTTTTCAGCAAACACCAGTCCAAAATATGGAACCTGCTGATCAGTGACTCACCGGATGTCCTCTTCCTCACTAAAACCTGGCTCCACTCCGGAACCTGACATCGCTGCAGCAACCTCAGCAGGCTACAAGATTCCCGACAGGACCACACCCACAAGCCAGGAGGAGGATTCTCAGTCATCTAAAAGGAATCCATCAGTTGCTCGACATCCACAGAGAACACCACCCTGTTCATGGAACATCTGCACTCAAGCTGCATATCTCCGGAAAATTCAACCTGAAGTGAACCCTTGCCAACCGACCTCCCCAGACTGCTGACCATCTTCAAGAACCTCATCATCGACTTCATTGCCGACTCAACATTGACTCAGGAGCCTATATACTCAGCAGCGGCCACCACATCCACCTAGAAGACAGAACCAGCCCTTGCACCACAGCACTAATTGAAAGCTTGGGCAACATTGAGTTACCCAGCTCGTCTTGGGACCAACACACATCACATGAAACACACACCCCCATCTTCACCACAAGTATCAGCATCATATACAAATCCACCTTGCTGCTTACAAGGTCAGACCACTCCCATAATCCACCTCCGCTTAAACAGACCGCAAGTCAGTGCTCCCAGCAGTGCCTGTCAACCAAGCTGCAGCTGGTGAAAAGTTTCAGAAGCAGATTGGATCAGCGCCCTCAGCACGGATCAACATGACCCCACAGACCACCTGAATAAGGGCATCACCAACTTCAAAAAATGGATTAAGAACCTAAAAGACAAAGAAGATGCAACAAGCAGGCCAGCTGGTACACAGAGGACCTTTGAGGCACCAAACACCACTGTAAACAGAAAGTGGAGAGCCAGCTGCGAAACCACTGATGAAACCACTTACAAGGTGCACTCAGACGCTACCACCAGCATCTAAGAGACACCAAGAAAAGAACGCCAGCTGATTGCATTGAAGGAAGCCCCAACAGCTACAAGAAGATCTTCTTGATCGTCAAGGACTTATCCACATCCTCCGCCTCCATCGCCAATCTTGCCACCTCTCATGAACTCTGCGATGACTTATCAAACATCTAACAGCAAAAAAACAAACATCTGCATCAACTTTGCATACCAAGTTGACCCTAGCAAACTATTCGTACCTACCCATCACCAACCAAGACAGCAACCTGACCGAACGGACAACTCTTCATCAGAGACGACATACCGAGAACTTGCAAACCATCCACTCTGGGTGGGGGTGTTTCTTATAAAACTATATAGTGTATAAACAACCTGTGGAAAGTAAGTTTCAGTAAACATATTTGTAATTTGCACATCCCCAAGTAAAGTGTACTGATTTGTTTTCATCCTGTCATATTTTTTTTACAGAATTACAAAACTAGGACTTTCATAACTACTATAACTTATTTGGAAATGTTTGTACAGTTCACTTTTTACTTATCTAAATGTCTTAGAATAAAACATGACATCCTACAGCCTTTCATTTCACACTTTTTGTACAGTATGTCAGTTAGTTCACCTCACAAAATCCTCAAAGTTTGCAGTCGGAGAAAGAAAAGTAATTGTAGATGTAAACTGACTTTTGACCTCTCTCTGAACACAGCATACATGTGCAAGATAAAAACAAGATTTAAAGGCACCTTTAGTGCTCCTCTTTCTGAGTGAACAGAACACCTGTTTGTGAGCTCGCCAGAAGGGGCAAGTAGGCCTTAAATATAGCTCGCCCTGATAAAATATAACTCGCCATAGCAAGTGGGCAGGTAGATTTGTGTTGACTGGTCGTGTTCAGCATCCTCAGCCCACTTTACATTCTGGAACTTCGGAGCCCATACGAATAAAGGGATGTTGAGGCTAGGGGAATACAATTTGTAATGTGAGAAGTGTAATTAGCCCCTTCCGTGCTCATGACGAGCTGAGCTCGTCATGAGTTGTGCCGCTCTCATGCTCATGACGAGCTCAGCTCGTCATGTAACGCGGCTTTTTGAAAAAAGCCGCACAGCGCAAAAATAACCGCCGCACGCATGTGGTTAGGAAAAGCCCTATCTGGCTGAAGGCAATTCACCACATGGTGGAGACTTGCACCAGCGACCTTGCACAAGATCTTGGCGCTAGCAGATGAAGAGGTCTGATTTGATTTGATGATTTATAAAGTGCAGCAGTCACCCGAGGGCATCAAGGCGCTAGAGATCAGCTGTCAATACCCAGGAATCTAGAACAGGCCAAAAGCTTACTCTAGATGCTAGACTGTGAAAAGCCAGGTTTTAAGAGACTTTCTAAAGGGGAGCAGAAGGGGGATGGATCTAAGAGCAAGGGGCAGGGAGCAGAAGGGGAATGGATCTAAGAGCAAGGGGCAGGGAGTTCCAGAGCTTATTAGCTGCCGCTGAGAATGCTCGGTCTCCCCACTTTTTCTTCTTAGTTCTTGGTACAACCAGCTGCATTTGAAGCGAGGAGCGCAATGGTCTAATAGAAGAATGCCACTTAGACATAGTCTTCAACCTAGACGGATAGGAAGCATGCAACGATTTATGGACCGTACAGGGGGTTGGAAGCTAATTTGTTGTTGAATGGAGAACCAGTGCAGGACCTCCAGTCCCTCCCTGGCAGATTGTTTCCTAGGAATGTCCAAAATGAGCCTTGCCAATGCATTCTGCATTACCTGGAGTTTGTACTGCAAGTTCTTATTAGCGGCCAGGTATAATGCATTACAATTATCCAGTCTGTACAATACCAAGGCCTATGCAACCTGGATCCGCGCTGGTCGTTGGAAAAAAGGAAAGATTTTTTTAACATCCTTATAAGCAAGGAGCATGTTGAGACTGTGCGATTCATTTGGACATTAAAGTTTAGTTCAGCATCCAACAGGACTCCAAGGTTCTTAGCCTTTCCACTCTGGGTAGGGCAGCATTCCAGGGACTGAGGCCAGCAATTTCTATTCCACTTGGATGACCCTGATCTGAATATCATCACTTCGGTTTTATCCTCATTAAGCTTCAAAAAGTTAGTCGACATCCATTCTGCCACTCTGGTCATGCATCCCAGAATATTTTATGACAACACGCTTGTCTCTTTAGGGATAGTAACCATATTGTGTGTGTCATCTGCATATGACACCACCTCCAATCCAAATGAGTGGATCACCGATGCTAGGGGTGCCACATACAGATTAAAAAGAGTGGGACTCAGAGAGGATCCCTGCGGAACTCCACAGGGTAGAACATAGGAGTCTGAATGGAAAGATTCTAAGTTCATCCTTTGGGATCTCCCAGTCAGGAATGAGAACAGGAGGGGGCTAGTTCTTGATGCGAGATCCCAAGACTTCGTAATCTGTCCAGCAGCAGAGTAGGTGAAATGGTGTCAAATGCTGCTGACAGATCCAAACGGATCAGCACCACCCCGTCCTTTACCCACTGTGCGCCTGATGTAGTCAGTGGCTGGTATTAATGCAGTTTCTGTTCCATGATGCCTCCTAAAACCAAACTGAGAATAATCAAGCCAAGCTTGATGTTCTGCAGTTTCCATGAGCTGCTTTTTGAGATGTATCTCCAGGATATTTGCTGGGACAGGAAGCGGGGAAATGGGACAGTAGTTTTTGCAGCCCCCAGTGTCTAAGTTAGGTTTTTTCAGAATAGGTCTTATAAAGCCTGTTTCCGGGTTTGGGGATAGATTCCAGAATGAATTATATTATTTATTACTTTGCAGAGGGGTTCTGATATAGTATCAGCAGCCATGTGAAGTAATTCAGGTGGACATGCTTCAATAGGCGAGCCCGCATGCGTTCTCAAGAGACTTTGTACAAGGAGTGGCGTTAGGTGAGAAAATTTAGCAAGACCTC
The DNA here is from genome assembly GCF_964263255.1 of Lissotriton vulgaris. NCBI lineage: Eukaryota > Metazoa > Chordata > Amphibia > Caudata > Salamandridae > Lissotriton > Lissotriton vulgaris. The sequence goes on from NC_141697.1 coordinate 581,052,167, forward strand.
TATTCTCACTACCAGCGGAGTATTTTTGAAATGACTGCTGATTGCCGGTGTTTCGGGAAGTGAGTCGAAGCCGGTGTATAGGTCAGTGATTTTAGTTTGAATGAAGGTAGCCAATTGATTACAGAATGTTTGTGATGCTTCTGGTTCTGCTATGGGTTGGGAAGATGAGAGCCGTTGTACCAACTTGAATAACTTTTGTGGTTGTAGAGTTTTCAATTGTGTGAGTGCAGTATATTGATTTTTCTTCCACCAATGAGGTCTATCTAGAGCATATCTAGAGAATAGCTATCACAAATTAGCTTGGGTGTGTGGAACTAGGAAGCATCATTTTATGAACTAAGAAGCCTTTGAGTAAGAGCATTCGCCTTCCATCAACTTAAGATCTATTAAAGGCATTGAGAGGAAGCACGACTGTGGTTCCAGTATGGCGGAAGTGATTTCTCTTTTGCCAATATTCCTACCCATTTTGAATCTGTGATACAGGTGAATGATTTAAAAATGTCATCAATACTTTCCCCAGATCTCATATTCTGTCTGTTCCTGATGTCTCTGCACATCATCGATGATCTGATACAACACCTTCTTGGGTCATTGCAAGGCAGGCAGGCACATAAAAAAAGACCACTCATATCTCGGGTTGGCCTAAACTTCAGCATCCGTTGGATCGGTACTTGTGCCTCGGAGTATTGCACTCTCAGAGATGTCATCTGCAATCTGTTCCTCTCATTATAGGTTCCCCATAAATAGTGAATTTCTCAGTGTCTGATCATCTCACTGCACTTGCACAGGTGCACACAATACCTGGGACCATATTAAAAAAGTGTGCCCTGTCCAGGTCACTTTTAACTGAGTGGGCCAGGTGCAAACTGGGAGAGTGTTCCCTAGTACACCTAGTGAGCTTTCCCAATGCATGTGTGAACCAGCACTTTGAACAGTGCCTTACAGAAAGGTGGTGTCCAGCCAAACGTAGACACATGTGCTACCAGGGCACTTTATATAACACAGCCCCTAGTCTCCGAATGCACTCTCTGACATATGAGCTTTTCGTTTTCTTTTTCTCTGTGATGTTTCCATCAAAATGGCTTCTTGCTCTGTATTCTAACCACCCATGTTGAATTATATATGCACCAACCCTAACCATCCATGTTGAATTATATATGCGCCAACCCCCCCCCCCCCCCCCAATGTTCTAGCTTACACCTACGCTTTCTCCTGATCAATGGCATTAACCCCTCTCTACAAGAGACTGTAGCTCTGTGCGCTCCTTAGCTCACTACCTTTCTTAGTCTGTTTTAGAGGTCTTTCAGTCGGTGGGTTAGGTTCATGATTCCTCTATCAGGATATCTCTCTAGTACGTGGACTTTGATCATGTAGTGATAAGCCCATCTGCCCTTTGGACTCCATGTTATATCTACTCTTTCTGAGTGTATTTTTTTTTTATCTTCTTTCTCAGGATACTGTCATCGGCATATCTGCCTTTGTGCTGGCTTTCTTGCTTCCATCTGGCTGGATCTTGTCTAACCTGGAGAATTACAAGAAGAGAAACTAACCAAGCACATGGAAGCGCTGACATTGAGCATGCTTCACTCCCACAGCTCCTTCACAAGAGCTTACTGCTCTCCAGCGCTCCGGCCTCCTCCGAACTTTTGCTTTATTCATTCCATGATGGATACACTGCTACAAAAGCTCCTGGGACCATGGGTGTGATTTCAGTACATTTGTTTACGAACAATCTGATCCGGCATGAGCTGTAAACAGTCTGTTACATTAAAATCTATTTAAACCTACTTCTTGTTATGGTGTGTTAAGCTGATGTAGATCTTCTCTTCCAAAGGAATTATGTAGCTTAATGCGTGACACATACTTAATGAATACTTTTGTCACTGTTGATTGATGGTCTGTTTGGCTGGTCGTCTGCACACCAACCTATGGAATTCTTTGTTGCACGGTGAACATGTTTTTTCTGTAGTTTTACAACAAAAACACTTTTGATCAAATACTGGTGGAAACTGGAAGCAGCCAACCTATCAATGTCCTTTAAGGCTAACGTTGTGTTGACCCTCACCCGATCCTTGTAAGTAATACACACAACACTTGGTGTTTATGATGATTGGTTATTTATCATGTATAATCAGTACACACGCAAAAACAACGGTTGATGGACAGAATGCAAAACAATGTCATACATTCACCCCAGTACAGAGATCTGGGCCTAAATCCATCGTTTTTGTGCTCACCACACCACCCCAGTTCAGACATGGCCATCTGCAAATCAGCCTTGACCCTGTGCCTCTCTACACCACTGAAATCAAGCTATCCTGGCTGAAGACGGCTGATAGCCAGAAACTGGTCCTAGGATGCTTGATTCCGGTCCAGGAAAGACATGGCTTGGAAGTTCGGGCTGGACTGTTCCCATGAGGCACAGGGTCAAGGCTGATTTGCATATGGCCATGTCTGAACTGGGGTGGTGTGGAGTGCAAAAAACAATGGATTTAGGCCCAGATCTCTGTACTGGGGTAAATGTATGACATTGTTCTGCATTCTGTCCATCAATTGTTGTTTTTTTAATCCGTACACACCTTGTGTATCGGAATAATTTGTAATAATTAGTGTAACCTCTACTTAACATTTATATCTTAATTAACGGTATGCTAATCATGGCATTGGTTGAATGATTTGCACCACCCGTCAGTCATGTCAAGCCATGTACTAACCCTACATACCTCTAAGCTTTTAAGAAGCTCTCAGGCTTGCAGTTGCAAGTCCCAAATTCTTGGGTCTCCTTTTCTCCACAATGATTTTCTGCGGAGAGGGAGTTATTGTGCAGTTTCTTATATTTATCGCTCTGGGAACAGTGCCCCAGTGGCATCTTTGAAAGGCAAGCCATTGCATCAAAACCTGCTACCTTCCACATTAACTCAATACCGACCGAATGGCTTGGCAATGTTTCTCCCTAAAAATAGATTTCTGAACAGCAGAATGCACGTTTCGTCTATACTGCATTTCTGTCGATTTTGTTAGTATGATTCAGGTCAGCTTGCACACTGTTTAGTTATGTCACATTTTAAAATATTTGTTTTCTAAGCCTTTCACATACATGCTCAATAAGAATTCGAGCAGTCCAGCTTGTACAAATGGTCCTCATTTGTATGCGACAGGCACATGTCCTCTGAAAAAAAACAACCACATATGTCAGAGGCTTGTGGTAGAGAATACGCCTGGTGGCTGGATACTTTCCACTGGAACTGTACATGTCTTTTTAGTATATAGATATTTAGAAATATAAATATAACCACTGAAAACCGTGTAGGATTAACCTCAACAGCGCGGGGCAAATTCGTGCGCTGTGCTGAACGTTCCATTGGGCTTATGGGCTCATGACGGAACGGTTCCGTCATGAGCCCAGGCCAACCGACGCTCATGACGGAACCGTTCCATCATGAGCATCGAAGAGATGCTGCAGTTAGGTATTGAAATAAGATCCAAACTAACTTTTGAAAACCAGAACAACTCTGAAATTCGCCAGTTATAGTTTGCTGAGCTTCCTATAACTTGCACTTCCGGCATGCACTGCTCATGCCTCTCCTATTACACCACTCATGGCAAGTTAAATGACATCATTGATAACACCATAGTTATAAAAATCAGTGTTACTGACACGTGTGGGTTGATAGCATGGTAATATTGTTAGCTCTAGAGACCAGTGTAACTGCACTTAACACTTAACACAACATGATGATGCACAATTTACAAATCATTGTTTGGGGGTGGAAGAAGCACTCCATGGTAAAGAATGAGTGCAACTGATGTGGGTTGCAAAGGTGTTTGAAAGTCGGTTGTGGCTTAAAGCCAAATCCATCTGTGCTCAAACTTTAAATAAAATGACCGTTGTAGTAAATACAGTCCTGTTACACCCGGAAAAGGAAGAAAAGGCCTTGCTGTAGTGATGCAGCACTCTGCCATTTGCTCTGTGGGTCCTGCGGGAGTACCAGGGCACCAATAGAACTACAACAAATGAAATGCAATAAAATTGAAGCTGACATCTGATTGCCCGCTTGGGGTACACTAATAAAAATAAGCCCAAAGCCTCTCGAAAAAGCCTCAAGTGAATTACCTAAACACCATATTGGTATTTTAGAGAGGCAGAGTGGTGTAGTCACAATCCATCATAGACTCCAAGAAAACTACAGCAGGATGCACTGCCCACACCATCCACCGGCAATAGCACTGGTGCAGCTTCGCAGGGTCATTATTATTGTCACTCCTTCGAAATTTGCAGCAGCACAACCATTTAGGCCTAAAAAAAGAATTGTAGAGTGGCAATTTTTCTGACTTGAAGATGGTCAAAAAAATGTACACAGAAGGTTACATGCACTTTGTATAGTCAGGAACTTCATAGAGGTAAAACTGGCCAGCATTCTGTGGAAGAGGAGTCAAGCAGCAGAAGGGGAATAGACTGCGCCAGAGGAAGTGTATCAACACTAAGCGGAGGATTAGATGCACCATTTTACAAAATATTGTAGAACCTGCCTATAAGTTGCTGCCAAGTTAAAAAGAAATGTGGAACAATAAACAAAAATTATCTGGATGTAAAACTGAGTTCAATGTCCTGTGCACACACTGGTTATGATGGATGCTTGCAGAGTTTGGTGCATGGTCTGGCCGCAAGCCAGGCCTTGTGTCCATCCTCCCAGTAGACATGACCATGTACAGTGGGGTCACCTAGTACAGGCCTCGAAAAATCCTAGAAATGTTACCAGTCCTCGGGTCTAGTGACTTGAATAATCTACTGAGCTAACCATAATGCTCATGGCCCATATACTGGCCTCAAATTGTGTCATCCGACCTAGACAAATACTTTATTTCAAAGAGTTGTTTTTTTCTTCATTATCGCATGTGAGCGCTCATTCAATTATGTGAGTGCAGCATGTATGCTGTACATTTTTTTTTTTTGAGGGGGGGGGGTTTGAATTAATAGACTAACTGATTTCTTCATTCGTAATTAGAATCCAGCCCACATATATGGTTCACATGACTCCTAACCTGCTTCTTAGTTCACTAATAGCATTATCATCAGGACGGAGGCAGGAATGTGTCTCAGTCCAGGTTTTAGCTTACAACAAAATAGAGACAGGCTAGCCATCCATCGATACCAATAATGTACATCTGGATTGCAAAAGTGAGAAACGGTTTCCGCTATGGGATGGTACCCTTGTGTGAAATAATACAGTTGTATGAAATAACACTCAGCCATGTCTCAAAATTGAACAACCATTTTACCTGATATACCCCCCCACCCCAACAAACGTAAGTGAGGACAGTAGTAAGTGATGCAGCATGAGACAATTGAGATAGGAACACAGCTCGAGTACGGAGCAGGGAACATAATGTCACCGGGAGGAATGGTGATGGTCGGCAATGCTAAATTTGTAAGAGCTGGAGCGCCACTGTGCATGTAGGACATGTATACAGTGGTAGACCTTTTGAAAGGAATTTGTAAGTATCTCTAAATGTCAGCAATTCTCTCCATAGTGACAGACTGCCGTAGCCTGGTGTGCCACTGAGACATCAATGGTACTTCCTTCTTCCATGCGGCGGTCAGTTAAATAGTAGCCGCCTCAAGGCACAGCCATCGTATCACTCGGTCACCAGATATTTGATGCTTGAGGGTTTTGTCTTGCAATTCCAACAGGGCAATCCCAGAGGAGGTCGGGAGCAGGTACCCCAGGATGTCTTTAATTTGGGCCAGAATTTCCATCCAGAATGGGCAGATGATTGGGCAGTCCCACCATATGTGATGGAAGTTCCCAAGCAACCCTCACTGCTTCTTGCAGACATCAGATGTGGTCGGAAAGATTTTTTTCAGTTCGGTAGGGTAAAGGTACCAGTCAAAGTATTTTGTAGTGCACCTCTCGCATACTCATAGAATGGTTCGTTGAATCTGGGGATAACTTCAGAGTGTGCCATTTCACCTCCGGAATTGTCTCTCCGAGTGTCTGCTCCCAAAAGGCGATGTGGGGCTGCAGGGTGATAATAGTAGGGAGTAGAGAAAGGAGATACTATCTTCAACCCCCATTCGTCTAGCAAACTATTCAATAGGGGTGAGGCCCCTTGTGGCCGCTATCCTGCTGTCTGAATGGAGTATCCATTGTTTCCGTTGTGTGTAGCAAATTAGCGTTCGAGTTTGGAAGATTATAGTCTCGCTGGCAATTCTCAAAGGTGAGGATGTCCCAACCGTGAAATAGGTCAGCAATGGTTAGGCAATCCCCCTCCCTCAATAGGTCATAGGGGCCTGTTGAAGCGCTGGCATGAAGTCCGGGTTATAATGAATCTGGGTAAAAGAGTGAAAAGTAGTCCATTCAGCTGGCCGATTTACCTCACCCCAAGAATCGTTTTAGGTGGAGTACTAAGATATGTATTGGTGGTGGGAGATCTACTTTTGGCTTCCATAGTACATCCCATATATATCTCTACCACCGCTCTGCCCATGTTCAGCAAATGTTTGTCAGATTCTTGTAAGGACCGTCTAGAGATCACCCTCCACTGTACTTCTTTATAATATTGAAAGTCAGGCAGTTCCAGGTCTCCAGTCTTTCGGTACCCTCAACATTTTGCATAGCGACGAGCTCTGCGGTTTTGCCTGAAGAAGTGAGTTACTAAGAAGCGATGGGCAGGTAAACACTCATGATCTGGTTCTAGGGGGAGCCTTTGGAAGATATTACATTGTTTCGGTCGTTTTGACATTGTATGAATCAATAAGGTGTTTTCTGTTGCTAATCATTCTATGTGAGGGTTATCAATAACCAGGTGATGTGTTCCTATTGCTAGACAATAGTGTTACTCCTCTACCCACAACGGATGATTCCTGTTCTACAGCTAAAGGTGCAAAGTGATTATTTATTGCTATTCTTCCCGGTATTCTACCCAAGGATGTTTAACTGTCTGCTGAAAGGTTTTTTTTCTTTGGACTAGCTTCAGGGTCTGTTTTATCATTTCTAACTGATTTCACAATATTTCTGGCTTTAGTTCTTTTTGCGGGGAACTGAATCTTTGTGTCAGAAGATATGTCTGCCTGAAACTGTATGCCTTTTGATTTAATTGTGTGGGTCTAATGATTTTATTTGATTGTTTTCTGGGGGCATATAGAAAACCATGGTATCTGCCTCTTTCAGGAGACCTGGAGCATGGTGCATGTCACCAGGAATGGGTATAGTTCTTTTTACATCCACGCACTTTGATCTCCCAGAGCGAGGCCCGGCAACATGGATCCGCACAAACCTACAATGATCAGTTAGGCACTTACCGTCAAACTCAACGGATATGTTGGCCATAAAAGTTGATTTTAGTAGCAACAATTCCCTGTTGATGCTTAATGTTTATAATCTGGTTGTTGGGAGGAATGTAGTAACCCAAGTGTTGAATACTCTAGAAGATTTTCCAATAGAGTATAGGGGTGGTGGGGAGCTCATTACAGCAGGTGATCAAAATGCTACTTTTGAACCACTCACCCCACTAGATACAGATCTATTGGCAGAGCAGGATCGGGAAAGAAGAATCTTGCAGTTAGATCTCCTCCCTGTTAAATAGTCCCAGAGGGCAGCACAGGTACTTGTTCTCACCCTAACCTTTGATTTAAGAGCCACAAACGGGCAGACTTGATCTGATACTGATGGCAAGCACAACTTTAACAGGCTTAGTAACACTAGCTGTATTGACTACTTTTTAGGTCGAGCTGGTGTAAGCAGTGCGAAGCACGTTAATACAACATTAATCTGTCCCAATGTTTTCGGACAGATCTCAGCTTTTCATTTCAGGTGGATCGCGTTACAGGCTATGGGGGCCGTGCCTGGCGCTGCAACAACCGCACAAACTCCAGAGCGATCCCCGGGTCACACCGCGCAGGGGGCAGGCGATCTGCCGCCTCCTCCCCGGGCACACTTTGTACCGGTTACCAACCATCACTCACGCGCACATCAAGTGCTGGTGCTCGCTTCATGAGTGTGTGTTTTTAAGGAACGCCAAAGAACACTCCAAGGGAAGGGTGGATTACAGGGCCTCCATGAAATGCAATTCAAATGTACTTCATTAGTCATAGCAAGTCAACTGGGACACTTCCAAGGAGTAATGCACACGTCAATATTGCACATTTATTTATGCTATTGACCCACACAGTGACCTACGCAGACTTCAATTCCACCCCCACTGACCGCAAAAATACAAAGATCCTAAGCTATGGAGAGGAGCAGAGAACGGGACAACTAGAAGGGCAGATCTCAAGTAAAGACACCGCATATATGCCCATAGGACATCCGTGAGGTCAGATGCACGGGACAGGGCAGCTGCAGCGAGAGGCAGAGCAGGGGTGAGGGCGGGCACACTGGGCAGAGCAGGGCACAGGGCAGCCACACGTGGTCGAACAAGGATGAGGGCACCTACAACGGGAGTGGACACCCTCCTGGGACACAGCAGGGAGCTGAGGGCACCCTCCTGGTTTCGGGCAGGGAAGAGGGTAGCACCAGGAGTTACAGCAAAGGATGCGATGGCAGCTGAAAGGGCACAGGAATGGAAGCATGGATATCTCGTTACAGACCATTGGGCAGCCTTGGGCGCCACCCTGAAGTTCTGTAGTAGGGGATCTCTGTGTATAGTCATAATCTAGCGGATAGTCCCGCCCAGGTGCGTGGACCCCGGCAATCAAAAATAATCTCTTACGTTGTCAAGAAATGTAGAACTGCAAGACACTTAAGAGAGAATTAAAGACAAATAATGCAGCCTATATCCACAGGCTACACTGTCCATTACTTCAACTAGAAATTCCACCAAAAAACCACACACAACACAGCCTGCCCAGTTTCATCCCTAGAGAAACTTGCCTCTACCAGTCAAAGCCTCTGGAATGATAGAGAGGAAGGCATGGACAGACAAGCCCCATAGGCTGCCATTATGTGGCTTACAATAGGATACTGTGCCTTTAAGAAAACTTTCCAGAACTTTCTCCCAGTATCCCAGAATGCACAGCAGTCCTTTTTACTTTCAGTTCTTTTTTCCGGGTCCTGCTAACAGGACCCTGGCATTGAGCTCTCCCCTTTTTCAAGGGTTTATTGGATTTTTGTTCACTTTTTTGATAAAAGTGTTTGAAGTTTATATTCCTTGGTGCTTCTCTTCTCTCCTGTGTGTTTGTTCAGGCTTTTCAGGGCTCTAAAATGCCTGCTCTGTTCGACAAATGCCCAGCATGTGGAAGGAAGAAGGCCAAGAGTGATCCACACGACGTCTGCATTATCTGTCTCCCTGAGGCACATGTCCCTGAAGACTGCGACATCTGCCAGCAACTTTTTGCAAGGACCCTGAGGGAAAGGCTGAAGATTAGGCTTCAAGGCCTTGAAGAGAGACGGCTGCAGGTGGGTCTGGGCAGCCTGGGAAGGTTCCCTCTGCCTCTGCTGAGGCCTCTGAAGAGCTTCCCAGAGGCAGGAAGACCAGCAAACGGTCACGGTCTCCGTCGGCGTCGATTGCCTCGACGACGTCGAGAGGGATGACGACGGTGTGTTCCCCATCTCCCCGGGGCTCCGGGTCGAAAAGGCGTGAAAAGTCGACGTCGAGGGGCCTGGTTAGGCCGCCGCTCAGACCACCGTCGACGGCGTCTTCATCGTCGTCGTCGTCGACGTCAACGTCGACCTACCGATGTCGAAGGAAGACCGACAGGCGTCGAGAGGACGGTCGGCGTTGAATACCTCGAGGAAGAGGACGGCATCGAGGAGGAGTCGACGCTCGTCGTCGAAGGGATCGGTCGACGTCGCGGATGCGGTGTTCGGCGTCGAGGAAGGAGAATTCGACGTCGCGGAGGCGGCATTCGACACCTGAGTCGCGGAGGCGACATCCGACACCGGAAAAACGTTGTTCGGGGTCGAGGAGAAAGAGGTCAGCGTCGAGGAGTCGTTCTCACTCCCCGAAGCGGCGCAGAAGGAGTTCTGGCGCCAGAAGTCACGCTGGGTCTGATGGAGGACGCCGGAAGCGGCGATCACGTACTGGAGGGGCTGGTTCGCAGTCCCCTCCCCCGAAGAAGTCACCGGGCTCAGTTTACTCAGTGGTATACACGCCACCTCGGCCGAAGTCGCCTCCTCCGCCTATACCGAAGGAGAATCCTCCTGTCAACCCTCCTCTACCGTCGGGACAGCCACCACCACCGCTTCTGCCGCGTGGGCCCGCCCCTCGGCCGGAGATACCCCCTGTCCCTCCGCCAAGATCGGTGTCACTACCGCCTCTTCCTAAACCGCCTAAGTGGACTCCAAAACCTCGTCCCCAGGATAAGCCACGGAAGACGCCTCCACGGAAACCTGCGGAGCGCCCACGGATTGGGAGGTCACGCTCTTGGTCCCGGAGGAGGGAGCGATCGCACAACAGGTCGTCCACGCGGTCAAGACGCCGCCATAGGAGGCACAGATCTCGCTCTCGCACAAGGTCCTCAGAGACCAGGGACTACTCCCCGACGTTGTCGGGATCGCCGGACACAAGGGTGTCGCGGGTTGATGACCTGGTGGCGTTCCATGATGTCCTCCTGAGAGGCGCTGCCAAATTGGGCATATCCTTGACGGTGCCCACGCCTAAGACATCAGTCATTTTCGAGACACTGCACCAGAAACACCTGTCTCGTCCACTACTACCTCTGGTGCCGGGCCTGGAGGAACTGGCCATGGACCTTTCCCTCACCCCTGCGGTGACTAAGGCGGCCCCATCGAGATTGCAGAAAAAATACTGGGCTCCCGATTCGGACCCAGCTTTTCTAAGGGTAGAACCTCCTCCGGATTCGGTAATTGTGACGGCATCCCGCAAACAGCATGCCACCACCCCGTCATCCACAGTCCCCCCGGACAAAGAATCTAAACGGATAGATTCCGCTGGAAGGAAGGTGTGTGGAACATCGGCGACCTCTATGAAGGCCGCGAGTGCCACAGCTCTGTTGGGACGCTACGACCGCTCCCTCTGGGAATCTCTCCAGCAGTTTGCGGAACACTTACCTCGCGAGAAGCGGGAAGATTTCCAGGAAGTGCTAAATGAAGGGATGCTGGTAGCTAATCAAATTATCAGCGCTGCGGCAGATTCATCCCTATTGGCGGCGCATGACTTTTGCCACGGAATTAACCAGCGACGACACGCCTGGTTCCGCCTGACGTCACTAAAACCAGACGTGCAGCAAAGGGTGGCCAACCTTCCATTCTCTGGCGAAACCCTCTTTGGGAAACATGTGGATGACGAAATGGCCCGCATGAAGGCGGAGGCCGAAACACTCACGGCTGTGGATCTGGAGAAGCCCAAAGAGACGAAGAAATCGTACCGCCCGTTCCAACGGCGGTTTGGTGGGCAGGGCAGAGGACGCGGCCAAGCTTCGGGACAGTCGCAACAACAACAACCGTTCCGTAAGCCGTTCCAAAAATGCCCGAAGGGCAGAGGAGGCCAGCAGTCGGCACCAGCGACCAAAGGCCCGGCCGGGGCTAGGCCCTGAGCGCTTACTTCCCCCGGATCTGTTACCCACTCCGGTAGGGGGAAGCATTCCATTTTCTGGCAGAGTGGAGAAAAATTACTCAGGACAAGTGGGTGCTGAATATTGTTTGCAATGGATGCAGTCTTCGGTTCATCAGCCCTCCTCCAGCAATTCCACCGGTCAACTCGCAGTTTCAACTGCGCGAGCTCCAGGCGGAGGCAGATATCCTGCTAAGGAAAAGGGCGATAGAAGACGCACCTCTGTCTCAGAGAGGAAGAGGTCTGTACTCCCGGTTCTTCCTGCTTCGCAAGAAGGACAAGAACGAGTTCAGGCCCATTCTGGACTTGCGACCGGCAAAGAGATGGATTCGCAGGGAAAGGTTTTGCATGCTGTCGTTGCATCAGATTTATCCTCAGTTGCAACAGGGAGACTGGCTATGTGCTATAGACCTACAGGATGCGTACTTCCATGTGCCCATTGCACACAAGCACAGGAAGTTCCTGCAGTTCCAAGTCGGCGCCAATCAATATCAATACACAGTACTCCCATTCGAACTAAAGTCTGCGCCGAGAACATTCTCGAAGTGCATGGCGGTGGTAGCGGCACACCTGAGGAAGAACAAGGTGTTTGTCTACTCGTACCTGGACGATTGGTTGATCAAGGCATCCTCTTTCTCGGAACCGCGAGCACACTTCCAGAAGACGTGCGTTCTCTTGAACAAGCTGGGGTTGCACATCAACATGTCCAAGTCTGTCCCGACTCTGGTCCAATGCATACAGTACTTGGGAGCCTCCATCAATACGCTGTCAGCAAGCGTGTCTCCTTCGGAGGAGCGATGATTATCACTTCTTCAGAAGGCTCAGGCTCTTATGACCACTTCATCTACAACAGTGAGGACGGTGTCTTCTCTACTGGGATCAATGGCCTCTTGTATCTTCCTGACGCCACACGCACAGCTGCAGGAGTGCTTGGAGGACCAGTGGGATCAGAGGAAAGGATCGTGGGACGACAAGATACGACTGTCTCTGCATGCTCTTCAGTCTCTGAAGTGGTGGTGTTCAGCGGAGAATCTCCTCAGAGGGGTTCCCTTCCACAAGGATATTCCCACGTAGACTGTCGTGACGGATGCTTCTCTCCAGGGGTGGGGAGCGCACTCCGTAAATCTACAGATTCAAGGAACGTGGTCCCCGATGGAGGCCACGTATCACATCAATTTCCTGGAACTCAGAGCTGTTCACTTGGCACTGAAGGCCTTTCTTCCGTCCTTCCAGACCAACTCTCTGCTTGTACAGACTGACAATACCACCACGATGTATTACCTCAACAAGCAGGGGGGCTCGAGATCACGCACTCTGTCGCAGGAGGCGCAGGCGATCTGGCACTGGCTTCTGGCAGAGGGCTGACGATAACGGCTACCCATCTGCCAGGTGTGCAGAATGTTCAGGCAGACGCGCTGAGCAGACTGATTCAGGAAAACCACGAATGGGTCATAAACAACGAAGTACTAGGAGAAGACGTAGATCTGTTCGCCACCGCCGAAAACAGCAAATGCCGAGTGTTAGATCTGGGGGTCTCTAGTTGGCAGAGGTAAGTACCTTAGACCAAGTAGGGACCCTTGCTTCTAGTCAGGGTGAAGGAATACACACAGTAGATAACCCCTGCTCCCCGTCTAGGTAGCTTGGCGCGAGCAGGCAGGCAGGCTTATCCCCAAGGCAATGTGTGTAATAAATGCACTTAACACAACAGTAATCCCCAATCCACCACACACTGAGACCACACAGGTAGGTATATTTATAAAAATATATATCTTTATCTAGTTTCAGCAGGTAAATAAAACAGTTGCACGATAATCACTTATTCAAGGATATGTGGTACTTAATCTTAATGGTTGCAGTTAATTTCAGGAAGTTCTGGTATCATTAATAGTCTCTAGTCTCTTTAAATCGGTATTAAAAATAATACTGTTGATTTATCTCCACTCAGCTCTAAAAACGAGCAATGCCAAAGTATTCCACAGATTTTATCAATAATAATCAGCCCGCTATGCAATGGGCTCCAAGCGCTGCAAGCGCGCCTCACCAGATGTGCTGGGAACTCCTTTCTCTCGATCGGCACTTCCTGAGGGCCTCAGGCGCACCGCGCCGATCAAAGCGCACTCACTCTCAGCCCTGGCCGGTCTCCGCAGTCCTCCGCCCGCTCTCAGTCCCTCAGGGAGCGGCAGGGAGCTAGCTCGGCGCTTCGTGCAGAGATAGGCAGGCCGGGGGTTGGGGGCACTTCGGCAACTCCCTCGGCGAGGTCAGGTCACTCTTCCCCGGTCCCGGCAGTGATCGTACAGCACCCGACCCTCGCTGGGAATGTGCCGATGAGCACACCGATCCCTTACTCACGCTCCGCAGTCGAGCACCACACGCTCCAGGTCACAACAGCACGATCTTGCAGCAATTTTTGGCAAAGCTTTAGGAACCTTTAACCCTGGGTTCCAAACAGGAGGCCAGCTCTTCTCAGGCCCTTGGAGATTCAGTTCAGGAGACACAGCACACAGCAAAGTCTCTGTAGTTTCAAGCAGGCAGGGTCACAGCACACAGCAAAGTCCCTTTCTTCTCCTCAGCTTTCAGTTGAAACAGCAGAACAGGTCAGCCCTTAAAGCACACAGCAAGGCAATCTTCCTTCAGTTCTCCAGCAGTCCTTCCAGCAGAGGTTCCTCTTGATTGTAGAATCTGATTTTCTGTTGTCAGGGGTCCTTCTCTTATACCCCAAAAAGTCTTTGAAGTCCTTTGAAGTCTTTGTGCAAATGGGCCCTGAGCCCGGTCAAACCAGTTCTGGGTGTTGCTGGGGCTCTGGGGGGTTCCTGGCTTCCTTCTTTCTTTCAGTATCAGGGACAGAGGTGACAGTCGCCCAGCGGGAGGTGGAGCCAACATTGTGGTCAGGGCCTCCTAGTCATTCCCAGGTGCCATCTCCTCCCACTTCCTGGGCAGCAGATGCAGCCTTTCATCCACGGGCTGGCTCAGATAACCCCCTGGGGGCTCTGCAGCCCCTGTCATCCTCAACCCAGACAGTCAATCCACAAACAGTCCCAGGCACACAAAGGTTAGACAAGAGAACAGCCACTTTCTAAAAGTACTATTCTCAAACACAGAATTTAAAAACCACCTTTCCTAAAAGATGTTATTAAATTCTGAATTCAGGGATATCACTCACTTATGTCCTATCTTGTTCCTATGGGAAGATAGGCTGGTATCCATTGGGACCAGCCTCCCCCATGTTAATCTATGGAGCAAGATAACCCTGCAGCAGTGAGCATACAAAATGGCTGCTGCTCACTACCAGAGCATGTTACCTGCACTAGTACATGCTCTACCTTACCCATACACTGCACCCTGCCCAGGGGGGTACTTTGAGCCTTCCATAGGGGTGACTGATGTTCACAGACAGGGAAGGGTTAGGCCCAGCCAGTGGGGACACTGGCCAGGCTGACATGGCAGTCCACTGACTGCACACAGGCCTTGCGCTGGCAGGCCTGAGACACCATTTTAGGGCTACTTATGTGGGTGGCGCAATCTGCGCTGCAGGCCCACTAGTAGCATCTGTCATCACCAGCCCTGGCACACACAGTGCACTTTACTAGGGACTTCATGGTGATACAAATATGCCAATCGGGTATACCCAATCAATATGACAATTTACATAGGGAGCACTTACACTCTGGCACTGATCAGCAGTGGCAGAGTGTCCACAGCATCTAAACCAGCAAAAAAACGAAATCCAGCACAGCATCAAAAATACAGGAGGCAGAGGCAAAAAGATGGGTGAAAACCACGCCAAGGGTGTCGGGTCTAACACGTGTCCCCTCCAGCTGAAAGTGGGGAGAACTACCCAACCTCTTGGGAGTCCTCATCACTAAGGCGGAAGAATCTGTACAGACCATCAGCATTGGCGTGTTCTGTACCAGGGCGGTGCTCTACCGTGAAGTCCATCCCCTGTAGGGAAATGGACCACCTCAACAGTTTTGGATTGTCACCCCTCATCTGTATTAACCATCTGAGGGGCCTGTGGTCGGTCTGAACACGGAAGTGAGTCCCAAACAGGTAGGGCCTCAGCTTCTTCAGGGCCCAGACCACAGTGAAAGCTTCCCTTTCAATCACACTCCATCTCTGTTCCCTGGGGAGTAGCCTCCTACTAATGAAAGCCACTGGTTAGTCTCCACCCTCATTGTTGATCTGTGAGAGTACTGCTCCCACGCCTTGCTCTGAAGCGTCAGTTTGCACAATGAACTGACTTGAAAAGTCAGGTGCCTTAAGCACTGGTGCTGTGCACATGGCAGTTTTGAGGGCGTCAAAAGCAGTTTGACAGGCCTCGGTCCAATTCACTTTCCTGGGCTGATTTTTAGATGTCAGCTCTGTCAAAGGGGCTACAATGGTGCCATAACCTTTGACAAACCGTCTGTAATACCTGGTGAGACCTAAAAAGGCTCTCACCTCAGTCTGGGTCTTGGGGGGGGGGGGTTCCCAAGCCAGAATGGTATCAATCTTCGCCTGTAGGGGCGCCACCTGGCCGCTCCCCACCTGGTGTCCCAAGTACACCACTGATCCCTGCCCTATCTGGCACTTACTGGCCTTGATAGTGAGGCCTGTCTTCTGCAGAGCCTTCAACACTGCGCAGAGGTGTTGCAAGTGTTCCTCCGAAGTGGAGCTGAACACAGCAATGTCTTCCAGGTATGCTGCGCTGAATTCCTCCAGCCCTGCTAATACCTGGTTGACCAGTCTCTGGAATGTGGCAGGGGCATTTTTCAACCCAAAGGGCATGACACGAAACTGGAAGTGCCCCTCTGGCGTTGAAAATGCTGATCTTTCCTTGGCCCCCTCAGTTAAGGCAATCTGCCAGTAACCTGAAGTCAAATCAAAGGTGCTCAGGTACTGGGCAGCTCCCAACCGATCCACCAGCTCATCAGCTCTGGGGATGGGGTGCGCGTCAGTCTTGGTGACCGCATTGAGCCCACGGTAGTCCATGCAGAAACGGAGTTCTGGGGGGCCACCAGGTGTAGCAGCTTTCTTAGGCACTAAGACCACTGGGCTAGCCCAGGGGCTGCTGGAGGGCTCAATTAACCCTAGTGCTAACATCTTGGAAACCTCTTCTTTGATGCTAGCTCTGACCTTGTCAGCCACCCTGTAAAACTTCTGTTTCACAGGCAGACTATCTCCAGTGTCCACATCGTGGACGCACCAGTTGGTGACACCTGGGGTCAGGGAGAACAGGGGGGCGAACTGACCCAAGACCTGGCGACAGTCCTTCTGCTGCTCTGGGGTCAGGGTGGGTGAGAGTATCACACCATCCACTGACCCATCTTGCTCCTTGGCTGCCAGGAGGTCAGGGAGAGGATCACTATCCTCTTCACCTCCAGCATCTGTAGCCATGAGCATAGTCACTTCTGACCTCTCAAAGTGGGGTTTGAGGCGGTTTACATGCAACACTCTCAGGGGCTGCCTGGGAGTCTTCAGGTTAACCAAGTAGGTAACCTCGCTCTTGCGCTCCACCTCATATGGCCCAGACCACTTGTCACGGAGCGCACAAGGCTCCACCGGCGCCATCACCCACACTTTCTGACCAGGTTGGAACTCCACAAGAGAGGTGTTCTGATCATACCATCTCTTCATTTCCTCCTGGCTAGCCTCCAGGTTCTCTTGGGCGAGCTTCCTGAAGCGCTTGGTCTGGTTGCGGATGGCCAGCACATAGCTGAACACATCCTGAGGGGTTTTCCCACAGGATTTCTCCCACCCCTTCTTCACCAGAGTGAGAGGCCCTCTGACAGGGTGGCCATACAGCAACTCAAAGGGACTGAACCCTAAGGATTTCTGAGGCACCTCCCTGTATGCAAACAACAGGCATGGTAGCAAGACGTCCCACTTTCGCCTCATGGGCTCCTCTAGGCCCATAATCATGCCGTTCAGGGTGCGGTTGATTCTTTCAACCAACCCATTTCTTTGAGGATGGTAAGGAGTGGTGAACTTATATGTCACTCCACACACATCCCACAGATACTTCATGTACCTAAAGATGAAGTTTGTACCCCTGTCAGAAACCACCTCTCTGGGGAACCCCACACGGGAAAAGATCCCCATTAAAGCACGGCCCACCACAGGGGCTGTGACTGTCCTGAGAGGGACTGCTTCCGGGTACCGGGTGGCATGGTCCACCAAGACCAGGATGAACCTTTTAGCCTAAGTCTGTCTTGGGGTCCAGGGGCCCCACGATGTCAATGCCCACCCTCTCAAAAGGGGTGCTCACCACAGGAAAGGGTTGGAGGGGTGCCACGCACTTCCCTCCGCTCTTGCCACTGGCCTGACAAGTTTGGCAAGACTTACAAAAGGCAGCGACGTGCTTCTTCATCTGGGGCCAGTAGAAGTGGGTGACAAGCCTGTAATAGGTCTTGTCTTGCCCCAGATGTCCTGCGAGAGGCACGTCATGAGCCAGCCCTAGTAGGAAGTTCCTGAAGCGCTCGGGTACCACCAGCACACGGGCTGCACCGGGCTCAGCGAACTTAGGCTCACTATAAAGTAAGTCATCCTCCCAGTAGATCAAATGTTCCTTGGACCCCAGGCCTGCTGCCGCACACCAATGAGGGAAGGGCACTCCTTTTGAGCTTGGCAGAATTCCTCCCTGGAGGGACCACCATCTTGCTGCCACTGGGACAGCTCAGGCAATTCCCCCAGTTCGGCCACCTGCTCCCCTGTAGGTTCCAGGGCATCCCCCTCAGGTTCTGCTTCCTCCTGGACCGTGGGAACAGTGGGGGCTGGTTTCCCGCGCCCTCTACCCCTTCCTCTCTTGGCAGGTCCCTGGGCCATTGTTCCAGGCTCCAGTTCTGCTATCCACCCTTACTGGCTGCCATTGCACGTGTGGTCACACAGATCCACGCAGGCAAGCCCAACATTTCCAAGTGAGTCCTGTGCTCTACATCTTTCCATGGAGAGCTCTCCAGGTCATTACCTAATAGACAATCTACAGGCAAGGCATCACTTACAACAACTTCCAATATTCCGGAGACTCCTCCCCATTCAAATGGAACAGGTGCCAACTTGCAGAGGCGCACTGAACTGTCAGCTGCCACCACAGGACGGAGTACATTGGGAATGATCAGCTCTTCAGACACCCACTGACACCTGACAGATGTCACACTGGCCCCTGTGTCTCTCAGAGCCTCTATCTCTTTTCCATTGATGGTCACCTTCTGCCCATATTTCTTTAGTGTTTAAGGGCAGCAAGGTTTCCTGGGCCATCTCTTGGTCTCCTAAAGAGACAAGGGTCATCACTGCTAACCCCTCCTCCCCACTAGAAATCAAATCCCCTCCCAAAGCTACACTGGCTAACGCCGGAGTTGGAGCACCAGTGGGTGCTGGAGGTTTCTTTGGACATTTGGGGGCAATGTGCCCCACCTCCCTACATGAATAGCAGGTAGGCGGGGACCTGTTGTCCTGCTTGCCCTTATGGGCCCAGGACTTCTTAGACTTGGGGGGTTGAGATTCCTTCTCCTGAGAACTATTTTGGGGCCCTTTAGAAGACTGCTTTTTGATTACCCGTGTCCCCCTCACTCTTCTGCTGGGGACCCTGTCCACCTTTGTCTGGGGTACTTACCACCCCCTTGTGGACCCTGGTGCTAGTCCAGCGGTCCGCCTCCTTAGCAAGCTCACTGGGATAAGTTAACTTGCTGTCTAAAAGATGCTGGCACAGCTCTGGAACACATAGACTACTTAAGTGCTCCCAACTAATCAAGTGACACAACCCCACATAATCAGTAACTTTGCTGCCCTTTATCCAACCTTCCAGTGCACGCGTGTACATACTCACACACTCCACCCAAGTACTTGATTCAAGCTTCTTGAAGTTCCTAAACTTCTGGCGGTACTGTTCTGGCGTGAGCCCATACCTGAGGCATAAAGCCTCCATCATAGCGGGGTAAGATAAAGTACCTGCTGCTTCTAAGGGTGCCAAGACATCCCTCCCAGAGGCCTCAAAGTGCTTCCACAAACCTGCCCTCCAACTCTTCTCAGGCACTTCATTCATCTTTAGGGCAAGTTCATACAATCTAAACCACGCATAAATATCCTCACCCCTCTGATAATTCTGTACCAGATCCTTTGGTATGTATACTTTACCCGCCTGTACTGGTTGTGCGCTGCCACCATTAGGACTGGACCCCACCTGTTGGGCTTTAATGTATAGCTCCCTCATGCTCACCTCCATGAGCCAATTGGAGTTTCTTCTCTTCAAAAGCAAGAGCACTCCTCCTCTTCTCCGCCTTCTTTTCACTTTCAAGGCGCAGTCTCCTCTCTTCTGCTTGGGCTTTGAGTTTAAAAAGCTCAATATCATGGACCCTAGCTCTCTGATTATCCTCCAGCTCCTCTGGAGAAATACCCTACTGGAGTGGTTGCAGCCAGCCTTAGATGCTGACCAAATCACTGGATACAAAAGCATTCTCCTGTGTGCCTCCCTCTTCAGTAGCTTCTTCTGAGACAACATGTTTGGCCTCCCACCAGGCCCTTAGAGCTTTCCTAAACTCTTCTTTGTTAGAACTGCCCTTCACTGGGCATCCAAGCTGCTTGCAGAATTGCTTTAGCTGCTCCTTTCTGTAGATGAGCAGCTCCTGAATTTCAAATTCAATTTCCGCTACTTCGCTCACAGCTTTCTGAGACATGATGCTTCCTAACCTTTCCAAAAAATAGGTTTTACCAAAAAGAAAAAATCCTGTGCAACCTGTGCTGCTAAACTAGACTAGTGATGTACAAGAAATCACTGCAGGTCAAGTGCAATTATTAGTTCAAAATCTGCACTGCTGTCCACCAATGTTAGATCTGGGGGTCTCTAGTTGGCAGAGGTAAGTGCCTTAGACCACGTAGGGACCCTTGCTTCTAGTCAGGGTGAAGGAATACACACAGTAGATAACCCCTGCTCCCCCTCTAGGTAGCTTGGCGCGAGCAGGCAGGCTTATCCCCAAGGCAATGTGTGTAATAAATGCACTTAACACAACAGTAATCCCCAATCCACCACAAACTGAGACCACACAGGTAAGTATATTTATAAAAATATATATCTTTATCTAGTTTCAGCAGGTAAATAAAACAGTTGCACGATAATCACTTATTCAAGGATATGTTGTACTTAATCTTAATGGTTGCAGTTAATTTCAGGAAGTTCTGGTATCATTAATAGTCTCTAGTCTCTTTAAATTGGTATTAAAAATAATACTGTTGATTTATCTCCACTCAGCTCTAAAAACGAGCAATGCCAAAGTATGCCACTTATTATCAATAATAATCAGCCCGCTATGCAATGGGCTCCAAGCGCTGCAAGCGCGCCTCACCAGATGTGCTGGGAACTCCTTTTTCTCGATCGGCACTTCCTGAGGGCCTCAGGTGCACCGCGCCGATCAAAGCGCACTCACCCTCAGCCCCGGCCGGTCTCCTCAGCCCTCCGCCCGCTCTCAGTCCCTCAGGGAGCGGCGGGGAGCTAGCTCAGCGCTTCGTGCAGAGATAGGTATGCCGGGGGCTGGGGGCACTTCGGCAACTCCCTCGGCGAGGTCAGGTCACTCTTCCCCGGTCCCGGCGGCGATCGTACAGCACTCCCAGAGGTCCCGATGACGGGGACCAATCCTGTTGCGGCGTTCGGGGTGAGCCTCTTTCCACACCCGGGAGTCAGCCAATGGCAGTGCGGCTTCCGGGACAGATCGGCGATGACGCTCCTCTCCTCAGCCAATCACAGCACGGCAACACTGATGACGCTGCGGCACACGGGCCAATCCCATTGCGGCGTTAGTGAGGGGGCTCGGCTCCTTCAGCCAATGGGAGTGCGGCGGCTCCAATCTTCGCCGCGGCAGCCTCCGTTCACGAACGGCAACTTCTGGGGATATTCCTGGCCCCGGGCAGCGGCGGTGAACAGGCGGCAGATGGTTTTTGAGGGCGCAGGTCACGAATAGACCGCCCTCTCTGCCTCACAACCACTTTGGAGCAGATTTCACGAGGGGAGGCACCACAGACCTCTGACCCTCGCTGGGAATGTGCCGATGAGCACACCGATCCCTTACTCACGCTCCGCAGTCGAGCACCACACGCTCCAGGTCACAATAGCACGATCTTGCAGCAATTTTTGGCAAAGCTTTAGGAACCTTTAACCCTGGGTTCCAAACAGGAGGCCAGCTCTTCTCAGGCCCTTGGAGATTCAGTTCAGGAGACACAGCACACAGCAAAGTCTCTGTAGTTTCAAGCAGGCAGGGTCACAGCACACAGCAAAGTCCCTTTCTTCTCCTCAGCTTTCAGTTGAAACAGCAGAACAGGTCAGCCCTTAAAGCACACAGCAAGGCAATCTTCCTTCAGTTCTCCAGCAGTCCTTCTTCCAGCAGAGGTTCCTCTTGATTGTAGAATCTGATTTTCTGTTGTCAGGGGTCCTTCTCTTATACCCCAAAAAGTCTTTGAAGTCCTTTGAAGTCTTTGTGCAAGTGGGCCCTGAGCCCGGTCAAACCAGTTCTGGGTGTTGCTGGGGCTCTGGGGGTTTACTGGCTTCCTTCTTTCTTTCAGTATCAGGGACAGAGGTGACAGTCGCCCAGCGGGAGGTGGAGTCAGCATTGTGGTCAGGCAGGCACAGCCCTAGTCATTCCCAGGTGCCATCTCCTCCCACTTCCTGGGCAGCAGATGCAGCCTTTCATCCACGGGCTGGCTCAGATAACCCCCTGGGGGCTCTGCAGCCCCTGTCATCCTCAACCCAGACAGTCAATCCACAAACAGTCCCAGGCACACAGAAAGGTTAGACAAGAGAACAGCCACTTTCTAACAGTACTATTCTCAAACACAGAATTTAAAAACCACCTTTCCTAAAAGATGTGTTATTAAATTCTGAGTTCAGGGATAACACTCACTTATGTCCTATCTTGTTCCTATGGGAAGATAGGCTGGTATCCATTGGGACCAGCCTCCCCCATGTTAATCTATGGAGCAAGATAACCTTGCAGCAGTGAGCACACAAAATGGCTGCTGTTCACTACCAGAGCATGTTACCTGCACTAGTACATGCTCTACCTTACCCATACACTGCACCCTGCCCAGGGGGGTACCTTGAGCCTTCCATAGGGGTGACTGATGTGCACAGACAGGGAAGGGTTAGGCCCAGCCAGTGGGGACACTGGCCAGGCTGACATGGCAGTCCACTGACTGCACACAGGCCCTGCGCTGGCAGGCCTGAGACACCATTTTAGGGCTACTTATGTGGGTGGCGCAATCTGCGCTGCAGGCCCACTAGTAGCATCTGTCATCACCAGCCCTGGCACACACAGTGCACTTTACTAGGGACTTCATGGTGATGCAAATATGCCAATCGGGTATACCCAATCAATATGACAATTTACATAGGGAGCACCTACACTCTGGCACTGATCAGCAGTGGCAGAGTGTCCACAGCATCTAAACCAGCAAAAACGAAATCCAGCACAGCATCAAAAATACAGGAGGCAGAGGCAAAAAGATGGGGGAAAACCACACCAATGGTGTCAGGTCTAACACGTAGACTTCGCCTCCAGGTACTACCAGCAGGGGACGGTGGGGAATGCGTTATGGATCAACTGGTTGAACAGCTTTCTGTACGCTTTTCCACCCATTACCCTGATTCCGGCGGTGCTCATCAAACTGGCCCGGTGCAGGGCTCGGATGATACTCATTGCCCCGGAATGGCCCAAACAGTGGTGGTTCACGGACCTGCTTCACCGGTCTCTCCTTCCTCATATTCGGCTGCCGTGCAGGCCGGACCTTCTCACGAAGTTCGGGGGGGCAGATGTTGCACCCCAACCTCTCGTCTTTGAGTTTGGCGACATGGCTCCTGCAATATGGCCATCTCAATCTGCCCTGAAGATTGCATGGACATACTGAAGGAGTCTAAAAGGCCTTCCACGCGGACTTCCTATGCTTACAAGTGGAAGAGTTTTTGTATCTGGTGTCAGTCCAAGAACTATGACCCGACGACGTGCAAGGAAGACGTCATCCTTCCTTACCTTCTACATTTGGCGCAGTCAGGACTTAATGTTCATTCCATTAAGGTTCATCTCGCTGCATTGACCTCCTACAGGAAATGCCCTTCACAGACTTCCTTCTTCCAGATCCCTGTGATCAAAGATTTTTCGGAAGGCTTGAAGAAAGTGTTCCCTCCTGTCAGGCTTCCTTCGCCTTCATGGGAATTGAATGCGGTGCTGTCCAGATTGATGAAGGAGCCTTTTGAACCTATTCATAAGGCTTCGTTGCAGCACCTGTCCTGGAAGGCGGCGTTCCTCGTGGCCATTACATCGGCCCGCAGGGTGAGTGAAATTCAGGCGTTGTGTTGCCAAGAACCTTATACTGTATTTCATGCTGCTAAGGTTGTTATGCGTACTCACCCTAAATTTCTTCCCAAGGTTATTTGATTTTCATGTCAACCAGACTATAACTTTGCCTGCGTTTTTTCAGAATCCTTCATCTCCAGCGGAAAGGTTTCTACATTCCCTGGATGTTAGGAGGGTGTTGAAATTTTATCTGGATAAAACCAAAGATATTCGTATGTCAGACCAATTATTTGTCAATTATGGATCGGTCAGGACGGGTCTTGCTACCTCTAAGCAGTCCATCTCTAGGTGGATTGTGTCCTGCATACAGTTGTGTTACCAAAAAGCTAATAAGACCTTAGGGGGTAAGCCTAAGGCTCATTCCACCAGGGGAAAAGCTGCCACGACAGCTTTACTCCGTAATGTTCTGATTGCAGAGATCTGCAAGGCGGCCACTTGGAAGTCGGTTCATACCTTTGCTAAGCATTACTGCCTGGACACTGATGCCAGGGCGGATGCTCAGGTTGGGCAGGCTTCGCTGTGAAATTTGTTCGCACAATAGTGGTGTTGATTTTCTTCTCTCTACCGCCGCTTTGGTGTGGGGATGGGCTTGCCATTCTATTAACTAGATTATGACTATACACAGAGATCCCCTACTACAGAAGGAGTAGTTTCTGTCCTGTAACTCCTGTTCTGTAGTAGGGGTATCTCTGTTATAGTCATAAGCGCCCGCCCTCCTCCCCGGTGGAGATAATCGTTCATGTGAGGAATGTTGCAAGTCTGGCATGCTACGCCTTCAAAAAGAACTGAAAGTAAAAGGGACCTGCTGTGCATTCTGGGATACTGGGAGAAAGTTCTGGAAAGTTTTCTTAAAGGCACAGTATCCTATTGTAAGCCACATAATGGCAGCCTATGGGGCTTGTCTGTCCATGCCTTCCTCTCTATCATTCCAGAGTCTTTTACTGGTTGAGGCAAGTTTCTCTATGGAAGAAACTGGGCAGGCTGTGTTGTGTGTGGTTTTTTGGTGGAATTTCTAGTTGAAGTACTGGACAGTGTAGCCTGTGGATATAGGCTGCATTATTTGTCTTTAATTCTCTCTTAAGTGTCTTGCAGTTCTGCATTTCTTGACAACTTAAGAGATTATTTTTGATTGCAGGGGTCCACGCACATGGGCGTGACTATTCACTAGATTATGACTATAACAGAGATACCCCTACTACAGAACTGGAGTTACAGGTCAGAAACTACTCCTTCCTGCTGATGCCATGTGCCGTGCCAGGGCGCTCGCGAGTCACAGGTGAGGAGTTTGCCAAGTCCGCACACTGTTGCATGCACTGATTGGGAAGGGCTCACCAACACCACAGGCCAAAACATGAACACCCCCCCTCCCCTCAAACTACAGATGCACCCTGTCCCCGTGCACCCCCCTAGCTTGGCAAGGGCACTGTTAGCATACAGGGGCAGGCGACGTCCCATGCCACCGGTTCTCTGCTGCATCGGCGGCCATCAACCAAAACACAACACACAGGGGGTCTGACCGCCCCCCAGCACCCAGATCCGCCCCATCCGCAGCTCTCCTTACCTGTGTAGGTCTCGCCTTCCCGCACAAGTCCAAGTAAAGTCCCGAGGATCGCAGCGCGCGCCCGCGCCATGGCTGCTGGAGGCAGCGGGAGGCGCCCCTGCGCCCCGTCGTTCCACCCGCGCGTCCTCCTGAGGCTCCGGCTCCCTTCCGGCTGCCCGCGTGCCCCCCGCACTACTCCTTGCTCCGCCAGCAACTCCTTGCCCGCGCGCCCGTCTCGTACTCCAGCAGTCACCAAGCCCAGGCGGCCGCGCAGCTGACGTCAGCTGCGCGCGAGCTCTTCTCGCACATCGGGCCACTAGAGGGCGCGTGCCAGCAAGAACTGCTGAAGGCAGGGAGAGCTTGCGCTGGGTACTGAGCACGCGCAGCTCTACCTGTATTGGAGGCGCAGCCCGGGGGCTTCGTCAATGTTCCAGGACGGTCAGAACAATGCTCGATGTTTTGCAGAATAGTATTCAAGCACAACAAAAAAACAAGCATTTGCAATGCAATACGTCTCGCAGTTGTGAGAGTTTGAGCTATTGGCATTGTAAATGGCAATGCCATTTATTTACGTGTTGGTTTTTAAAACCTAAATGAAAGGCACTGTTATTTACAATGCCAATAGCTTAAACTCTCGCAAATGCGAGACCTATTGCATTGCAAATGCTTGTTAAAATTAACTTGAAGAGCTGGTGTTCTGTTCAAGACATGGTGGTCCTTGAAAGGATGTACTGTGACCACAATGCCCTTAGCCGGACTCTGCTGGGCTCCCTTGCTAACACCCCGATTGCCCAGACTCGTCCCCAAATAGGAAATGTTGAACTTTCCAATAACATTAAGGCCATCAGATGGGGTTGGGTGGAAAGGAATCCCGAACGTGTGGAGGGAGTGACCTTTATGGCCACTGAGCATGTAGGGTTATTGAATATTCTTGTCCCACAGAAAAGAGCTGTTTTATCAAAAGTTCATGAGCCCTTCTTTGACAACATAAGAGAGTTTTTGGCCTAAGATATTAAGCACACACAAGGCAGAAAGAATCACCCTGGTATACTAAGATACGTAGGGTTACCAAAACTCTTCTACTGCTAGCGAAGGGAGACTAGGAATAGGTTGCAGCTTGGGGCTTGTAGGGCACGTTACAAGAAATGATTTGAAAGGGCCAAGAGGGATGGGAAGACTCTGAGATGAGTTGTCCCATGCTCCGACAAGAAGTGTAATGTAAAGTTTTGGGCCAAACAGGCTTTGCGATCCCATGCTGGCAAGAGATCTGTGGAATATTTTGTACGATCTCAGTATTGGGTTTCCCATTTTAGTAACTTCTATTCATGTTTGGACGTCCAGGGATGGGTTGATGTGGAAACACAGCTGGCGGAAAAAGTCAAGGACCAAGAAAATCTAGAGGTAATCCTTGGGGCGACACAAGAGGCTATTAGTTCTATTCTATTAGGGAAGGCACCTGGTCCAGACCAGATCCAAATGAGCTTTACAAAATAAACCTGGGTATCTGGCGTTCTTACATGAACCATTTTTCAAGTGCCATTTTGAAAGAGATGCCGGTCCCTGCTTCTTTGTGGCTGGTAAACAAATTTTTTATAATATTCTGGATTGAATAGGGGAGAAAAATGTTCTATGCAAGTTCCAGACGGGATTCAGTAACAGTACAGTACACCAGAGTTTCTGTCTCGCCTGTCTTTTTTGGAAGACTGTGACTGTAAACGGGGAACGACTCTTTGTTGCCTTTGTTGACCTGCGCGCAGCCTTCGATCTAGTACCTAGGGCCATGCTTTGGACAATATTGGATAGGATGGTCATTTCCCCTAATTTATTGGCTATTTTCGTACGGTTGCACAAGGAGAACTATGCCTGTGTAAGATGGGAGTCTGGGTGGACAAGGGGTAGCTCACCCCACCCATTAGTATACTGAAGGGAGTCAGGCAGGTATGTGTATAGGACCCCCCTACCTCTCTCTGTTTTCCCTCTATATAACCGATGCCATGAGCAGGTTGGACAGGGATGGATGCGATGCTCCCAGGGAAGGGGCCAGGAGAGTGCCTGCACTGCTTTTTGCAGACAATACGCTCCTGATTCCTAAATCGCTACGAGGTTTGCAACAGCTGTTGGATGATTCCAACATTTTTTGTCTGGAGCGGAGATTAAAACTTAAGTGTGAAAACTAAATTCATGGTATTTAACCCGGGGCTCGGCCTAAAACCTACATTTGCAAACTCTCTGCTGCCACAACTACAATAGAGCAGGTATCACATTTTGATTATTTAGGGCTAAGGATAGTTCCTACCGTAGTTTTGCCCATGTAGGACCATAAAGCCGATAGATCGCTATTACAGTAGTCATCCTAATTGCTAAAGGCATATAATAAAGCCCTTTCTAAGAAGGCTGCTCCAGCAATTGAGATTTATAATTAGGGCTCCCGTTTTTATGGTATTAATTTTTTCAACATTTCCATCTTTATTTATCCATGTTTATTTTTTGGCCATCTTATTGGTATTTTTGGGTATTTGCACTGATACTTTAATGCCTGTTGCGTTTTAGCAAATTAAGCAGCCAATATAGTAGAAAACTACACCCACATGTAAATATTAGCAATATAAACAAATATATTTTAACCCCTTAAGCGCTGCGCCCGTCCAGCGGCCGACGGCACCACTACCTCGGGAGTGCTGCCGTCGGCCGTTGGACGTTCCAACTGCACCTGCGCAATGGAACGTTCAGCACTGGAGCTGGACGTTCCAAAGCAGCTAAGGTGCTAACATATGCCTACATGTAAGTAAATCCCATCCTGTTTTTTTACATCCCATGCTGTTTGCTCGGATATTGGCTTGAAATTCATAAAGGACAGTGTCGAAAGTCGCTCAAACAGCACAATTTCCTGTATTTTTCTGCTTTTAAAAATAAATACAGACCGGAAACAAATTGTTTTCTGTCTGTATTTATCAGTAAAAAAGGAAAACTGTGAGTCTTATTTATAATATTAAGGCTTTGGGAGCAGCTCTATACAGAACCGAGATCTGGGGCTATGCTAACTGTAGCGCCCTCTCTCACTCCAAGAATAGGTTCATTAGGCAGCTTTTTGCGCTTCCAAAGAACACACCGTTGGTCCTAGTATACCTAGTTCTGGCACTCAAAGTCTCTTGGAAAGCTGAGTTACGCCTCTTACTGTATTGGCATAGGATATGGACCTCAACTGCCCTGGATGTTTTTAGACTAGAGACTCCCTCAAAGGCGTATTAGCCCATACCACCATCCAGCAGATCCCGTGGCTTTTGCACATTAGGTCCTTGTGTAGGAAGCTGGGTTTGGCAAGTTTCTAGGCATTACCAGAGGCCCTTACCCTTGGCTCCAAATCCTCAATAAAATCGGCCTATAGGCAGATGGTACATCAAAATGTCATAAGTAGCAGTAGAGGCACTTGACCTTGGATTTTCTGGAGTTTAAGCTATCCCCCAGCTATGAGAATACGATTGATGAAATCACTCCCAATTTGGCCAGGAAATAGTGTTTACAATTTAGATACCAGTCCCTCCCAACTATGGGCTTCCATACTAAGGGGACAAATGCAATTCACCAGAGCACAGAATGCCCTTCGTGCAAGGGGCCTAGAGAAGATTTATCTCACTTATGCTCTTCTGTCCAGCGTATGATGTCCAGAGGAGAAAAGGGCTTCTACCGACGTGCAGATCCTTGGGTGTTAGGAGCTACTAGGTTTCCACCAGGCTCCTAAGATCTGACACCTCTAGGCTGGTGGTGTTTGTGGTGGCAAGATACATCCAGACAGCCTGGATATATTGCGGGCCAAGTGCATCTGTGCTATTGATGTTAGAACACCAGAGGAGAAGCTATAAGGGGGAACTCGGAGGTCTTTGAATGTGCATGGCCAAACTGGTCTCAGCCCTTGAGTGATTGATTGTAGTGGACAGGCGCTTGAAACGTAACAACCCATAATATTCTCCTAAAGGGATGTCCCACACAGTAGAATCTTATTTTTTTTAAACGTAGATCATACATACATACTGTTTTTGTTTATTTTAAAGTACAATTTCTATTTAAAAAATGCCTATGAATTTCCAATTTTACTCATTCACTGTGTTGCTTGGCAATTCACACAATGGCTTTAATTATTAGGTGATGGCCAGCATATTTGAGTTCCTCCTATGGATTTTATCTCAGTTTACCAGATTATATAACGGACCCATCTGGAGCTACTTGGGGCTTTCTTTGAGGTTTTTGCCTTTCTGGCACTCTGTATTAGTATGCAGGTATTTAAATGTATTGGGAGTACTCCATTAGATCCATCAACCACTAGTGCTAAAGGATGTAATCTGGACTTGAACTTAAACTAGTCTACTCAACCTTATTGCGGCAATTTTAGTCTTGCAATTGATTGTGTGTTTTCCTTGTGTTTATATCTGCTTGTATGGTTCTTCGGTCTGAAATAATAATGAGGATTTTATTCAAATTTTATGGTGTGTCATATTTCTATATCTGCATTTTTGTCTGCCCGAAATCGTCTATGGGTCCCTCAATGCAAGAAACATCATCTTGGAGACGTTACAAAAATCTTCCAAAGGGAGTATTTGATCATGTTTTTTTTGTTTTCTCTTTGATGTGTAAGAGATTGTCTTTCAGTGAATTATCAGATTTGCATTTAGAGCCCTGAAGATAATTGGTATCCGCAAGCTTACTTCTCCCTCTCCGGTTAAGCCCCCCATGTTATTTAAATACAGATTTGTGGGGTATTTTTAGGAGATGTTAGTATCTTCTGAAGAGGTTTAACCTCACTTATCCTTTTAATTGTGGCCCAGATGTCCCCCTTGTTGCCTCCCTCTCTACTTATCTCTGAAGTCCTAGGGTCTGGTCCTTGCCTATCACACAGCACAGCTGTCTGGTTGCAAAAGACATACTGCGGGCTTACCAGGTACATACATGGGTTTGGAGCCTGCACAATGCTTACAATTTGTTAGCTTTCTTGTCATTTTTATTTTCTTGCTTTTTACTCATGCCCCAGCTCTCCATCTTGTGTTTGTCCCTCCAATGGAGCACAACCTCTTTACCATCACTTTTAATTGGCTGGCTTCTGTGCTTCCACTGCTTCCTTTTCAAGCACTGCTTTTTTTTTATAACTCCATGAGAGTGCATGTATTTTCCAGCTATCCTCCTTGTGTACTTCTCTTCCCTTGCATTCAGTGTTGCTCACTGTTGCCCGAGTTCTTCTCCCATCCACCTCCATATTGCGTTCCCTCTTGTGTCCTCCCTGTTACCATGTAACCTGTGTGCTTCTTCCCTGCATGCTCCATGTTGCACTCTTGCCTGCCTTCTCCTCCACACCCACTTTCCATGTTGCTTCCATCCCTTCGCCTTCCCTGTTCCTTCCCCTCACCCATACCCTCCTTCTGTGGTTCCCTTGCTTCTGCTTCTTATCCCCGTGGCTTTCCCACATCCACGCCCTATGTGTTGACCCACCTGTGCTCTCTGTTGCTCCCACCGCCTAACCCCTCAGTTCTGATCTCTGACAACCACTCTTATAAAATTTTTATTTCTGGATTGTATTCTTTTTATTTGCTAGTGCAGCTTGGATTGGCAAATAAAAAGAGCAAAAAGAGGTTGTGGCATTGGTTCTCACACCTACAGAATCACACATCGGCTGTTTGATAGGCTTGTTTTCTTAATTAGCCAAGCCGTGGCTTAAGGGCTAAAAACCAGTGACAAAACCAATATGTCTAAAGGGCGAGACCTAATGGCTTTGCCAATGCTTGTTTAATCTATGGCAAACTTCCCCCTAAGAAAATAATGAGTGATTTGTATCTTGGCGCTGGACCGAGCGGTAACTAGAGGGGGCAAACCACTGAAAGCTTAAGCATGGTTTGAGCGAGGAAATTGCCTCTGGCTCAGCTCGAGGTACTCTAGGACTCAAAACAAGCTTTCATGTGGCTTTTGCTTGCCACCCATGCTCTATTCCACGAGTACTCGCAAACAGTTTTCCAAGGGCCACAAAGTTTTGTCTGTGATGTGACAAAGGTCTGCATTCATGCCAGCAGGTTGGTGGTCCAGTGGGGAGGGGGCAGTAAGGTGGGAATAGCAGAAAAAAAGCATATGCATCTAGTTACTAAATTGCACAATGTGAAACCAGAAAATCTGTGATTAATCCCAGCTTCCCCACTTTACCAAATTGTGTGATCCTAGACAATTGTTTTATTTCACTTTTTCTTCATATCACATGTAAGAGGACCTCGAAAAACGTGCCTTCAGGATGTGTGCTGTACAAAACCTTTTCCTGAGTTTACAATGTTGTTTGTGTATAATAGGAACCTAGGCCACCCTAAGTGTACACATAACAACTGATGTGCCTCATAGTTCACTATTGGCATTGTTGTCAGTGTGAGGGGAAGAATTAATGTTTCTAAATCCATATTTGAAACTATCACTTAAAAATACTTCTCAACTCACTGATATAATGTGATATATTAAGGAAAAATGGTTCTGCATGTTAATAAAACACATTGTGTGAATTTTGAACAGACCTTATCATTTTTTTACACTTTTGCTGCAAGATGGCTTTGAAAATGAAGGTGTTAAGTGGTGCAGGACAACCTAGTTACTTCCTTTCCTTAACTTCAATTAACCCTTTAAATAAAGATGTGCCTGTTCATTTACCATATTTTTAAAGTTCTTGCTGATTTGAGTGATCTGTGTGCTGCTGTTGATCAGGGGGACGCATGTTAAGGTCAGGAGGGACGCATATGGACCTACAGGTGCATGTGACAATTGACTTGCCTCTTAATTTGCTTGAATATTTTTTAAGTTCATGTTTAAAAACGATCACTTTTATTAAATGGCTCTCAGTGCAGTGATATGATATGCTAACTAGATATGCTTCTGCGTGCTAAAGAAGTACACATTTTTGAACTTTGAAGAGTCTTTAGCTTATTTTTATATGGTATTTGTTGCACAGTTAAGATACCAAATATTGTCAGGGCTTGGCTCGTGCATGCGCTCTTAGGAGCCCAACCTGATACTCAGCTCAGCTGTCCCTGTTAATTTGTTGGCTCGCCCACTTCTATTTTTTCCTGGAGTTTTATATAGCGTGAACTTGACCCAAAGGTCTCAGAGTGCTTTACATGAGCACAAGTTGCGTTATACAAGGACACATTCATTTTTTGTTAGCACAGTGTCGTTGCCGAGACTTGAACCCAGTTCCCCAGATTTGAGGTCGACGGCCCTTGCAGTTACGCCACATCCTCATACACTTCTAGTGGTGACACAAGACCTTGAAACCTTATTGGGGGGAGAGCACACCATGGCTGAGTTTCTTAGTCCAGGAGAATAGTCGATCATTGATAGGTATTTCAATAATGTGAAAGGTAAACCTCAGAGGCATTTTAGTTGTCGTATAGAAATTTGACCTTTATAGACTCGCAGGGTATTATGCGACTTAGTTTAGACACCGTAATTTAGTTAGACGCACACACCAATATTATTTTATAAGTATTTTTTAATACCCATTTCTCATTGGAGTTCTTAGCAATATCTGTATCACCATATGATGTATTATTATAACAAGAGACATGATACAATGTAGAATGAAAATGATTACACTATATTTGTCATTAGATAACAAAAAATCTTTCAATTGTTGGTTTTAGCAAAAAAACACTATATCCCTATTCTAAGAAGATCTTGTCATACATCGTGTAGGGTAATATTAACACTTTAGAAAAATAAGCACTATTTAAGAAACAAAAACTCACACCTACACATGCCTTGGAAATTGAAGGTGTATTGGTATGACTGTTGGAGGTCTGTCTTTCCTGGTCGTTCACATCTCATGAGAGGCATAACTGCTCTCTTGAATAATCATTCAAAGCCTCTGGTTTAGGACGTAGAATTCAAATGAGGAAAAAGATGTGCCAGTGACAGATGCAGGCTTTCCAGTCTTCCTTTGGCATCATTCCAACCAGCATCCGATTCCGCACTCAAAAATCTCTCTTCTCTAGGTCCAGAAACTGGTGATTATAAAGAATATAAAGACCACTTCTCCTGACTGATATGAATACGTCTCTGCACATGATTGACTACCATTATCAGATAGCAGCAAAAACAATTTAAAGACACATACTGCAGATGCCTGCAAATCTATATTTTCCTCTCTGTCCTATGGAGGCTTAAATTAAGTCTCTAGTCAGAGACCGTTTCAAGCCAGAAGGAACGAAACCTCTCCCGTCCCAGACTTTCAAATCTCAACACGTTCTCAAAAGTACCTCCTGTTCTTACACTGAAAACAGATATTCAAATGTTAGCATGTTTGTTTAATACACGCTACACGAGCATTAGGATTAAAAGTTAAAACTGTATGGAAATTTTTATAAAGCGCAAACAAGACCCAGACGGGAATCAGAGCGCTGTACAAAGAGGAAAACTAAAGTTGACACGAAGACACTGTATAAGTACAATACAATCCGGAGCATAAGAGGAACCTGTCACATGAAAGTAAATGTGGGTGCAAGGGGAACAAGAGGTAGCAATTGAACAAACAGGTAAAAGCCCATTGTCGATGGGGTCGAGCAGTTTTAGCATCTAACGGTTTCCAAATAGCAATGGAATACATTTTAAGCCCCAAGTAAAAATGATTGTCAAGCGCATATATCAAACACATAAATGTCACGCATACATTTCAACACACAAAGTAAAAATGATTGTCAAGCACGAAAGGGCAGTATCTAGCAGATGACAAAGGGGCTATTGTTGATGAAGTTCTTCCAATAGTAGTAATTTGACCTGTTTTTTGAATGAAGCAGTCAAGGGGTTGGCTCTGATCGCCGTTGGAAGGCATTCCAGATTCTTGGAGCAAGCCCCGAGAAGGTGTAATTGTAAATTCTTTTTTTTGCTGAATTTCGGTGGTTTCATTAGTAGGGTATTGGAGTTTATTAAGTTTCGCCTGGCTCCGGAGAGCTTGAGTTTTTTTGCTAGGTAAACTGGGCTATTGAAGTGTATAGCTTTATGAGTCAGACGGGCTATTTTGAAGCGAATCCTTGCTTCAATGGGAAGCCAGCCAAGCTGGATTAAGTCAGGTGTAATATGATCATGCTTTTTGGTACTTGTGATTAGTCTGGCAGAGGCATTCATAGTAGCTCTCAGCAGAGCTAACCTAGATTTAGGAAGCCCAGCTAGGGTCACCAAGCCATATTCTAGTTGTGCGAAACTAAAGATTGGACTTCTGACTGTAGGTCCTCAGGAGGTAGGAAAGGTTTGATTTTCCTAAGAGCGCTGAGCTGATGATTGGCACTCTTAATGGTGGCGCTGATGTGGGCTTGCATGTTTAGAAATGTGTCCAGGGCGACACCTAAAGAACAAGTGGAGTCCACCATATGTGGGGTGCAGTTGAGTGCTGAGATTTCTTTGAACCAGTTTTGAGTGGGGGCCTCGTTGCGGGGGTAATTAGGAGAAATTCTGTTTTGAGGGAATTAAGTAACAGATGGTTATGAGTATGCCATTGTTGAGTTTTTTAAATGCTCCATTAAGAGTTTTAATGTCATCTGGAGAAGAGATCTTCAAATATAATTGCATGTCATCCGCGTACATGTGGTACTGAATGTTTGAACTGTTCATAATGGCAGTCAGAGGTTCCATGAATAAATTGAAGAGCATGGGCGAGAGTGCAGATTCTTTTGGTACCCCAATTGAGACTGTGGTGCTGGCAGCCAAAGATTGGTGGACTTTGATTCTTTGTGTTCGGTTATGCAGGAAAGATGAGTCCATTTAGGACAGGGCCAGATAACCCCGTCCTATATTGAAGAAGGCCAATCAAGTTATCGTGTTTGATAGTGTCAAAAGCAGAGGACAGGTCGAGAAGAATTAGGAGACAAGGCATATCTTGGTCAAGAGCTCTCAAGGCGTCATCAACAATGTGAGCTAGAGCAGTCTCTGTACTATGGCCTGATCTAAAGCCTGATTGATGTTGGGCTAGGAGCTGAAATTTCTCGATTTGGTCGCATAGCTGTCTGAACACATTTCTTGAGCAATTTCGCT
This sequence comes from Lissotriton vulgaris, assembly GCF_964263255.1. Lineage (NCBI taxonomy): Eukaryota > Metazoa > Chordata > Amphibia > Caudata > Salamandridae > Lissotriton > Lissotriton vulgaris. Next base: position 581,087,573 of record NC_141697.1, read on the forward strand.
AAAGACATGATGTTGGTGATCGGCCGGAAGTTATATGGATCTTTTAGGTCTGCATTGGGCTTCTTGGGGATGAGTGTGACTTGCCCCATTTTAAGGCCGTCTGGAATCCTCCCTTGTAAGAGAGATTGTTGGATGATCCTGGACCAGAAAGGCAGAATGGCTACCTTGAGGTCTTTGAGCAACTTGGTGGGGAGTGGATCACTGAAATGGTTGGATGGTTTAAGAGATGCTAAGGAATGAGACACCTTCTCCAAAACCGGACATTGTTTTTGGGTGTGTACTCTGTGGGGTAAAGCGTAGCACACACTGCTGTAGGTGCAGTTAGACCCAAGGAGCTCATGGACAATAGATTAGCAGCAGCACGTTGTAGTTCCCGCTCAATATTCCTAGACTTTTCAGAAAGGTGCGCAGATAAGTCCTCCTCACTAGGTCCAGTGGTTTTGATTACTGGACTAGGATTAGCCTGTTTGATAATATCAAACAGTTTCTTGGGACGGTTTTTAGCACTGTCAAGCTGATGTCTGAAATATCTGATTTAGCACTATGAATGAGTTTGTTATAAGAGCTTCTCATCTTCCTTAGCTGTTTGAGACTAGAGGTGGAGGGGTATCTCTCCAGCGTCTCTCAGAGAGCCTCAGTTTTCGAAGTTCGTCATTAAGGGCACCATTGAACCAAGGTTTGGATTGTTTGCAAGGAATCCTTTTGAGTTGCTTCGGGTCTGCAGAGTCGAGAATATTTGACATGGAGTTGAAGTAATGATCCGTCGGCTCTTCCAAATTTTTCATGTTAGTGGGAGGTGCCAGAAGATTCTTGCTCATGTTGGATAGGTTAGCAATGTTGATGTCTCTCAGATTACGAGTCAGTTGCTTGTTTTGGAGCGGTTGACGTTGTCTAAGTGATACCTTTTCCAGAACGTGATAGAGATTTGGTGAAGATCCAACAAATCACCTGAAATTCTACCCAATTCTATTCCCGCCCCACCCACCACACTGCATGCCCTTTGTACTCACAACAGGCTGGAAAAAATGGGATTCTCAGTCATTTAACTGAATACACGGTCCATGGTGAAGCACCAACTTCAGATTGTCCAACTATTACAGTCGGAAAAGCCTGATCTACTTCCGGAAACATGGCTCACTGAAGAGTCCACCCCTGATATCTCGGCAGCTGTGCCAGATAATTATTACATCCTGCAAGCTAACCTCCCCCAGGGAAGGTGGGCGGTGGGGTTGCAGCTATCATCTTTAAGGATCATCAGTTTAAGAAATTAGAGATCAAGGGTTTTCCCTCTGTCGACAGTTTAGTTTTTAAACTGCAATCTCTGCAGTCATCTTTCACCTGTGCTCTTTTTTACAGACCCCCTTGCTACATGCCTACCTTCCCCCAGTCTCTGGGTGAAATGACTTCTCATTTGGCCATTAAACACGCTCAACTTCTCATCATTGGTGATTTTAATTATTGGCCTCAAGATGAACTGGAGAGTGCCAGCTCTATTGAGTTGACAGATCTTCTGTCCGGAAGGAATTGCACCCAACATGTGCATGAATCCATTCATATCAAGGGACACACTTTAGACCAGGTCTGGGCAGCTAATTTGATGATTCCGACCCCTTTGATTTCCCCGTGTACTTGGTCGGATCACCACTTAATTTTTCTTACCCTCCCTGACGTTCACCCCACTAAAATCCGACTGACTAAAAACTGCAAGTCTTGAAATTGGAGAAGTGTCAATATTGACCACTTCTGTTCTCTCTTAACCGCTACGGCCCCGTCAGTCTCAGAGTCGACGTACACACAGGCTGTAAACCTTAAGTTATGGCTTGAGTCCGCATGTGATCGCATTGCCCCTCTTAAGCTTACAAAAACTATTAGCCCTGATTATGCACAGCGATGGTTCTCTGCTGATCTTAAGACTAAAAAGCTGGCACTGAGACGAGCAGAACGCAGATGGAGACTTCACTACCATATCGCTGATAAGAACATCTACCCCAACCTGCTGAAAGAATACAAAAACTCTATTCTTCAAACCAAAACTAATTATTTCTCTAATAAAGTCTTACATTCAGCTAGTAAATCTAAAGAAATCTTCTCAATAGTCAATGAGCTTTCTAAACCTGACAGAATTGTACCGAATCCAATCCCTTCACAACTTCTTTGTGATTCTCTCAATTCATATTTTATTGAGAAAATCACTGCCATTAATGCTAGTATTCCGACCTCTGCTACTCCCGTAAATGTTCTCAATATTTGTGATTTGTCGCCTCCACTGACTCTGATTCCCACTATTCCTTTGGAGACCTTTCTGGGTTTACTTAAAAGAGTTGGCTCTGGCTCCCCGACAGACTGTTGTCCTCCAGGAAGTCTTTTCCAAATTTCCAGATGCTCCACTCTCTCTTCTTAATAAATCACTTGAGTCGGGCTTAGTTCCTGACCTCTTTAAAAGTGCGGAAATCATTCCCATTCTGAAAAAGCCAGGTTCGGACCCTTCTATTCTTGGAAATGACCGCCCAATCTCATTATTACCGTACCTTGGTATGGTTCTAGAGACATATATCTCAACCCAACTAAGTACCTTTGTTGAACAGTTTCATGTCTTGGATCCCCACCAGGCTGGTTTTCGACTCTCCCACTCCACAGAATTTGTCATCTTGACAGTTATGGACGACCTCAGAGGGGGCGTAGATAGAGGGCTCACCCAGGCCCTGGTGCTCCTGGATCTGTCAGCAGCTTTTGACACGGTCGATCATAACATCCTGACTGACCGTGTCAGCAATCCCGGGATCCAGGGCCTGGCCCTAAAGTGGCTCTCCTCTTTTCTTAGTAACCGGTTTCAATCGGTACGTCTTGCTAACTTCTCCTCAAAGAAGATGGAACTATCTTGTGGAGTACCCCAGGGCTCCTCCCTCTCCCCGCTTCTTTTTAATCTACCTCCTTCCTCTAATTTCCTCTCTTCGGAAAAGGAAAGTCATGACATATAACTATGCAGATGACCTTCAATTCGTTTTTGACATTAATCTCCATCCATCTTCTGTGCCTCATTTTCAAGACACCATGATTTTTATAAGTGAGTGGATGAATGAAAATCAACTGAAGCTCAACCTTGATAAAACTGAGCTGATCCTCACTGGTGGACTTGCTAACCCATGGAACTCCAACTTTTGGCCATCTACCTTAGGCAACCCTCCTGGCTATCTCAGCCAAGAGTTTGGGTATAGTGGTAAGCAATGATCTATCAATGAAAGCTCAGATCAGCTTGGTGGTTTCTGCTGGGTTTTTTCAACTACGCAGAATTAGGAAGATTAGCAGATTTCTGTCTCAGGAAGCTCTGACCTTCGTGATCTTGGCCATCTCCCGACTGGACTATTCCAACTCTCTCCATGTAGGCATCCCGGCTTACCAACTTAGACGCCTCCAGCTAGTCCAGAATCAGGCTGCCAGATTGATCTTCCATCAACCTAAATGGCACTGTATCCAGCCCCTGATGAAAAGCCTTCACTGGCTCCCTGTGGCTATGCGTGGCCTTTTCAAGATGGGTTGCATGATCTTTAAGCTCTTTATGGTAAGAGTCCAGCTTTTATTTAGTCTAAGATCCTACGTTATGTCCCCACTCGTAATTTACGATTTTCCCATTTGAATCTGCTAGTCACCCCCACCTTTAAATGCAAGAAACATGGAGGTTCTCGATTTGCAGTTTTAGCTCCTCAGTTTTGGAACTCGCTCCCAATGGAGCTGAGGATGGCCACCTCCTATGCACCGTTCAGAAAACAGCTGAAGACATGGCTGTTCTCCCAGGCATATGATAACTAGGTCTCTTCCCTGTATTGCTGCCTCGCGTCTCCCTCAGCGCCAAGAAGCTGTTTGGTGAAGGAGTGCTTGATAAGGTCCCTTTAACATACCATAACATAACATAACATAACATGGTACTATGGCATCCAGTTGAATGATGTGATCCCTAGCTATGATGAAGTCCAGGGTAGCGCTCTTGCAGTGGGTGGGTCCGTTGCAGACCTGTTTTTAGTTACGGTCATAGAGGAAAGACTTAACAGAGCAAACTAGTGGGTCATTAGCGTCATTCCAGTGAAGGTTGAAGTCACCGAGGAAGATATGGTTAGAATGGTGGGCTGAGCTGGTAGAGATGGATTCCATCAGTAGTTCTGCAAAAAATAGGTTATCCCCAAGGGGATGATTGATTGAGTGAAGCGCACATACACTCATGCCCTTGTTCCAAATTTCAGTGACTAGGTGCTCACAGGAGGACATCAGGTTCTTATGAGTCTGCTTCCAAAATAGGCTGGACCGATGGATGCAGGCAATGCCACCCCCCCCCCGATTTAATAGGCCTATTGCATCTGATAATGTCATAGCCAGGCGGGATTCAAATGTCAAGAATTGGAGAGGAGGAGTCATAAAGCCAAGTGTCCATAAGAATCAGGAGGTCTAGATCTTGTGATATGATAAGTTCGGAGATATCCGCTGCATGCTTCACTGCTGATCTGCAGTTGAGAGGCATCAATTTGATATGAGAGATTGTAGTTGCTTCCACTAGGTGAGACGTGGAAATCTGAAGTAAGTTATCCTTATTCAAGGATCTAAAGTTAACACTTGGTTCTCTATCCAGGTCAGATATGATAGTGGTTATAATGTTAGGAGAGACAGCATAGTCCTCATAAGATAGTAAGAGTGCGAGTGTGTCAACCTCCGACATATGAGGTTGGAATCTAGAGGGTCTCGAGTGAAGGTTATACAAACACAATAAGATGATGGGCGGAGCACTGAAACTTTTCAGACACTCACCCCCGGTCACTATTAGAACTGGGTTAAATCCATCATCGTTATTTAGCTCACTTCACCACCCCAGTTCAGACCCAGCCATATGGAAATCAGTCTTCACCCCGCTCCTCAAGGGAATAGTCCAGCCCGAACTGCCAAGCCAGGTCTTCTCTGGACCGAAACAAGCATCCTGGGACTGGTTTCAGGGTAACACCCCTCATCAGCCAGGCTAGCTTGAATCCAGTGGCAAAGTGAGCAAGGGACCCATGTCTGGGCATACCTTGCCAACTTAAAGCGAACAATGCAAACACAGTCAAATGATGGCCAAAACGCTGAAACATTTCAGACACTCACCCCGGTCACTATTCGATCTGGGTTAAATCCATCATCGTTATTTTGCTTACTTCGCCGCTCCAGTTCAGACCCAGCCATATGCAAATCAGTCTTGACCCTGCGCCTCATGGGAACAGTCCACCCCGAACTGCCAAGCCAGGTCTTCCCTGGACCAGAAACAAGCATCCTGGGAACGGTTTCAGGGTAACACCCCTCATCAGTCAGGCTAGCTGGCATCCAGTGGCAAAGTGAGCAAGGGACCCACGTCTGGGCATACACTGCCAACTTAGGGCAAATAATGCAAACACAATTAGATGATGGACGGAGTGCTGAAACTTTGCAGACACTTACCCCCAGTTATATAGATAAATGTTATTCTGTCATAGTTTCTTCAAGTAATTATGAATATTATGGAAAGTTTACATAAATGCCCCTTCTGTCTCTTTTATGATTGGCTCTTGTTGATGTGTTTTCAAAGTGCCATTATTTAAGTGGGTAAACTGACAGAGCTTCAAAGATTAAGCTTTGGATATCACTTTCATTTAAACACTTTCTATTTACACAGGCTACAATTAAAACAAATATACCTCTTGTAAACATTGAGGTAGCTTTCATTTGTTTTATGAAGGCATACTGTAACTACTGATTTTAGGGTTTAGGGGCTTCAATGAAAGCTCATGCTGCTGGTTCTTCATTTGTTTTAAGTAAACCCTCAATATAGAACTGGTAAATGTTTTTCTGCACCAGAGTGTTGCACTTTCTCACATTTTAGGCTGATAAAGCAAGTTAGGGTATGCATAATAAACAATGTGTTTAAAACAGCTAATATGTTTCATTTAAACAGATCAATAATTTAACTTATGAGTGGAAAATACAATGTTTACTAACATGCAGAAACAGTTCCATACATAAACCGAGAAGCTGAGTTGTCCCAACTGGGGGTTACGTCACAATGTTGAAACTGTTCAACAAAATCCATCATAAACACAAAATACATTGGGTTACACTGTGTTTGGCAGCCGCCGTACAGCATGACTTGCTCATGAACAGTACGAAACAAAACCAAATGCAATATTAACAGACCACTTGTACAATGAGAATGCCAAAACCGTAAAGGGAGTAAATAAATGGCTGGCATTTGCGCCAAGAATTTTCAATTCTATTAAGGACACGGAGGCGAGGATTATGCTTCTCTTTCTTTACTGCAAAACTACAGCAGCCAATTAAAAAATATTTTACATACAACATACACTTCATATCCCATGATATGTTGCTCTTAACCACCTATCAAGGCCCAGTAGACCTTATAAGTACAGACCGCACCATCCTGAGAGCCTCTTTCTTTGCTCAGAACAGTCCATCATAACTCAAACGTCAATGACAACCTACAGTATTCACAGGGTAAACTCCAGCAGGCATACTCAACGTGCAAGCAGCAGCTCAACTAGCAACAGGAGTGCAAAGCGGCAACTAAAGAGACAAGACTGGAGCGTATTCAATCTGCTTTCTGATCTGAACATACAAAAGAAATAAGGCACCATAATATCTATATACCTGAGAGGGCTAAAGACTGAATGAACAGTCAAATCCTGACATTCCAAATCAATGACTTATATTCCTGGGTGGGATAATCCTCATCTCTGTGTCCTTAAAAGAATTAACAATTCTTGGTGCAAATGCTAGCACATTTTGTATTCTATTTCAGGACCAGAGTCTCCAACTATGCTAGTTTAACGCTTATTGAATACCACAGAGGCAATATCACCAACTGGTTTGTAAAAAAATTGCTTAAAAGTTGAATCAGATGACCAGTTGGACGATTTCATAACGTCTTGAATAGTAGAGCCTAACATAAAGGATTTGGAGGCCATAGCACCCCAAACAGAGTAGCTCCCAACACTTGAGTATCTATACCAGCTTCTGCCATCACTGATTTTAACCACTTAGCTACAGTGGCAGATGACACTAGTTTAAAAGGTTTTAGTAAAGCAATCAACAATTGACCATAAGCATAATTTCTCAGTGCACGAGTACAGTCTTCATAAGCTTTCAATCATTTTACAACACTTAGTTCATCCTTATTACGAAATGCATGATACTCAATCCACTTTGAAAAAGTTTTTGTCCTGCCAGTAATTGTAAAGGAAACTCCTTCAGGAGTAAATACTCTACCTGCAATGCATACCAAATTTAGACAACTGCATACCAAATTTAGACAACTGTTTTCTAGACAATTGGGGCCAGATGGACAAACCGGGTTTGCGACCCGTTTGTGTATCCAAAGTACTATTGGGCCATGTACAAACCCTTTTTAGCGAGTCGCAATTTATTTGCGACTCGCTAAATAGGATTAGCGACTCGCTATCAGGAAGGGGCATTCCTTCCTAATAGCGAGTCGCTACCCTTTGTAAGAATGTTTTGCGACCACAATTGCAGTCGCAAAACTCGCAATTTACCACCCTCTTCAAGAGGATGGTAAAGCACTCGCAAAAGGGAAGGGGTCCCCAGGGGACCCCTTCCCCTTTATGAATGTAGGGGGAAATAATTTTTAGGGACAGGCAGTGGTCCCAGGGACCACTACCTGCCCTTAAAAACTGAAACTAAAACATTTCCTTTTTCCTTTTTAGGGCTCGGGCAGAGCTCCGAGCGCCTATTGTTAAAGAAAAAAAAAGTTTCTTTAGGGCTCGGGCCAGAAACATTCCTTAGTTTTTATGCCATCTGCATAGTGATTCGTCTTTGCTGTGCTGTGTTTGTAGTAGCCTTGACGCGATAGGCTATCTGTAATTTCCGTCGGCCATTTTTGGCATTTTCTCTGCGGTTTCGCGCACGGCCGTCCATTAATCTTAATTAGGAGCTGTCAGGGAGGTGCTGTAATGGAATCCAGATGCTGTCGGCGCGTTCACCATTATGCAGAGCGTGTGCACTGCTGTGTTTTTTTTCCCTTCAGCTCTGTGTGCGCGCATGAACAGCCGGCCAGCAATGTAGAGAATCACATGCATCAGATCTTTTTTTTTTAAACAATTGCGATAGCGAAAGTGATCGCTTTCTGTGCTGTTTGTTTTTCGTATGTAATCTTGTTCTTGTACAAACTCGATGGTAGCGGAGTATCCCATCCTCAGCCTCTAGGTCACTTCATTAATGTTCCACGAGTCCGCCGTGTCTGGTGGCGTCTGTGCCCTACCCTTTGTGTCTGTAGAACATTCCCCTGGGTGAGAGTGCAGCGAAAGGGCTGCATTTGTGTTCCAATTGAAACGGATATCTCTGCCCGTCGGTGATGCTGTCTGGTGCCCGAGGGTTGTTCACCATGTTTTATCACTGCTTCTAGTCGGAGGCTGCCCCCCTAGCCATGGTGCTCACGTGGCCGAGGGTGATGCGCAGGGAAGTCATGTCAGATTGGTAGTGCAGTGTGCAGAGTGGTAGTGCAGAGTGCAGAGTGGTAGTGCAGAGTGCAGAGTGGTAGTGCAGAGTGCAGAGTGGTAGCAGAGTGGTAGTGCAGAGTGCAGAGTGAGAGTGCAGTTTAAGAGTGCGAGTGGTAGTGCAGAGTGCAGATTGGTAGTGCAGAGTGCAGATTGGTAGTGCAGAGTGCAGAGTGGTAGTGCAGAGTGGTAGTGCAGAGTGGTAGTGCAGAGTGGTAGTGCAGAGTGGTAGTGCAGAGTGCAGAGTGGTATTGCAGATTGGTAGTGCAGAGTGCAGTTTGGTAGTGCAGAGTGGTAGTGCAGAGTGGTAGTGCAGAGTGCAGATCGAGAGTGCAGAGTGGTAGTGCAGAGTGCAGAGTGGTAGTGCAGAGTGCAGAGTGGTAGTGCAGAGTGCAGAGTGATAGTGCAGAGTGGTAGTGCAGAGTGCAGAGTGGTAGTGCAGAGTGCAGAGTGGTAGTGCAGAGAGCAGAGTGGTAGTGCAGAGTGCAGTTTGGTAGTGCAGAGTGGTAGTGCAGAGTGCAGTTTGGTAGTGCAGAGTGCAGTTTGGTAGTGCAGAGTGGTAGTGCAGAGTGGTAGTGCAGAGTGGTAGTGCAGAGTGGTAGTGCAGAGTGCAGGTTGGTAGTGCAGAGAGCAGAGTGGTAGTGCAGAGTGCAGAGTGGTAGTGCAGAGTGGTATTGCAGAGTGGTAGTGCAGAGTGCAGATTGGTAGTGCAGAGTGCAGATTGGTAGTGCAGAGTGCAGAGTGGTAGTGCAGAGTGGTAGTGCAGAGTGGTAGTGCAGAGTGGTAGTGCAGAGTGCAGATTGGTAGTGCAGAGTGGTAGTGCAGAGTGGTAGTGCAGAGTGCAGATTGGTAGTGCAGAGTGCAGAGTGGTAGTGCAGAGTGGTAGTGCAGAGTGGTAGTGCAGAGTGGTAGTGCAGAGTGCAGAGTGGTAGTGCAGAGTGCAGAATGGTAGTGGTATTGCAGAGTGGTAGTGCGGAGTGGTAGTGCAGAGTGGTAGTGCAGAGTGGTAGTGCAGAGTGGTAAGAGTGCAGATTGGTAGTGCAGAGTGCAGAGTGGTAGTGCAGAGTGCAGAGTGGTATTGCAGAGTGGTAGTGCAGAGTGCCGATTGGTAGTGCAGAGTGCAGAGTGGTAGTGCAGAGTGGTAGTGCAGAGTGGTAGTGCAGAGTGCAGAGTGGTAGTGCAGAGTGCAGAGTGGTAGTGCAGAGTGCAGAGTGGTAGTGCAGAGTGGTAGTGCAGAGTGCAGAGTGGTAGTGCAGAGTGCAGATTGGTAGTGTAGATTGGTAGTGCAGATTGGTAGTGCAGAGTGGTAGTGCAGAGTGGTAGTGCAGAGTGCAGAGTGGTAGTGCAGAGTGCAGAGTGGTAGTGCAGAGTGGTAGTGCAGAGTGGTAGTGCAGAGTGGTAGTGGTAGTGCAGAGTGGTAGTGCAGAGTGCAGAGTGGTAGTGCAGATTGCAGAGTGGTAGTGCAGAGTGCAGAGTGGTATTGCAGAGTGGTATTGCAGAGTGGTATTGCAGAGTGGTAGTGCAGAGTGGTAGTGCAGAGTGCAGATTGGTAGTGCAGAGTGCAGAGTGGTAGTGCAGAGTGGTAGTGCAGAGTGGTAGTGCAGATTGAGAGTGCAGAGTGGTAGTGCAGAGTGCAGAGTGGTAGTGCAGAGTGGTAGTGCAGAGTGGTAGTGCAGAGTGCAGAGTGGTAGTGCAGAGTGCAGAGTGGTAGTGCAGAGTGCAGAGTAGTAGTGCAGAGTGCAGATTGAGAGTGCAGAGTGGCAGTGCAGAGTGCAGATTGAGAGTGCAGAGTGGTAGTGCAGAGTGGTAGTGCAGAGTGCAGAGTGGTAGTGCAGAGTGGTAGTGCAGAGTGGTAGTGCAGAGTGGTAGTGCAGAGTGCAGATTGAGAGTGCAGAGTGGTAGTGCAGAGTGCAGAGTGGTAGTGCAGAGTGGTAGTGCAGAGTGCAGAGTGGTAGTGCAGAGTGGTAGTGCAGAATGGTAGTGCAGAGGGGTAGTGCAGAGTGGTAGTGCAGAGTGGTAGTGCAGAGTGCAGAGTGGTAGTGCAGAGTGGTAATGCAGAGTGCAGAGTGGTAGTGCAGAGTGGTAGTGCAGAGTGCAGAGTGGTAGTGCAGAGTGCAGAGTGGTAGTGCAGAGTGGTAGTGCAGAGTGCAGAGTGGTAGTGCAGAGTGCAGAGTGGTAGTGCAGAGTGCAGAGTGGTAGTGCAGAGTGCAGAGTGCAGAGTGGTAGTGCAGAGTGGTAGTGCAGAGCGCAGATTGAGAGTCCAGAGGTCAGATTGCTAGTGCAGAGTGCCTAAAACACATTGCCATTTACAATGCCATTATTTCTAACTTTAAACAAACCCGAGCCCTAATGCATTCCTAATGCTTGTTTTAAATGCATCCTGTTTTCTTTTAAGGAAAACGTGCTGCATTTAAAAAAAAGTGCTGTATTTAAAAGCTATTTAGAAAAGGGTATGGTGATGAACAGAGTGTCTGAATTAAGCAGACCACTCTTACCCAGTCCAAAGATCAGGGCTTGATCCATCACCGTTATTTATCTCACTGCCCCATCCCAGCTCAGAACCTGGCTATATGCAAATTAGTCTGTCCCTGGCCCAGTGCATCATGGGAACAGGGCAGACCAAACTACCAAGCCAATTCTTCACCAGAAAGGAGACAAGCTACCGGGGACCGGTTTCTGGCATTTCAGCCTCTTCGGCCCGGCTTGCTTGAATCCTGATGGAGCAGTGAGAAAGGGACTCATGTCTGAGTATACCCTGCCACACCTATAGTGGCCAAAAACGATTTAGAAAAGGGGATGGTGATGAACAGAGTGTCTGAATTAAGCAGACCACTCTTACCCAGTCCAAAGATCAGGGCTTGATCCATCACCGTTATTTATCTCACTGCCCCATCCCAGCTCAGAACCTGGCTATATGCAAATTAGTCTGTCCCTGGCCCAGTGCATCATGGGAACAGGGCAGACCAAACTACCAAGCCAATTCTTCACCAGAAAGGAGACAAGCTACCGGGGACCGGTTTCTGGCATTTCAGCCTCTTCGGCCCGGCTTGCTTGAATCCTGATGGAGCAGTGAGAAAGGGACTCATGTCTGAGTATACCCTGCCACACCTATAGTGGCCAAAAACGATTTAGAAAAGGGGATGGTGATGAACAGAGTGTCTGAATTAAGCAGACCACTCTTACCCAGTCCAAAGATCAGGGCTTGATCCATCACCGTTATTTATCTCACTGCCCCATCCCAGCTCAGAACCTGGCTATATGCAAATTAGTCTGTCCCTGGCCCAGTGCATCATGGGAACAGGGCAGACCAAACTACCAAGCCAATTCTTCACCAGAAAGGAGACAAGCTACCGGGGACTGGTTTCTGGCATTTCAGCCTCTTCGGCCCGGCTTGCTTGAATCCTGATGGAGCAGTGAGAAAGGGACTCATGTCTGAGTATACCCTGCCACACCTATAGTGGCCAAAAACGATTTAGAAAAGGGGATGGTGATGAACAGAGTGTCTGAATTAAGCAGACCACTCTTACCCAGTCCAAAGATCAGGGCTTGATCCATCACCGTTATTTATCTCACTGCCCCATCCCAGCTCAGAACCTGGCTATATGCAAATTAGTCTGTCCCTGGCCCAGTGCATCATGGGAACAGGGCAGACCAAACTACCAAGCCAATTCTTCACCAGAAAGGAGACAAGCTACCGGGGACCGGTTTCTGGCATTTCAGCCTCTTCGGCCCGGCTTGCTTGAATCCTGATGGAGCAGTGAGAAAGGGACTCATGTCTGAGTATACCCTGCCACACCTATAGTGGCCAAAAACGATTTAGAAAAGGGGATGGTGATGAACAGAGTGTCTGAATTAAGCAGACCACTCTTACCCAGTCCAAAGATCAGGGCTTGATCCATCACCGTTATTTATCTCACTGCCCCATCCCAGCTCAGAACCTGGCTATATGCAAATTAGTCTGTCCCTGGCCCAGTGCATCATGGGAACAGGGCAGACCAAACTACCAAGCCAATTCTTCACCAGAAAGGAGACAAGCTACCGGGGACCGGTTTCTGGCATTTCAGCCTCTTCGGCCCGGCTTGCTTGAATCCTGATGGAGCAGTGAGAAAGGGACTCATGTCTGAGTATACCCTGCCACACCTATAGTGGCCAAAAACGATTTAGAAAAGGGGATGGTGATGAACAGAGTGTCTGAATTAAGCAGACCACTCTTACCCAGTCCAAAGATCAGGGCTTGATCCATCACCGTTATTTATCTCACTGCCCCATCCCAGCTCAGAACCTGGCTATATGCAAATTAGTCTGTCCCTGGCCCAGTGCATCATGGGAACAGGGCAGACCAAACTACCAAGCCAATTCTTCACCAGAAAGGAGACAAGCTACCGGGGACCGGTTTCTGGCATTTCAGCCTCTTCGGCCCGGCTTGCTTGAATCCTGATGGAGTAGTGAGAAAGGGACTCATGTCTGAGTATACCCTGCCACACCTATAGTGGCCAAAAACGATTTAGAAAAGGGGATGGTGATGAACAGAGTGTCTGAATTAAGCAGACCACTCTTACCCAGTCCAAAGATCAGGGCTTGATCCATCACCGTTATTTATCTCACTGCCCCATCCCAGCTCAGAACCTGGCTATATGCAAATTAGTCTGTCCCTGGCCCAGTGCATCATGGGAACAGGGCAGACCAAACTACCAAGCCAATTCTTCACCAGAAAGGAGACAAGCTACCGGGGACCGGTTTCTGGCATTTCAGCCTCTTCGGCCCGGCTTGCTTGAATCCTGATGGAGCAGTGAGAAAGGGACTCATGTCTGAGTATACCCTGCCACACCTATAGTGGCCAAAAAGCTGTCCCAGACATGGAGGTCTGCTAAGCCCAGCAGGCCAAGATACCTGGGAGGACCAGCCATTCCCAATGGGGTCGCAAATTGCGAGTGCCTCATGAGTATTGATGAGGCATGCAATTTGCGACCCCATTGGGAATTGCAAACAGTGTCTAAAAACACTGTTGTACATGGCATTTTGTGACTCACAAATTGTGACTCGCAATTAAGCGCAATTTTCGAGTCGCAAACTGCCATGGTCGTACATCTGGCCCTTGGTCTTTATCTGGCCATCTTTCAACAAGCATTTGCAATGCAATAGGTCTTGCATTAGGAAAGTTTGAGCTATTGGTATTGTAAATGACAAATTTTTTATTTATGTGTTGGTTTGGAAAATAGTGAATTGAATAGCTTTGTCATTTACAATGCCAATAGTTTTAACTTTCGCAAATGTGACACCTATAGCATTTGTAATGTAATATGTGTTGTATTTACGTGACTTAGATGTATTGATATTACAAATAAAAATGGCATTTATTTTTTTAATAATTAATACTTAAAAGTTATTGTAATTTATAATGGCAATAGCTTTTGTAAATAACTTTTGTGAAGATTATGTTCATTGTATTTTATTGTGATGAAAATCCAAGAACAGAAGTGAACTATTAACATATTTTGTGACATTTGTAATGAAGCTTGAAACATTGAGAAAACATATTTGAACCAGTTGTTGAATGGCTGCAAAGATTGATGCTGAGGTGGCGCGGAGTGATGTGGTGGCGACAAGTGATGCTGTGGCGTTCAGTGATGCTGTGGTAGCGCATAGAGATGTTGTGGTACCCCTGAGTGATGCTCTGGTGGTGCTGAGTGATGCTGTGGTGATGCGATAGATAGATGGAGTGAGTGCGATAGATAGATAGAGTGAGGGCGCTAGATAGATAGATTGTGTGAGGGTGATAGAGAGATAGACAGATAGAAGGGTGATAGATAGATAGACAGATAGATAAAGTGTATTTATTTTGCATTGAGTAGAGTGTAGGTATGAGGCATGTAATTATATGGCACTGAGTGGTAATATGGGGAGTGTATATTGTATTCAGTAGAGTGTAATAGCCGTGTAATTATGTGGCACTGAGTGGTATTTGGAGTGTATGTTGCATTGAGTGCAGTGTAATTATGTAGCATGTAATTATGTGGCACTGAGTAGTAATATGGGGAGTGTGTGTTGCATTAAGTAGAGTGTAATTATGTGGTGTGTAATTATGTGGCACTGAGTGGTATTTGGAGTGTATGTTGCATATAACTATGTGATTAAGGAACAGTGAGCAACCCAAAATACCCTTGAGGGCTTGGGTGAGTAAGTAGAAAGGTATAGGTGCCTTCAAGGGGATTTGTTTAACAAAATATAATTAAACGTAATTCAACTAACTCTTTAGGACAGGTCAATGGTCCTTATTCTTGAAAGGACCCTTGACTTGTCCTAAAGAGTTAGTTGAATCACGTTTAATTATATTTTGTTAAACAAATCCCCTTGAAGGCACCTATACCTTTCTGCATATAACTTTGTGGCACTGAGTGGTATTTGGAGTGTATGTTGCATTGAGTGCATTGTTATTATGTGGCACTGAGTGGTATTTGGAGTGTATGTTGCATTGAGTGCAGTGTAATTATGTGGCGTGTAATTATGTGGCACTGAGTGGTATTTGGAGTGTATGTTGCGGTGAGCGCAGTGTAATTATGAAGCATATAATTATGTGGCACTGAGTGGTATTGTGTGGAGTGTCTGTTGCATTTAGTGCAGTGTAATTATGTGGCATGTAATTATGTGGCACTGAGTGGTATTTGAAATGTATGTTGCATTGAGTGCAGAGTAATTATGTGGAGTTTAATTATGAGGTACTGAGTGGTATTTGGAGTGTACGTTGCATTGAGTGCAGTGTAATTATGTGGCGTGTAATTATGTGGCACTGAGTGGTATTTGGAGTGTATGTTGTGTTGAGTGCAGTGTAATTATGTAGCATATAATTATGTGTCACTGAGTGGTATTGTGGTGAGTGTATGTTGTATTCAGTAGAGTGTAATTATGTGGTGTGTAATTATGTGGCACTGAGTGGTATTTGGAGTGTATGTTGCATTGTGTGCAGTGTAATTATGTTGCATATAACTATGTGACACGGAGAGGTATTTGGAGTGTATGTTGCATTGAGTGCTGTGTAATTATGTAGCATATAATTATGTGGCACTGAGTGGTATTGTGTGGAGTGTGTGTTGCATTCAGTAGAGTGTAATTATGTGGTGTTTAATTATGTGGCACTGAGTGGAATTTGGAGTGTATGTTGCATTGAGTGCAGTGTAATTATGTAGCATATAATTATGTGGCACTGAGTGGTATTGTGTGGAGTGTGTGTTGCATTCAGTAGAGTGTAATTATGTGGCGTGTAACTATGTGGCACTGAGTGTTATTTGGCGTGTATGTTGCATTGAGTGCAGTGTAATTATGTGGCATGTAATTATGTGGCACTGAGTGGTATTTGGAGTGTATGTTGCGGTGAGCGCAGTGTAATTATGAAGCATATAAATATGTGGGGGGCGTGGCTTGGACGCCGATGGCGATGGTCGCCTGAGAGCTCGGCTCCGGGACTGAGCCCGCTTTTATCCTGCAGATCGAGGATTTTGGGGCACCCCGACCCCCGCAAATCGAAGATCGGGTTGAGGCCAACCTGGTGAGGCACCTGGGGATACCCGAAAACTGATAATCCTGACGAAAAAGCGAAGTTGCGGAGGAAACGGAGCGGAGCCGAAGATGGCGCCCGGACCCTCTCGATAGCCCTGCTGAGACCCCTGGCCCGGAGAAGCCTACCAGATCTGCTTGAACCTTCTCCACGTCTCATCTTCCCGATGGCTGGCGGTTTGGGAGTGTCTGAACGCCGTGGTCATCCCTGGACTGATTGTTAGTCGCTTTTCTCGGGGCAGGCTGGTCACATACGGCCGGAGGCCCTGAGCGGAACGACAATACCACTCGAAACGATCGGCTGTCTCCCGCCGCGAACCTGGATTCGCCGGATCCCTGGGAACTTTATGGGCGGCACTGCGACTTGGCACCGTAGGAATTCCAGCCGCGCTGGTGGCTATAATTCGAGGTCTCCCTCGACCCGACGGGCCTACTCCAGTCGGCGCCGATCGCCCCCGCTTACCCCTTGGTGGCCTCCGAGATCTCAGCGGTGGTTCATCCCGGAAGATCGGAGAAGTGGTAGGACTTGGCGAGGACGATCGAAGGCCCCCTTCAATATGGCCACACACCAAGGGAACAACAGCCGACGCCCATACTTGGTGGAGAGCCTACCGAGTTTTCCCCCGCGAGGCACATCCGCCATGGGAAAACCAAGGGGACCTAAAGGAACCACCCCGGCCATTTCGGACACGGAGGCGCCGGACAAGGACGATCGAGGTGACCTAGAGTGCTCTGGTGGTCCCCACCTACAGCAGCAATTCGACCGGGTCCTGGAGGCAATCGCAAATACGCGATCTGCCCTACAGCAAGACATCGCCCAGGTTGCGACGAGTTTGGGCCTCCTCAGGGCAGACCACGGTAAGCTCTCGGACAGAGTCAAAGAGGTGGAGAACTCGGTGAAGGTCCTGGAGCCGGCACAGAAGACTCTGGGTGCTACGATGGGGGATGCCCTGTCCCGGATCGATGCCTTGGAGAGACGGGCAGAGGACGCTGAAGGGCGTAACAGACGGAACAATATTCGTGTGGTGGGCCTACCGTAAAAGATCGAAGATGGCGACATGGTGGCCTATCTAGAAGCTTGGCTCCGGAATGTGGTGGCCCCGGAAGGTCTGTCCTCCTTCTATACCCTGGAGCGTGCACACAGAGTGCCGGCGAGGCCACCGCAACAAGGTCGCTCCCCACGCCCGGTGGTGGCGCGCTTATTGCATTGGATCTGCTCCTCAACGCTGCCAGGCACAATGGCCCTTATCAGGTGGAAAATACCCAAGTGAACATTTTTCCAGACTATACTTGTGAGACCCAACGAAAGCGGACCTCTTTCTTAGCGGTCAAGCGTGAACTTCGGAGCGAGGGTATTCAATACTCGCTCCTCTTTCCTGCGAGGCTCCGCATTATCATTGACGATAAGACCCAGTTCTTTGATACCCCGGAAGACGTCTGTACTTGGCTCGAACTATATAGGGCTGGCAAAGATGGTTTCGGCTCTTCCTCCCAGTCGACTTCGGAACCCGGACAGCAACGACGTTCCAAGAGACTTCGGAACCGCCGCGGCAAACCGGGCAAGCCTTCGACTGTAGAGACCATGGCTGAGCGGCGAGGAGTGCTGGAAATGGTTTCTAACCTATCTGGTTCCCAAGGCGGCCCCATCGTTGAAGAATCGGAACCGGGCGGCGAGGGGGCTCACTCGGACATGGAGGAATCAGAGACTGATAGCACTCACTTGCCAGTGGTTACTCCGGACTCGGCTGAGGGCATGCTGGATGGGCAGGGATGAACTCGGGTGAGCTGATTCCATTTGGGCGGGGGTTTACCGTGGGGGGTGAGGAGGTTGCGGTTAATGCTATGACCTATTGGTGGGGTTGGGGGGCCCTGATCTAGCTGACACTTTTGACTTGGGGCTCGACTTAGTCACGGTAGACCGAGACTCGACGGCCCATTACTGGCGCCCGGCCCGCACCTAGCCCTTAAGGCTTCCCTGCGGTGGCGACCGCAGGATTAGTCGGGGAACGGGGGTTTTCCGGGGACATGGTTTGGATGGGAACTAGATGGTGCTATTTGGGTCCTATTCTGGGGTGGGTGGGGAGGGGTTTGTTTCAGACGGGTGTTAGGTTGTTGTTGGGGGGGATGGCTGCCATTAGTGTTGACTTGACTGTTGCTTGTTTTTTATTTGAGCGTTGTTGGGAGAGCTCGGGAACGTCGATGTGGGACAATGGCTGAGATCGCTAATGTAAAATGCATCACTTGGAATGTGCGGGGGCTCCACACTATGTCCAGACGTCACAAGGTCCACGCTTATCTAGTGCGTAGAGGGGTGCAAATAGCGCTGCTGCAGGAGACACATCTCACCAAGGCGGAAGGGGCGGCGCTGCAACGTAGGTGGAGAGGGCAGGTCTATTGCACTTCATACTCAGCTTACGCGAGGGGGGCGCTAATATGGATAAGAGCTGGGGTTCCCCTGCAGGTTTCAAAATCGGTTGTGGATCCGGAGGGTCGCTACGTAGCTATCTCTGGTACATAGGGGGGTAGGGACCTGAATATTTGTTGTGTTTATGCACCTAATGTGGACCAGCTCGCCTTCTTCTCCGGGTTGTCGGGCTCCTTGGCCCATTTCCTCTCGGGAACCCTCCTGCTAGGCGGTGATTTTAACTTGGTAGTGGATGTTGACGCCGATCGCTCACACCCCCCCCCTCCCGACCTCCCCGGTCCGGCGGGTAGCTAAAGGCAGGAAGGAATGGCAGACACACTGGGGACTGACGGATATCTGGCGAGCGCAACACCCCGACACTAGAGACTACTCATTTTTTTCTGGCCTGCACGAATTACATGTGTGGCTAGACGGATTTCTGGGGTTGGCGGAGTTGGTGTCCGCGTCGGTGCGCTCTGAATATTTGGCTAGGACCATCTCTGATCACAACCCCCTCCTAGCGGACTTCCGTTGGTTCCCTGGGGCCCCTAGTGTACCTACTTGGAAACTGCGCCCAGAGATATTAGAGGATATAGTCTTCAGGGCGGACCTGGAGGACAAAATTTCTGATTATTTTGCGACCAATGGGGGCACTGCTGGATCGAGAGCATCAGAGTGGGATGCGTTTAAGGTAGTGGTAAGGGGCTATTGTATCTCTAAGAAAGTGGGAATGCGACGTGTCATCCTTGATGATCTGGCCACAGCAGACCGGAAGCTTCGCGAGATGGAACTTCGCCGCCCCGGCCATCCAGAACTTCAAGAACGTACTGCCGCGGCGAGGGAGGCGGTGGCAGCGGAGGTCGAAAGACTGCGCTGTTTTGATTATAAGGCCTACACCACCAGGTCGCTCACGGAGGGGGATAAGTCGGGCGCGCTTTTGGCCTGGTTGGCCAATCCCACGCGCCGGACCTCCCTGGCGACGTCCATGCGTACCGCGGAGGGTCTCGAGGTGTACACCCAACCAGAGATATTAGATTGCTACCAGCGCTACTACGAACGGCTGTACCGCAGTAACCTGACCCGAGACCCCACCCTGATTAATGATTATCTGCAACCCTTAGAGATTCCCGCGCTGGAGCCCGACGTGGCGAATGCCCTGGGCACCGATATTGAACTGGGGGAAATCCGTAGCGCCATAAAGGGGATGGCGAGAAATAAGACCCCGGGCCTTGACGGGCTCCCGGTCGAGTTTTACTCCACCTACGTAGACCTATTGGCGCCCCGACTGCTGATAGTCTACAAAGAGGCGAAGCGCTTGGGACGACTCCCCGGCTCGATGTGTGAGGCCTTAGTAGTTCCCCTCCTCAAACCTGGTAGGGAGTCAGCTGACCCGGCGTCTTACCGACCGTTATCAATGTTAACGGTCGATTATAAGATTCTAAGCAGCATACTGGCATCGAGGCTGCTAGGGCACATGCGCTCCTTGGTACACGAGGACCAGGCAGGATTCATTCCAAAACGTAACACGACCATGAATATTCGCAGGTTGTTTCGCTTGCTAGAAGGACCGCACGCGGAGGCCCTGTGCCCGTTGGTCCTTTCGGTTGATCTGGAAAAGGCTTTTGATAGCCTAGAATGGGGTTACTTGCGTAGAGTGCTACTGAGCTTTGGTCTGGGGGAGGGCTTTATCAGATGGACCACGGTGCTTTATGCCTCGGCGTCGGCCAGGGTGAGGGCAGGCCCGCTGATCTCCCAACAGTACCCAGTAGAACGAGGCACGAGGCAGGGATGTTCGTTGTCCCCATTGCTCTTCGCGTTAGCGGTGGAGCCACTGGCACTGTCAGTCCGATCCGGAGCTTCCTTCGGCGGATTGCGGACCTTGTCTGGTCAGCACTATATCTCACTGTATGCTGATGACCTGCTGCTCTTCCTTGAGAATTCGGATACTGCTTTGGATGGGGCTGCAGAGGCTCTGACATCCTTCGGGGAGGTCTCGGGCCTTAAGGTGAGTTGGGCCAAGACCTGTCTGTTCCCGGTTCGTAGAGGAGAACCCAGACCCGACACCAGCAGAGAGATTAGGTGGGAACCTAGCTGCCTCAAGTACCTGGGGGTATACGTATACCACGACCCCGCCGACCTTCTAGACGGCAATATAGCCCGCTGTACTCGCGCGTTGCGAGGCAACATGGATTTTTGGGCTACCCTGCCGCTTTCAGTGGCGGGGCGTATTGCACTGTTGAAAATGGTGGCACTTCCCCGGTTGATATACTATTTTAGAGCGCTTCCGCTTTGGATCCCGCCGGCCACCTTTCGGCTTTTGAGATCCATGGTGGTGGGGTTCCTCTGGGGAGCGGGCCGCCGGAGAGTGGCTCTCAAGACCCTGATGAGACTAAAATCGGAAGGCGGCCTCGCGGTGCCGGACTTTGAGAAATATTACCTGGCAGCTCAATTGCAGACCTTCACCCAGGAGATAGCGAAAGAGTTTCGTGGCCCGGAGGATGGGAGGGGCAGGGGAATGCCCAGTCATATTATTTCCTTCATCGCACTACGCCAGCGTCTAGCCCTGCAAGACTTAACGCTCGAAGAAAGAACTATTAGGTTATGCTGGAATCGCGCCCACGCCCGGGGGGAGCTGAGACTCCCATATGCACCGGAAATGCCGCTGGGGATGTTAACGGCCTTACCGCATGGGGGAGACTGGTCGCGCCTAGGACAGTGGGAAGATGCAGGATTACAATTGGTGGGGGACCTTTATGAGGACGGGGTGTTACTGCCCTTCCAGGAGGTCCTGGACCGTTTCGACGTTCCCCGAGGCGATTTCCTCCTGCACACGGCTCTGGTTAGAGCAATTCAGACGCACTGGAAAAGTGGTTTGGAGGAACCGCCCACGTCTCCGGTGTGCCAATACGTTATGATGTCCGCGGGGACTGTCAAGGCAGTCACGTGCTTATATAATAGATTGATTAACGAGGGTTTGCCCCCGCTCACCACGCTACGGAACCGCTGGGAGACTGACATAGGGAAAGAGATACCGGAGACGACGTGGACGCAACTCATGCGCCGAGCCTGGAAGGGAGCGCACCATGCCCGGTTTCAACTGGTCCATTTTTATATAATCCACAGGGCCTATCTAACCCCGGCAAAAATTCAGCAATACTTCGCCACGGATACAGCAGATTGCCCCAGATGCCGAGCGTCTGAGGCAGACCTCATTCACATGCTGTGGTCCTGCCCGGCGCTGTCCTCATACTGGCTTTTGATCGAGGACACTCTTAATAGGGTTACTGGGAGAACCTTGACGGTCGACTCAGCGGTGGGGCTCCTACATTGGTTCCCGCATACCCCTAAAAATAAAATTTTGAGCAAATTTATAGATTTAGGGCTTGTTCTAGCTAAACGAGAGATAACCAGGAATTGGAAGGCAAGAGTTGGTCCAACAGGAGCTAAATGGCACAACGAACTTCTGAAGTGGGCTACAGGGGAGAGCACTCTGCGATACCAACTGGCGAGGCGGCAGCAAAACGAGAGGGCGCTAGAAACAGCGTTGGAATGGGAGACAATAGTGCAGGCCCTTAGAGACTACTGCGCTTCCAGCGATTCCGAGGGTGATGATGCAGCACAACTTGAGTCCCGTTAGACGTCCACGACACTGATCTCTACCCAGTCACCTAGGGTTTTCTCCCACAAGCTCTTTCTACACGTACCACCACACACTGATGGCGGGGTTGGGTGGGGGGAGGGTGCGGAACTGAGCGACTGTTGGGGAGGGTGTTTTTTCTGTTAGGTTGATCTAGAAAAGCAGATGAAGGCCGTTGGATTATCCGGATCAGCTTCGACTTTATACCAGATCCCCACCTGTGTTTTTTGTAAGATGACGCCGCCCGACCCTCGGGTTGTGGGCTGAATGGCTGTGTATTCCAGATGTTTCCTCACAGGGGATCGGATGTTTCTTTCTTATTTTCCCTGCAGATATGTTGCTGATCTGACATGTAACTTTGGCTAATTCCTCCAATAAAAATATATTTAAAAAAAAATAAAAAAAAATGAAGCATATAATTATGTGGCACTGAGTGGTATTGTGTGGAGTGTATGTTGTATTCAGTAGAGTGTAATTGTGTGGTGTGTAATTGTGTGGCACTGAGTGGTATTGTTTGGAGTGTATGTTGCATGAGTGCAGTGTAATTATGCAGCATATAATTATGTAGCACTGAGTGGTATTGTGTGGAGTGTCTGTTGCATTCAGTAGAGTGTAATTATGTGGTGTGTAATTATGGGGCACTGAGTGGTATTTGGAGTGTATGTTGCATTGTGTGAAAGTGCAATTATGTTGCATATAACAATGTGGCACTGAGAGGTATTTGGAGTGTATGTTGCATTGTGTGCTGTGTAAATATGTGGTGTGTAATTAGGTGGTACTGAGTGGTATTTGGAAAGTATGTTGCATTGAGTGCAGTGTAATTATGTGGAGTGTAATTATGTGGCACTGAGTGGTATTTGGAAGTATGTTGCATTGAGTGCAGTGTAATTATGTGGAGTGAAATTATGTGGCACTGAGTGGTATTTGAAGTGTATGTTGCATTGAGTGCAGTGTAATTATGTGGCGTGCAATTATGTGGCACTGAGTGGTATTTGGAGTGTATGTTCCATTGCAGAGTGTGTGAGGGTGCTGAGTGTGAGGGAATGGTGACATGCTGCGTTTTAGATGAATATGTTTAAAAGTAAAGTGTGCCATACTGCGATTGCTACAATAGTTAATTGTGGATGTGTTAACAATTGATGTGTGCACTGATGGCTGGTGGTGTGTGTGCCTGTAGAAATGGTGCACTGATGGCTGGTGGTGTGTGTGCCTGGTGAAAGCGTGCACTGACGGCTGGTGGTGTGTGTGGGCCTGGCCGGCTGGTGGTGTGTGTGCCTGGTGGAAGTGTGCACTGATGGCTGGTGGTGTGTGTGCCTGGTGAAAGCGTGCACTGACGGCTGGTGGTGTGTGCCTGGTGAAAGCGTGCACTGATGGCTGGTGGTGTGTGTGCCTGGTGAAAGCATGCACTGACGGCTGGTGGTGTGTGCCTGGTGTAAGCGTGCCCTGACGACTGATGGTGTCTGTGCCCGGTGAAAGTGTGCACTGACGGCCGGTGGTGTGTATGCCTGGTGAAAAGGTGCACTGATGGCTGGTGGTGTTTGTGCGCCTTTTGAAAGCATGCACTGATGGCTGGAGCTGTGTGTACCTGGTGGAAGCATGCACTGATGGCTGGTGGTGTGTGCCTGGTGAAAGCTCGCATTGACGGCTGGTGGTGTGTGTGCCGGCTTAAAGCATGCACTGACATCTGGTGGTGTGTGCCTGGAGGAACCGTGCACTGGCGGCTGGTGGTGTTTGTGCCCGGTGAAAGCGTGCACCGATGGCTGGTGGTGTTTGTGCCTGGTGAAAGCGTGCACTGATGACTGGTGGTATGTGTGTGTGCCTGGTGAAAGCGTGCACTGACGGCCGGTAGTGTGTATGCCTGGTGAAAGCGTGCACTGATGGCTGGCGGTGTGTGTGTGTGCCTGGTGAAAGCGTGCACTGACGGCTGGTGGTGTGTGCCTGGTGAAAGCGTGCACTGATAACTGATGGTGTCTGTGCCTAGTGAGAGTGTGCACTGATGGCCGGTGGTGTGTATGCCTGGTGAAAGTGTGCACTGATGGCTGGTGGTTTGTGCGTGTGGCTGGTGAAAGCATGAACTGACGGCCGGTGGTGTGTATGCCTGGTGAAAGCGTGCACTGATGGCTGGTGGTGTGTGTGTGTGTGTGCCTGGTGAAAGCGTGCACTGACGGCCGGTGGTGTGTATGCCTGGTGAAAGCGTGCACTGATAGCTGGTGGTGTGTGTGTGTGCCTGGTGAAAGCGTGCACTGACGGCCGGTGGTGTGTATGCCTGGTGAATGTGTGCACTGATGGCTGATGGTGTCTGTGCCTGGTGAGAGTGTGCACTGATGGCCAGTGGTGTGTATGCCTGGTGAAAGCCTGCACTGATGGCGGGTGGTGTGTGTGTGCCTGGTGAAAGCGTGCACTGACGGCCGATGGTGTGTATCCCTGGTGAAAGCGTGCACTGATGGCTGGTGGTGTGTGTGTGTGCCTGGTGAAAGCGTGCCCTGATGGCCGGTGGTGTGTATGCCTGGTATAAGCGTGCACTGATGGCTGGTGGTGTGTGTGTGCCTGGTGAAAGTGTGCACTGACGGCCGGTGGTTTGTATGCCTGGTGAAAGCGTGCACTGATGGCTGGTGGTGTGTGTGTGCCTGTTGAAAGCATGCAATGATGGCTGGTGGTGTGTGTGTGCCTGGCTGGCTGGTGGTGTGTGTGCCTGGTGGAAGCGTGCACTGATGGCTGGTAGTGTGTGTCTCTGGTGAAAGAGTGCACTGACAGCTGGTGGTGTGTGCCTGGTGAAAGCGTGCACTGACGGCTGGTGGTGTGTGTGCCTGGTGAAAGCGTGCACTGCCGTTTGGTAGTGTGTGTGCCTTGTGGAAGCGTGTACTGACGGCTGGTGGTGTTTGTGCCCAGTGAAAGCGTGCACTGATGACTGATGGTGTCTGTGCCTGGTGAGAGTGTGCACTGACGGCCGGTGGTGTGTATGCCTGGTGAAAGCGTGCACTGATGGCTGGTGGTGTGTGTGTGTGCCTGGTGAAACCATGCACTGACGGCGGTGGTGTGTATGCCTAGTGAATGTGTGTACTGATGGTGTCTGTGCCTGGTGAGAGTGTGCACTGAGGGCCGGTGGTGTGTATGCCTGGTGAAAGCGTGCACTGATGGCTGGTGGTGTGTGTGTGTGCCTGGTGAAAGCGTGCACTGGCGGTCAGTGGTGTGTATGCCTGGTGAATGCGTGCACCGATGACTGGTGGTGTCTGTGCCTGGTAAGAGTGTGCACTGACGGCCGGTGGTATGTATGCCTGGTGAAATCGTGTACTGATGGCTGGTGGTGTGTATGTGTGTGCCAGGTGAAAGCGCGCACTGACGGGCGGTGATGTGTATGCCTGGTGAAAGGATGCACTGATGGCTGGTAGTGTGGGTGTGTGCCTGGTGAAAACGTGCACTGACGGCCGGTGGTGTGTGTGCCTGGTGAAAGCGTGCACTGACGGCCGGTGGTGTGTATGCCTGGTGAAAGCGTGCACTGATGGATGGTGGTGTGTGTGTGTATGCCTGGTGAAAGTGTGCACTGATGGCTAGTGGTGTGTGTGTGTGCCTGGTGAAAGCGTGCACTGATGGCTGGTGGTGTGTGTGTGTGTGCCTGGTGAAAGGGTGCACTGATGGCTGGTGGTGTGTGTGTATGCCTGGTGAAAGCGTGGACTGATGTCTGGTGGTGTGTGTGTGGCTGGTGAAAGCGTGCACTGATGGCTGGTGGTGTGTGTGTGCCTCTGATGGCCAGTGGTGTGTATGCCTGGTGAATGCGTGCACTGATGGCTGATGGTGTCTGTACCTGGTGAGAGTGTGCACTGACGGCCGGTGGTGTGTATCCCTGGTGAAAGCGTGCACTGATGGCAGGTGGTGTGTGTGTGTGTGCCTGGTGAAAGCGCGCACTGACGGCTGGTGGTGTGTATGCCTGGTGAAAGCGTGCACTGATGGCTGGTGGTGTGTGTGTGCCTGGTGAAAACGTGCACTGACGCCTGGTGGTGTGTATGCTTGGTGAAAGCGTGCACTGATTGCTGGTGGTGTGTGTGCCTGGTGAAAGCGCGCACTGATGGCTGGCGGTGTGTGTGTGTGCCTGGTGAAAGCGTGCACTGACGGCTGGTGGTGTGTGCCTGGTGGAAGCGTGCACTGACGACTGATGGTGTCTATGCCCCGTGAAAGTGTGCACTGACGGCCGGTGGTGTGTATGCCTGGTGAAAGCGTGCACTGATGGCTGGTGGTGTGTGTATGCCGGTTAAAAGCATGCAATGATGGCTTGTGGTGTGTGTCTCTGGTGGAAGTGTGCACTGATGGCTGGTAGTGTGTGTCTCTGGTGAAAGCGTGCACTTACGGCTGGTGGTGTGTGTGACTGGTGAAAGTGTGCACTGCCGTTTGCTGGTGTGTGCCTTCATGCCATCAGGGACAACTGCTTTGAAATTACCATCAGATGCAGTTGCCCGTGAATGTCCTCAAGAATTTTCTGAGAGCGGGGAGAAAGGAGTGGAAGATTGCATGTAAGCTTCAGGAGGATTTGCTCTTTCAACACCGGGATGACAAGCACCACTTCTGCCGCTTGATCTGAGTTGCTACCCTGGGAATCGTTGAGAGCAGGAGAAAGGCATAATTCAGGGTCTTTGACCAATCCTGAGAAAAATCGTCCATCACCTTCGCTAACTGATCCGACCTCCAGCTGAAGAACTCCTCAAAGTGGTGGTGCAGTCTGGACGGAAGAGGGCTACCTTGCAGGGACTCAAGTCTGCATCGGTCTGAAAGACAAGGATGGAGCTGCCAATCACTGTAATTTATTAGGTACCTGGAGTTCCAATCCGCCACTTTGTTGGATTGACCCGTAATGTATTCCGCTATCACAGATATCTTGTGACTCAGGCAATAGTGCCAAAAGTCCTAGGCTATCTCCACCAGCAGGGACGATCTCTCTCGTGCCCTCCAACTTGTTGATATAGCTCACCGCAGGTATGCTATCCATCCTGAGGAGGATGCAACACAACATCTTCTTGGGGGAAAGAGTCCTGATGTCAAAGGACCCACCAGAAACTCTACGAAATTGATATGGAGTTCTAACTCTTGGAGAGACCACCTGCTGAGATATCTCCACAACGCGCTCCTCAACCCCAATGACGGCTGGTGTCCGACTCTATCACCGCTGCTTGCTGAAAACCGAAGATGGCTCTGCCATTCCACTAATCCACATGTCCCAGCCACCATCTGAGTTCCTCTCTCACATCTTCTGTCGCAGGAACATGATCTGTGTAAGCCAGGCCCTTCAGTAAATGTTGGGTTTTTAATCTCTGGAGGGTCCTGTAGTGAAGGGGCCCGGAAACATTGCCTGGCTGGAGGAAGGTAGCTGACTGACCAGGCGAGCGATTGACCACAGGTAGACTGATGGGAAAGAACTGATTTCAGTTTATTTTTTATGTTCGTTAACTTGGTGTTCTGACATGGTTTTTGGCTCTATTTCGGAGTGATGAAGACTTTAAGCTTGCTAACATCTATAGTCTGTATTCTTACCTTGTGTTGGCCCTTTTAAGCCCTTTCCTCCAGACCTAGAAGAGGATAGCTGCTTTATATGATGATAAATCCCTTATTCTTGACTCTAATCCATCTATTGCCTATTGGCTTTGACACAATTATGTGTCCTTTCATTATCCTGCCTATAGTAGAGGGTGGATCCTGTGGTCCTGACTTTATATTACACATTGGTATGGTTTGTGTAGGTACTCTGACAGAGCTAAGGGTTATTTCATCCTTCTCAGGCCTACAAGGCCCAGAACTAGAGAGACTCCATTTTGCTTTCTATCCCTGCAGAGCTGAGATGCTTGAAGGGTAAAGGTAATGTTTATAGTTAAGCCTGTTGTCTGCTAGGGGAAAACCAGCCGAGACTGGTTCTTATCGGAAGAATGTGTTTGTCTCCTGGGCCCAGACGTAACATGCGGATGCGCACTGTGGTTGCGCGAGGAGCCCTGGAGCTGGCACAGGAATTCGGTGGGAGGCAGCCCTCTGTTGGAAATTTCCATTAGGGAAGAGCATTCTATATTAGTGAAGTGCAGAGGCGGAGTTAGTTAGTTGAGCTGGAGTTGCAGAGTCAGTTGAGTTGGAGGAGCGGAGAGAGTTCGAGCTGGAAAGAGTTTGAGCTGGAAGCAGTTGAGTTGGATTGAAGCAGAGGAGAGGAGTGGAGTTGCAGAAGGAGTGGAGAATCAGAAAGAGTTTATGTTGAATTGGAGCAGAGGAGAGGAGTGGAGTTGCAGGAGGAGAAGAGACAGAAGATGCTTGGAACAGAGAGAAGACAGACAGACAGTCAGTGAGCTGGAACTGAAGGAAGCAGTCAGAAGCAGTTACTTATCAGGAGGAGTTGTGAATAGCTGGAGTCTGAAGTAATGCCTTTTAGAAGAGACTGAAGTTATATCGTGGATTAATCTGTGGGAGCAGCTGGAGTGAATTGGACATTGGCATGGAGACAATCAGATAAGAGTGAAGAAGCTAGTGGAGCGAACGATTATCAGAGCGGCAGAAACCATTAGACTGAAGTTGGAAGGTGGAGAGAGTTCGTGGGGGAGAGGAATCCAGTGCAGAGTGATCAGCGCAGATGTGTGTCCAAGAGTGCAGGAGAGGATCTAAGACGAGCTAAGGCACAGACGAGAGAGGAGCCCAGATGACAGCTAGAGCAAGACCCCACACTCCTTAGGTGATATGGTTCTTTACTTTTCAAATATTAACCTTGTCCTTATACTGTATGTCTAATCCTTTTTCTTTCAGTGGTGTGCAGTCTATTTACAGTTCCTGTTAGTTACAGAGACCCCGCAGATCTGTGTATGTGTCTATTCCCATTTTATTGTTATTGTAATAAAGATACTTCAGTTCTTAGTGAACCAGTGTGCATGTGTTATTCTTATGATAGAGCTAACCTTTCTTCTAACCAGATGCTTTAGCAACTGATGGATCAAAAGGAAATAGGAGCGTTTAAATCAGGGAATAACTCTTGCATACAGTGTGTGTCTCTTGTTCTTAAAGCGCAGGTAACCTTTCCTTCTAGTCAGGTGTTACAGCCAGAACAGATGCTGCCCCTGATTAGGTGAGTAGCCACTGAATAATTAGGGAGAGAGAGGAGCCCTTGAGCTAAAAGAACAGTCATACACTAAGTATTTCGGCCATTCCATACTATTATTGTAGTAGTGAACCTCTAGTGAATAGTGAGAGAAACTTCCCAACATAGAGAGAGAGAGAGCTGAAGGTATTCATAGGAAAGTGATCGTCGTTGGTAAGCGGCGTTAATGAGAACACCAGGGGAGACACTGGTGTGTAGATCCGCCGGATTGCGGATCGGGCTGTGAGTGAGAGAACACTGGGGGGGATACCAGTGTGTAGGTCCGCCAGATTGTGGACCGGATTGTGAGGAAGAGAGCACTAGGGCTGCAGACCGGTGTGTAGGCACGCAGGATTGCGGAGGTGCCGAGTGAGCACTGACTGTGGTCAGTGTGTAATGGTAAATAATCAGAACTGCCCCAGGGTAGATTAGTCCGGACCCATGTGGTCGCGAGACTATGAGGTATGAGTGTGGTGTAAGGCATGGACGTCCTTAGTAATTAGTGAGTATTCCTAGTAATCCCTATAGATTTAGTGGTGTTTCTAATGATATGAGCTTGTATATTGCGAGTTCTCCATCAGGTAGGTACCCAGGTGCCTGAATAGATGGGTCCTGAGGAGGGAGATGGTTACGTTTTGGCCAGGTTGGTGGTGCTCTGGTGAGCTGGTTCTATCTGGTCTGAGAATCTGGTCATAACATCTGGCGTCACAAACTGTTTACGTAGCCTGTGTGCGCTGTATTGTTTTTATCTTGTTGGTTGGCACTCGGCACGAAAATTGACCTATGGGCTTGAACAGTTGGAGTGTAAGGAGATTGCAGTACATCATGGCATTCGACTTATGCAGGGTGGAAGAAATGCTTTTCATCTTGGTGTTTGAACTGTCACGCTTGAATGGTGACATTACATGAGGGAGCCAATTCCATCTTGGTGATGATGCAATTGTACATATGTGTGTGAAAAATGCTTTTAAATTGCCCATTAAATTGCTTGCTGCATTTGCTTATGCTGCGCAATGTGAAATGTATTCAATGTAATATGACTTGTGGTGTTCCTTGTAAATAGCGCCATGTCAATATGGCTTTTGAGGTGCATGTTCTCATTTTGACTTGCTATGTTCCTTGTGAATTGCGCCTTGTATATATGCCTTGTGAAGAGCATGTCATTATTATGACTTGTTGACTTTCTTGTAAATATGGCTTGTGAATAGCGCCATGTAAATATGGCTTGTGAGGAGCATGTTCTCATTTTGACTTGCTGTGTTCCTTGTGAATTGCGCTTTGTATATATGCCTTGTGAAGAGCATGTCATTTTTTGGACTTGTTGACTTTCTTGTAAATATGGCTTGCGAATAGCGCCGTGTGGATATGGCTTGTACAGAGCATGCTATTGTTCCGTTAGGCAGGAGAGAGCTGGATCTCTTTCAAATGCTTGGAGAAAATGTTTTGTAGATGTGCGCACGTGTTTTGTGAAAACGTGGAGTGATGAGTTCTTGAATTTCCAATGTACTGCAGACATTGGGGAATGATTGTGTTTGAGCTGCCAAAGGGTTAATATCTTGAATTGAGACGGCAGTATTTATTTTAACATGCTGTTTAACATGCAGGGTTATGTGAGCCGACGCTAAAAGTCAGTGATTGTTTAGATGGATGGTGGTTTGATTTGACTTTTTCATTGGTTGCTGGGTTCTGCCTATGTGCTTTGTCAGCTTGCTGACAGAATGGTAACGTCTTGCATGGAGAAAAGAAAGCATTGTTCATTTAACATTCTCTTTGAAATGCGTCCACGAATTTGTGTGGATTTGCCTTGGAACACATGATTTAATGTGTCTGACTCGGAGGTGGGAAAGTTATAAATCAACCAGTCGGATTGAGATAAGGGTTTGTGCTTTAACGGTTGTGGAAGAAAATATAAAACAGACCCATCATAGAATGTGCCTTCAATTAGTGAAATGCAACCGTGTGCTTTTAAAAAAAATGTGTGTTCTAGATAATATACATGAATATTTTTCTGATGCAAGCTGCCATTTAGAATAGCGTGTGAAAGTTAACCCACTCAGTTAGAAAAAATGGCTATTTGAAAAAAATGATGAATCTGGCCCTTTTAATAGGTAGAGTAGAAAAGCTTGCACACTAAATTATGAATTCTTGGTTATGCAATGCGAAATTACATGTTGCCCCTTGTTTACTTTGATGGTGTTTCACATGTTATTTTCAAAAAGAGAAATGAAATGTGTTTGCATGCAATGTTGTTCTAATATTTTTTCCCTTTCAGGAAGTAGCAGTACTTTATGACAGAATTATTTTAAGATGCTAACATGTGACTTCGTTACAAAATATATGTCTTTATTAATTTGCTTTTTACCACGTTTAAATCTGCTTCAGTTAGTTAGAAAATAATGGTCAGTGCTTCTGGCCTGGGAAAGGCTGTATGTTTTCAGTTTGAAGGCATTTGTTTTGACCTTGACTGATATGAGCCCGGCATCTGTTCGCGGCTCAAGTTTTGAAAGGGTGGAGGCCGTGGGTAACTTCTGCGAGCAGAGAGAGCCAGCTTGTTATTCTTGGCTATGTTACAATTTCTTTCCGCGGAGAAAAGTTTATATAAGGGGGGGTCAAGTCGCTCTTCCTTGCTGTCGGTGCAGACAGCTTCATTGACTTCAGATAAGGGATCCTTGCACATGCAGAATAATTGGCAGACGCTTGGCCCTTGGAGTTAGATAAATACAGTAGGCCCAGTGAGCTTCCCTGACTAGAGATTAGAGATGCTTATACAGAATGGTTGGCAGTAGCTTTGCTCCTGCAATGAGATCAGCATTTGGCAGTGATTCAAAATTACATCGCAGTGTAGCCCGGCTCCTGCTTATTATGGTTGGAGCTGATTCAAAACTTTGAGCGCGAACATCTTTCTGAAGGGAGGGGCTGTTTCTCAGATGAGTAAGGAGTAGCTAGGCCCCAGCCCTTCTGGCTGTGTATGACAAAATTTGATTTTGCCCAAACATATTTAAAGAATATGAAATAAATAGAATGTTTAAATCATCCCTTGGATTTAGAAGACTTCTTTTCATGAATTAGGAGGTTTCTTTCGAAAATAAAAAGCACTTGGGGTGCTTTTTAAATGGAAAATGTATTTTTGCAAGATTGATGATGCGTGTTTCTTGTTTCAGATGGCTTTATCGTGTGGGGGCCCTGGATGAGTGTCATTTTCTTATTTTGGAGTGCTGTGTTTTTTTGTTTTCTGTTTATTGTTTTCGGAATGATTGTCTCCAACCCCCAAAACCCCCGAGGCTGAATCCAGGAGTAGAAGCAGACGTACCAGGCTGAATCCAGGAGTAGAAGCAGACGTACCAGGCTGACCAGACTGGAGGATGTGCGTCATTGGCACCGGATACAGATGAAGATGGAGAATCATGGCCTTTGCAAATACACTTTTTCTAAGAAGAGATCAACTATAAATTGACAGTTGACTGCCTCAGCAGTCAGGCTCAAATTACATATACTCAATTTTTGAAGAAATTTTCTTTGACCTGGAAAGTAATTCCTTGGCCTGCATTCTTGAGCCTTGCATTTTTCCCATGTTTCTATTTCAGATGGACATTATGCCACTTTTGCAGTTACCATATACAGGCCCCACTTACAAAAAGTCTCACAGTCCTGTTCATGGTTTTGATGTTTATGCAGTGCCACATTCATTCAAGATTCATATATATTTTGCTTTTAGTATGCTACGCTATTTCATTATTGATGCACTTGTTTATCTTTCACCTATTTCATAGTTTTCCTGTTTTCTGCAAAACAGTCTTGCCAATGGAAGAGAAAGCAGTGTTTTAAATGATGGTGCACACATGTGTTCCACAGCCTGATACAGTGAGGAACTAGGTGCAAACTGTTTCCTGATTTAGATGATTTGTGACCTTTACCTATTGCCTTTGGCATGGTTCAAATTTAAGTCTATTATCTTTTAGACAATGTATACACCACATTTAGATAATTTTCTTTGATTTATTGCTTGATATGCATAGTGCTACACCAGCTATTTTGTAGGAATGGGGTTATCCTTATTTTCCTGTTATTACACTTTCACTTTGATTCATCAACTCTTAATTAGAACAGTGGGATTAGTTCCAAGGGTGGTCACCCTAGACTTTAAGTTGTCCTGGGAGGTGTGTCTTTTAGTCAGGTTATGTCCTACATTTATTAGTAATAGTTGCCCAGACCTTGAGGATCCTTTGTCATGTTTATTTGTTAGATTTTACCAAATTCTTTCTTAAGTTGACCAAAGTAGGTAGGCCTCATTTAGGCCCTTTGTTGTTTTCATTCCACAAGCATGTCCCTACATTAATAGATGTTATGAATTATCACTAGGAGTTGAAGCACATTTAGTTCTTAAGTTGACCAAAGTAGGTAGGCCCCATTTAGGCCCTTTGTTGTTTTCATTTCACAAACATGGCCCTTTACCAATAGATTTCATGAGTTATCATTAGAAGTTGAGGTACATTTTAGTTCTTAAGTTGACCGAAGTAGGTAGGCCTCATTTAGGCCCCTTGTTGTTTTCATTTCACAAACATGGCCCTACATCAATGGATTTCATCAGTTATCACTAGAAGTTGAGGCACATTTAGTTCAAGAGTGCTTTAGTTAGTTTCTGTTGTTATCAGATCAATCTTAGTTATATTTCAGCATTCAGGTCAAGGGTGCTTTGATTTGTTTTCAGTTGGTTGTTAGATTTACATTCCCTACATCAAGTTTTAGGTGGAATTTCCTTAAGTTGTCATTTATTTTAGGGAGTCTTTTGGTTTTTGGTTATGTTGATGTTTGTTTATTAGTTTGTTGTTGTGTATAGATGTTCGCAAGATAAAGTCTAGGGTGGAATGTTCTGACATGGTTTTTGGCTCTATTTCGGAGTGATGAAGACTTTAAGCTTGATAACATCTATAGTCTGTATTCTTACCTTGTGTTGGCCCTTTTAAGCCCTTTCCTCCAGACCTAGAAGAGGATAGCTGCTTTATATGATGATAAATCCCTTATTCTTGACTCTAATCCATCTATTGCCTATTGGCTTTGACATAATTATGTGTCCTTTCATTATCCTGCCTATAGTAGAGGGTGGATCCTGTGGTCCTGACTTTATATTACACATTGGTATGGTTTGTGTAGGTACTCTGACAGAGCTAAGGGTTATTTCATCCTTCTCAGGCCTACAAGGCCCAGAACTAGAGAGACTCCATTTTGCTTTCTATCCCTGCAGAGCTGAGATGCTTGAAGGGTAAAGGTAATGTTTATAGTTAAGCCTGTTGTCTGCTAGGGGAAAACCAGCCGAGACTGGTTCTTATCGGAAGAATGTGTTTGTCTCCTGGGCCCAGACGTAACATGCGGATGCGCACTGCGGTTGCGCGAGGAGCCCTGGAGCTGGCACAGGAATTCGGTGGGAGGCAGCCCTCTGTTGGAAATTTCCATGAGGGAAGAGCATTCTATATTAGTGAAGTGCAGAGGCGGAGTTAGTTAGTTGAGCTGGAGTTGCAGAGTCAGTTGAGTTGGAGGAGCGGAGAGAGTTCGAGCTGGAAAGAGTTTGAGCTGGAAGCAGTTGAGTTGGATTGAAGCAGAGGAGAGGAGTGGAGTTGCAGAAGGAGTGGAGAATCAGAAAGAGTTTATGTTGAATTGGAGCAGAGGAGAGAAGTGGAGTTGCAGGAGGAGAAGAGACAGAAGATGCTTGGAACAGAGAGAAGACAGACAGACAGTCAGTGAGCTGGAACTGAAGGAAGCAGTCAGAAGCAGTTACTTATCAGGAGGAGTTGTGAATAGCTGGAGTCTGAAGTAATGCCTTTTAGAAGAGACTGAAGTTATATCGTGGATTAATCTGTGGGAGCAGCTGGAGTGAATTGGACATTGGCATGGAGACAATCAGATAGAGTGAAGAAGCTAGTGGAGCGAACGATTATCAGAGCGGCAGAAACCATTAGACTGAAGTTGGAAGGTGGAGAGAGTTCGTGGGGGAGAGGAATCCAGTGCAGAGTGATCAGCGCAGATGTGTGTCCAAGAGTGCAGGAGAGGATCTAAGACGAGCTAAGGCACAGACGAGAGAGGAGCCCAGATGACAGCTAGAGCAAGACCCCACACTCCTTAGGTGATATGGTTCTTTACTTTTCAAATATTAACCTTGTCCTTATACTGTATGTCTAATCCTTTTTCTTTCAGTGGTGTGCAGTCTATTTACAGTTCCTGTTAGTTACAGAGACCCCGCAGATCTGTATGTGTCTATTCCCATTTTATTGTTATTGTAATAAAGATAACCCAGTTCTTAGTGAACCAGTGTGCATGTGTTATTCTTATGATAGAGCTAACCTTTCTTCTAACCAGATGCTTTAGCAACTGATGGATCAAAAGGAAATAGGAGCATTTAAATCAGGGAATAACTCTTGCATACAGTGTGTGTCTCTTGTTCTTAAAGCGCAGGTAACCTTTCCTTCTAGTCAGGTGTTACAGCCTGAACAGATGCTGCCCCTGATCAGGTGAGTAGCCACTGAATAATTAGGGAGAGAGAGGAGCCCTTGAGCTAAAAGAACAGTCATACACTAAGTATTTCGGCCATTCCATACTATTATTGTAGTAGTGAACCTCTAGTGAATAGTGAGAGAAACTTCCCAACATAGAGAGAGAGCTGAAGGTATTCATAGGAAAGTGATCGTCGTTGGTAAGCGGCGTTAATGAGAATGAGATTGCGGATCGGGCTGTGAGTGAGAGAACACTGGGGGGGGGATACCAGTGTGTAGGGCCGCCAGATTGTGGACCAGATTGTGAGGAAGAGAGCACTAGGGCTGCAGACCGGTGTGTAGGCACGCAGGATTGCGGAGGTGCCGAGTGAGCACTGACTGTGGTCAGTGTGTAATGGTAAATAATCAGAACTGCCCCAGGGTAGATTAGTCTGGACCCATGTGGTCGCGAGACTACGAGGTATGAGTGTGGTGTAGGGCATGGACGTCCTTAGTAATTAGTGAGTATTCCTAGTAATCCCTATAGATTTAGTGGTGTTTCTAATGATATGAGCTTGTATATTGCGAGTTCCCCATCCTCAGGTAGGTACCCAGGTGCCTGAATAGATGGGTCCTGAGGAGGGAGGTGGTTACGTTTTGGCCAGGTTGGTGGTGCTCTGGTGAGCTGGTTCTATCTGGTCTGAGAATCTGGTCATAACACTTGGTCTTGGGGAGCTTCAGCTGAGCTAACTGTATGTCGATCACAAACCCCAGAAATTCTATGGTCTGTGAAGGACAAAGGACTGATTTGGTTCTGTTGATGACAAATCCCATGTCCTATAAAAGAGACATCGTCATCTGCAAAAGTAGAGGGACTAACTCCAGGGAGTACGCCATGATCAGAATGCCATTAAGTAAATGATGATGAGTACCTTTCTCTCTGAGTTTTCTATCACCGGCTTCATCACCTTTGTGAAGCACCATGGTGCAGGAGACAGCCCGAAAGGAAGGACCAAATATTCCAGCCATCTGTCCCTCCACCGGAATTATAGGAATCGCCTGTATGGGAGAAAGATCAGAACGGATAGATAGGCATCTTTGAGGTCCAGACTGACGATCCAATCCCCTTCCTGCAACAAGTCTTCCAGAAGATGGAACGCATCTTGAAATGCCTGTATGTGATGTACTAGTTGAACTCCTGCAGATTCTGATCCAATCAGCATCGCCCCCCCTCACTTTTGTACTAAAAAGATGTTGCTGCAGAAACCCGCAGGATGAAGGTCACAATAAGCCACTGCTCGCTTCTACAGCAAGTCTTCTATTTCAGAGTCTGTAAAAGTGGACTCTTATAGGGAAAAATGTAACTGTGGAAGGGGCCCCTGATGAAACTCCAGGCGGAAGCAAGTCAAGTCAAGTCAAACAATTTATATAGCGCACTACATACCCAGAGGGTTTCAAGGCGCTAAGGAGGGGGAGGAGGATTATTTTTCAAATATCCACGTTTTAAGCTGCTTTCTGAACGTTAGGTGATTCTGGGTGAGGCGAAGGTAAGCGGGGAGTGAGTTCCATGTTTTGGCAGCTAGGTATGAGAAGGATCTGCCTCCCATGGTGGTCTTGTTGATGCGAGGTACAGTGGCGAAGGCTTGGCTGGAAGAGCGAAGTTGGCAGGAGGGGGTGTAGAAGGACAGTCAAGAGTTGAGGCAATCTGGTCCGATGTCGTAGAGTGATTTGTGTGCGTGGGTAAGCAGTCGGAAAGTAATCCTCTTATTGACGGGTAGCCAGTGGAGGTCTTTAAGGTGACCAGAGATGTGTTCGTTGCGTGGGATGTCTAATATGATTCTGGCTGAGGCGTTTTGGATTCGTTGTAGTTTCTTCTGGAGTTTAGCGGTGGTGCCTGCGTAGAGGGTGTTTCCGTAGTCCAGTCGGCTCGTGACTAGAGCGTGGGTGACTGTTTTCCTTGTTTCGGTGGGGATCCAGCGAAATGTTTTTCTGAGCATGCGAAGAATGTTAAAGCAGGAAGAGGATACGGCGCTGACTTGTCTGTTCATTGAGAGTGAAGAATCCAGGATGACGCCAAGGTTCCGTGCGTGGTTTGTCGGGATGGGTGCATTTCCGAGGGCTTCCGGCCACCAGGAGTCGTCCCATGCAGAGGGGGATTTACCTAAGATGAGGACTTCTGTTTTGTCTGAGTTCAGTTTCAGACGGCTTTGTTTCATCCATTCGGCGACTTCTTTCATTCCTTCGTGTAGGTCAGTTTTGGCGGTGCTGGGGTCATTGGTGAGAGAAAGGATCAGTTGAGTGTCATCCGCGTAAGAGATGATGTTGAGGTTGTGTTGGCGGGCGATGGCCGCAAGGGGGCTCATGTATACGTTGAAGAGGGTGGGACTGAGTGAGGATCCTTGTGGTACGCCGCAGATGATTTCAGAGGCTTCGGACTTGAATGGTGGGAGGCGGACTCTCTGGGTTCTTCCGGTGAGGAACGAGGTGATCCATTCCAGTGCCTTTCCTTGGATTCCGATGTTTCTGAGGCGTTGTAAAAGGGTGCTGTGGCAGACTGTGTCGAAGGCTGCAGAGAGGTCGAGGAGGATGAGGGCGACTGTGTCTCCATTGTCCAGTAGAGTTCGAATGTCGTCTGTTGCTGCGATGAGGGCGGTCTCAGTGCTGTGTTTGGCTCGGAAGCCAGATTGTGAGGGGTCGAGTGATTTGTTGGCTTCGAGGAAGGCGGCGAGCTGGTTGTTGACAGCTTTCTCGATGACTTTGGCCGGGAATGGAAGAAGCGAGATGGGGCGGTAGTTTTTGAGTTCGGTGGGGTCTGCTGTTGGTTTTTTCAGAAGGGCGGTGAGTTCAGCGTGTTTCCAGTCTTCTGGGAAGGTAGCGGAGTTGAAGGAGCAGTTGATGACGTCTCGGAGGTGCGGAGCTATGACGGAGTCTGCTTTGTTGAAGATGTGGTGAGGGCATGGGTCTCTGGGGGATCCAGAGTGGATGGAATTCATCAGGCGGATGGTGTCCTCAGTGGAGATTGGGTTCCAGGCGTTAAGGGAGTTAACGGGGGGAAGATGGTCAGCTGATGGTAGGGTGGGTTGGCTTTCGGGTTGGATGTCGAAGCTGTTGTGGATGTCAGCAATCTTGTTATGGAAAAACGAAGCTAGGGAGTCGCAGAGGGTTTGAGAGGGGGTGATGTCGTTGGAGTTGGCCGAGGGGTTGGAAAATTCCTTGACGATGTTGAAAAGTTCCTTGCTGTTGTGGGCGTTGTTGTCCAGTCGATCCTTGAATGCTGTTTTCTTGGCTTTTCGGATCAGTTGGTGGTGAGTACGGATGGCGCTTTTGAAGGCGTCCTTGTTGCTGGTGGATGGGTCTTTTTTCCAGGCCTTTTCAAGGGAGCGGCACAGTTTCTTGGACTTCTTGAGATCATCGTTGAACCATGAGGCCTTCTTTTTTTTTTTTTAAATTTTTGAAAACCTTTATTGCGCTTGGTGCAGAAATACAAATACGGGCCTACAACCATCTGGCCGGCCACAGAACATTTGAGCGCAGTTGTCAACTATACGGTCCCCCCAATGGCATTAGGCAATAGAGCAACAATTAAGAACATGTACACTGAAAATTATGTCGCCAGGGGGAAGGAGAAATAAAGGTTAATTTTTAAGTTTTGCCGAATTAAACAAAAGTCAATAGAGGATAGGTACAAAGGAGATCCGAGCCCGTACTGTAGTACCCACATGAGTAGGCAGCAAGTATGACAGCAACAATTGCGTGCAGTGTCCCAACAGAATAGCAATACAATAATAAGCAAGCAAACGACAGGAACTAAGTTTGTGCCACTCCCAGCGCCACCCACTCCCCCACAACCTCTATCACAGACTCAGAAAGAAACCAGTACAAGAAAGCGCAGAGAAATGAAAAAAAGGCCCATAGAAACTAAATTATGAAATAAAATCTACCCCCCCACCCTACACCAATGCGGAGGCTACGGCCTACCCCCCCCGACAATGTGCCTGTCGCCCCATAAAGAACCCGAAATGTAGTAAAAGTAAAGGAAGAAAAGAAGAATAAAAACTCTGAAATATAGAGAGAGAGATCAGACCATTCTAATCTGCAACTCCCCAAATACCAAGGAATCGGGAGGAGGAGCCAATCCAAACAGTCCCAGCCCCTTAACCAAAAACACCCTCCCCACTCAGTTTGCAACTGCTTAAATCAGACATGATTACAACAACAGTTAGGGGAAAGGCAATGTATCGTGTGCTACTGAATCAGATCTAAATCAATCCCAGTCCCGGTTCCACCCGCCAAGCAACCGACTGCGTAAGGAGCATTTAGCCCTGACCCGACCTAGTACAGACCCCAAAACGAGGCACACAAAGAAAGCCCACCCCCACCCCGACCAAGGACCAAAATGGCCGCATAATGAAGGTGAATACAGTAGTCCCACAAAATGGCCAGCGAACGTCACCAGTTAATTCTCCGTCCTGAGCAATCAAGTTCCCAAGTCCATCCGGGTTATGCGCGGTCTCCAGAGCGCAGGCCAAAGGCAACAATAGGAGATCCGCCGAAGGGGCCAGCTGTTGTGAGTCCCAGGCTGGAAGCAATAACATAGTTGCAGGCGGTAGAGTGTGAAGCTCCGGAGACAAAGGAAACAAAGTTTCACGGGCACATTCACTGGTCGGCCGGTGGCAGGCTTCCACTGAAACAGGGAAAGTCACGGAGTCTCCTCCAATACAAAGCAACACTGCACCCCTCATAGGCTCCAATGTAGATAGTCCCATGGGCAGCTGGCCATCCAGTGTCCGGCCCCTCCGCAGATCAGCCGCCATTGTGTCGAGACTGGTACTCAGCGCTCGAAAGCCCACCCTCAATTCCGACCTAAGTTCGGTCAGGGCGGCCAGGATATTTTTGCAAGAAATCGGCGGTTGGGGCTTCCCGTAGTCCCGTTCCCAGAGAGGAATATGCAAACTGGTCCCCGGTCCCCTTCGGGCACCATCATCGGCAGACAGGGACGGGCGCTCACCCCCCTTCTCCAAGGCAGCCGACTCCATTCCAGTGGCCGGGGCACAACGCTACCTAAATGCGGGCGCAGCGCGATGCAGCTGCGATACAGGGCTCCACACGCGTACAGACAAGGAAGGTCAGGCCGTCAACACAGGGGGCTACGGAGTTACCGGCCGCACACCAGGCCGATGAGGCAGGCAGCAAACCACATCTCAACATGGCCGTGCATTCCTTTTCCCTCTCCACCGGCCGCAGACAAAGGCGCTCTGCCGAAATATCTCCTGAGGGGTTGCAGCTCGTAGGGTGCTGGTCGCGGCGTTCCTCAGCAGGCTGCACCACGGGTCTGAGGCGGGAGGAGAGTATCACTCCACAGTATAGGCGATCTCCAGACAGGTCAGCCGCCTCTCGGCCGTATAGACTCGGGGACGGGCGGTGGCAGTGTCTCGGGGCCAGGGCTCGAAGTCGTCACTCGGTTTACTCCGGCTGCCGGGCGAGTTGGGAGACCCGGGAAAGTCGAGGCGAATCAGCACAGCGTGGCGCGCATTTCACTACCGGCATTTCAGGATTAGGTGCAGGATAATTAGCGCGGAAGAAAGGCAGCTGTAGGAGCCGGGAACCTACACGTCTTCACCCGTCGCCATCTTGGCTCCTCCTCCCCATGAGGCCTTCTTGATGCCAAGTTTGTGTTGACGTTTTTTCAGTGGTGCTAAGGTGTCGGCGGTGTTGGATAACCAGAGGGTGAGGTTGGAGGCGGCTTCGTTGGCGTTAGAAGAGAGGGCTGGGGAGGTTTGAAGGAGCGATGTGGAGATCTGCTCCGTGGTGATTTTGTTCCAGTTTCTTTGAAGAGTTGGTTGGAGGTGGATGATGGGTTTCGGCTTGTTGTAGGTGAAGTGAACGCAGCTGTGGTCAGTCCAGAGGAGATCCGTAGTGTGGCTGAAGGAGACATGGTTGCTGGAGGTGAAGATGGGGTCGAGTGTGTGGCCTGCGATGTGGGTGGGGGAAGTGACCAGTTGTTTGAGTCCGAGGTTGGCTAGGTTGTCCAAGAGGGTGGCGGTGTTGCGGTCGTTGATCTTTTCAAGGTGGAAGTTGAGGTCTCCCAGGAGGATGTAGTCTTTGGAGGGGAGTGCGTGTGGGGTGATGAAGTCCGTGATGTCTTCAATGAATTTTGCGCGGGGTCCTGGTGGTCTGTAGAGGAGGGTGCCTCTGAGTGTGGTTTTGGGGTCGATGTGGATCTGGAAGTGAAGGTGTTCGGAGTTGGCGAGGTTGGCGTCCGAGCTGGTTGAGATGCGGATTGATTTCTTATGGACGATAGCGATTCCACCTCCTGTATGGTCGGTGCGGTCCTTGCGTGTGATCTTATAGTCATCAGGGATAGCGATGGCGATGTCGGGGGCGGAGGAAGCGTTCATCCATGTTTCTGTTAGGAAGGCGACGTCAGGAGAGATGGTGTCTAGTAGATTCCATAGGTCAATGGCGTGCCTGTGGACTGAGCGGGTGTTGAGAAGGATGCATTGTAGGTGGTTGGGGTCGAGAATCTGTGTTGTGGTCGTAGCGGAGATGTTGTAGGTGCTGCTAAATTTGCAGGAGTAGCAGGAGAAAGGTCCATGGGTGTGTCCAGGAGCGGCTTGGACGCAGTTGGGGGCGCGACCGGGGTCAAGGGCTAGGAGGGTGGCGGCATCGTAGGTAATGCGGGAGGGCTGGGCAGCGCGAGGGGCAGGGGGTCTGGCGCTGGGCGCGGTCCAGGCGCGGACGGGCGTAGACGGGCTTACCTTTGGCGCACCTTGGGCGCGGATTGGGCGCGGTCGCTGCGCGTGGACGCTGCGCGTTTGGGCTGCTGTCATATATGGATGGTGGGAAGGGGGAGGGGCGAGGGCGGCTCGGCTGGGGGGCGGGGCGGGCTCGGGTCAACAACAACAACAGCTCCAAAATGGAGGGGGGAGTCGAGCAGGGCGCTGGGGGGTATCGCGCTATGGCTTTGGCACGAAAACGATGGTGCAAGCAGGCGAGGATCACACAATGCAGGCACAGTGAAGCAATGCAGCTCAGTACAGTGAAACCGGCAGGCAAGCGGCGAGGTTGGGCAATTAATTACGTTAAATGGCAGTGCGAGTAGGCTAGCGAGCAAACAACAAGTAAATGAATGGCAGTGCAAGCAAATATGCCAGCGACGTTTAAAACAGTTAATTACAAGGCACAATCAGCGTGGGTCAAATAATTAAATAAAGCCAGAAGCAGCGTGGGTCAAGTAATGAAATAAAAAGGCACAATCAGCGTGGGTCAGATAATTAAATTAAATAAAGCCAGAAACAGCGTGGGTCAAATGATTAAATAAAAAGGCACAGTCTGCGTGGGTTCAACAATTAAATTAAATAAAGCCAGAAGCAGCGTGGGTTAACGATACCGCTACACGGTGGAGAGGCAGGGGAGCGACCACTCGGGGCAGAAGCACAGAGGGATCACAGCGCGTCTGGTACAGGAAGCACTGTTAATAGATAGTGGGAGGGCGGCTCGGCTGGGGGGCGGGGCGGGCTCGGGTCAACAACAACAACAGCTCCAAAATGGAGGGGGGAGTCGAGCAGGGCGCTGGGGGGTATCGCGCTATGGCTTTGGCACGAAAACGATGGTGCAAGCAGGCGAGGATCACACAATGCAGGCACAGTGAAGCAATGCAGCTCAGTACAGTGAAACCGGCAGGCAAGCGGCGAGGTTGGGCAATTAATTACGTTAAATGGCAGTGCGAGTAGGCTAGCGAGCAAACAACAAGTAAATGAATGGCAGTGCAAGCAAATATGCCAGCGACGTTTAAAACAGTTAATTACAAGGCACAATCAGCGTGGGTCAAATAATTAAATAAAGCCAGAAGCAGCGTGGGTCAAGTAATGAAAGAAAAAGGCACAATCAGCGTGGGTCAGATAATTAAATTAAATAAAGCCAGAAACAGCGTGGGTCAAATGATTAAATAAAAAGGCACAGTCTGCGTGGGTCCAACAATTAAATTAAATAAAGCCAGAAGCAGCGTGGGTTAACGATACCGCTACACGGTGGAGAGGCAGGGGAGCGACCACTCAGGGCAGAAGGTATGGTTTGTATGACCTATGCATCCTGGATCAAAGACTCCAATTGCAAATAAAGAATTATACTCGACCACCCCAAGTGAAGGCATCAATGAGCTGTGGAATGATTAGACTGTAACCCCGTTTTAGGACCGCCTCTGTTAATGCGGCATCTGGAGAAATGCTGTCTGGCTGAGAAGAAGGTACCCCCTGTCGTGGAGCCCTGCCAGTCATCCGTAATCCCACCTGGGAGGGCCTCTGCCCTGACAGGATATCAGGGTCAATAGGGGAGCCAGCCTCCTTGGCCATTAAGGCCATTTCCAGAATTTTTGCGAGTGGCCCCGTAAGTTTCAGCATCTTATCCTGGCACCCGCACCAGGCACAGTTGATGCCCTTCTTGGGATCCTTTATAACATAATGGGGTAACCCAATTAATGTCCGCGGACCTGGGTATCAAGGAGTACAGAAAACAGTTGGTCCTGGACTTATTTATAAGGCAACAAAGTCTAGGAGTATTCGCGATTTGAGTACAAATGTATGCGTGCCTATAGTGAGCAAAAAATATCAAATGTAGACAAAATCCTTATAATGTCCACCAGGCATAAAAAACATGTTGGCACTTATTGACTTTCTGAGAACATTTCTGATTTTATTCACAGATACGTTTCCGAACGGGTAGATACACTACCATACTCAGTAATAGTCAGGAGGTTGCTCCAAAGAGAGTGGTGTGCAAAAATGTTGTGCTCATGTGTGAGATAGATAAA
The DNA here is from genome assembly GCF_964263255.1 of Lissotriton vulgaris. NCBI lineage: Eukaryota > Metazoa > Chordata > Amphibia > Caudata > Salamandridae > Lissotriton > Lissotriton vulgaris. Next base: position 581,132,050 of record NC_141697.1, read on the forward strand.
GTGAAAAAAGAAGGAATCAAAGTGAGGGTAATTCAAAATACAGAATTATTACAATCATTCCAAAAGATAACTGGTTATACATAACAACAAAATCAGTTAGGCATGGCCTGTCCACCATTAGTCATTTTTTATTAGCATGTTTGATAATTTCCAGAAAACAGAGCGTCTATCTGATCTCACAGCTCCCTCGGCAACAGGAGAGCCGGCAGGGGGTAAAGGAATAAAGACTCCAGATTTGGCATAGATCACGGGTGGACGGGGCTGATCGTCGTGGACTTGCAACACATGCAACATAAAAACAATTATTGCTAAAGTGCATTTTGAACAATATACAATTACTGTACAAGACAAATATCATAGACAGTATATCAAAATAGCCCCCGGGATCAGCAGTGAAAAAGTATTGAGAAAGCTGCGGTGGAGAAGAAAATTTTCATGGTATTAACAGAAACAGTTATAGAGTGTTGATACTTTGGTGGAACATTGTACACTCTTGAACAGTACGATTTATAACATAATACGCAATACCTAATAATTCATGGGAACAGATCACGGTTGGGAGCGGGGTCGATTGTTGTAGACTTACAGTACATGGAACATGGAAAAACAAACATCATTAGGCTGCATTCGACAATATAAAAATAATGTACAAGACAGATAATGTAGATGATACATCAAATTAGACCCCGGGCTCGGGAGAGAAAATGCAGTAAAAAATCCACGGGGAGAAGAAAATATTTACATGGTATTGACAAAAACAGTTACAAAGCGTGGATACATTGGTTGGAACATTTTACACTCTTAAACAATATGGTTATATCGGACAATACCCAAGATATCATGGGTGCTGAGCCTTTCTAAGTTGTCCACACTGGTGTATGTCACATCTATACACTAGTAGATGCAGCAGTCACAAGGGCGTTTTCATGATCCCTGTTAGGTGGTATATGTGACGTCTAAGCATACGATTTAAAGAACTGATGCAAAGTAGGCCACCCTCTAGCCCAGAGGTTTTCAAACTTTTTGATGCCGAGACCCCATTGAAAAACATTTTTAGGCGTAAGGACCCCCTTCCGACAAAAGTTTCTAGAAACTGGTAGTCCACATCATCAACTTTTGACAACCATAAATGCGCCTGTTAGACCTCATCACATCGATACATCATTCATCCACCCACACTTTCACACATCCATCCATCCTTCATCCATCCACCCTTTCATCCATACATCCATCCTTCATCCACCCTTTCATCCTTCCATCCATACATCCATCCTTTACCCATCCACCCATCATTCACCCACCCACCTTTTCACACATCCATCCATCATTCATCCATGCAACCTTTTATCCATCCATACATCCATCCTTCATCCATCCACCCTTTCATCCTTCCATCCATAAATCCATCCTTCATCCATCCACCCTTTCATCCATCCGTCCACCCATCATTCATCCCCCCACCTGTTCACATATCCATCCATACTTCATTCATCCATGCAACCTTTTATCCATCCATACATCCATCCTTCATCCATCCATCCTTCCATCCTTCATCCATCCATCCTTCATCCTTTCATCCATACATCTATCCTTCATCCATCCACCCTTTCATCCATCCATTCACCCATCATTCATCCACCCATCTTTTCACACATCCATCCATCCATCATTCATCCATGCAATCTTTTATCCATCCATACATCCTTCATCCATCTACCCTTTCATCTTTCAATCTATCCATCCTTCATCTATCCACCCTTTCATCCATCCACCCTTTCATCCATCCATCCACCCTTTCATCCAGCCACTCATCATTCATCCACCCACCTTTTCACACATCAATCCATCCTTCATCCTTACATCCATCCATCCATCCTTCATCAATCCACCTTTCATCCATCCAACCACCCATCATTAATCCACCCCCTTTTCTGTGCCTCTCTCATGGGGGGGGGGGGGGGTGGGGGTGGGTCAGTATCTCTCTGCGTCTTCTTCCTTCTTCTTTCCGGCATCTCTGTGCCTCCCTGCTGGGGGCGGGGGTGGAGGGGGCAGATAAGCTGTAACAACACCTCACCATTAAGGGATGTATGACATTACAACGCAGGCTATTACAACGCCTGCCTTTACAACGCGGTTTTTACATCGCATACCTTTACAACGCATAGCGCTTAGAGGTGCTGGATAGAGAAAAGTTTAATTTTCTATTCCAACTCCAGTCCCCGTGGACACTAGGGAAGGTGTTGGATAGAAAATTAAACTCATTCCCTATCCTAGAGCGCCCCCAGCGCAATGCGTTGTAATGGTTTGCGTTGTAATGACCGCGTTATAATGGTAGTGCGTTGTAAAAGTTTTGTTGTAAAGATTGTTCACCCCATGAAGAACAGACTCTCAGGTACATTTCTCCCGCACAGGCGCCAGGTATGAGCGCAACGTCCATTGAACTCAAAAGGCTACACTACAGCCTCCTCCCCCAGCCACCCCCTTCCCTCAGCTCGTGTATGTGGTGAAACAGCTTCAGGGACACACACACAGCCACACCCGAGTACTTCGCAGATCTTTAAAAGACCTTTTACTTGTTAATGAGGCTTTGATGTTTTTCACCCCTCTGTGTGAATTAGGTCTCCGCCGTGAGCACCCTCAATCAGCCCACCGCCAGGAACTGCATGCTCTGACAGAATCTGCGACCCCCTTCCAAGGCCTCCACGACCCCCCTGGGGGTCGCGCCCCACAGATTGAAGACCTCTGCTCTAGCCATTATTCAAATGAGCTACCTGTCTGGCAGTTTTCTCATATTCATTGAGGTCCCTCAGGACAGTATCAAAAATATGAATCCATTTACACTTGCTGACACTGATGGTATTGGTGAAATCACCTCCCCTCGGGTTGACCTTCACTTTATCAATGACCCACCACTTAAGACTCTCCGCCGGGTGTCCGAATGTGATGAAATGTTCTACTAGGGGTGCACCCTGGACCTTGCAACGTATTCTAGTGCAGTGCTGCAGTATGCAGGTTATTACTTTCTGTATAGTTTGACCAATATACAAAAAATTGCACAGGCAAGTTATTGCATACATTACACTGGTGTATAGATGTGACACACCATTGTGTGGACAACTTAGAAAGGCTCTGCACCCATGCTATCTTGGGTATAGCGCGATATAACCGTACTGTCTAAGTGTGTAAAATGTTCCAACCAATGTATCCACTCTTTGTAACTGTTTCTGTTAATAGCATGTAAATATGTTCTTCTCCCCCGTGGCTTTTTTACTGCATTTTCACTGCAGAGAATTTAATGTATTATCTACAGTATCCGTATTGTACATTATTTTTATATTGTCGAATGAACCTTAATTCTGTTTGTTTTTTCATGTTCCATGTACTGTAAGTCTACAACGATCGACCCCGCTCTCAACCGTGATCTGTTACCATGAATTTTTGGGTATTGCATAATAAGTTCTAAATCGTACTGTTCAAGAGTGTACAATGTTCCACCAATGTATCAACACTCTGTAACTGTTTTTGTTAATACCATTGAAATTTTCTTCTCCCCGTGGCTTTCTCACTACTTTTTCACTGTTGAGCCTGGGGTCTTATTTTGATATACTGTCTATAATATTTGTCTTGTACAGTAATTGTATATTGTTCAAAATGCACTTATGCAATAATTGTTTTTATGTTGCATGTACTGTAAGTCCACAATGATCTGCCCCGTTTACCCCCCCCCCCCCGGTGATCTTTGCCGGGTTTGGAGTCTTTCTTCCTTTACCCACTACCGGCTCTCCCGTTGCTGAGGGAGCCATGAGATCAGGCAGACGCTCGGGACACGCCGCACTGACGGCGACGTGCATGCGCTGCTTCCCGGGTATTTATTACAGACACATATCGCTTGGGTCATTCTTGTACTGGCAAGCGAGGTGCTGATTTCTCCTGGTTCGGCTCTATTTACGAGGTAAATACTCTGAGGGGTACACAATTGTACAGGGTGTCTCCCCTTATACACTGGGATTCATATTAACTTGGGGCTGCGTTCTATGTTGCAGATGGCGATTTATAAACCAGTGATGTAGACTCGTCCCCGCTATTTGGATTTACGATGATGAGGCTTTGACCAGCCCCCTTTTTGGAATAATTGGAATATTGGGTATGACACCGCAACAGAAGGGCTGGTAAGCTACCTTTGGTCTTTTTTTTTACATTGATTTTCCATATCCTTGATTAATATATCTGATATGTTATGTGCACATCCCCCCCTTTTCTACAGACATCCCACCCCCGGGAGCTGTGATTGAAACTACTTACCTACGAGTACCTTCGAATAGGTTAGTTGTACAGGCACATTCAGGCCTTTTTATCTACATTTATATGGTGGTATTGAAACCTTTTAATGATTATTCCCATAGGTTGTCTCCCTTCTCCCCTGTCCTGAGGAAGACCCGCCAGCTGAGAATATAGTTACCCTCTATGCTTTTAAGTCGGGTCGAAACGTCGACACATGTCCCACAGAGGGTCTTTACCACGTGCCAACCCTATCCTGCCCAAACTACAGATGATATTTCTCTGTTTTCTGGAAATCATCAAAAATGCTTATAAAAAATGACTAATGGTGGACAGGGCATGCTTAACTGGTTTTGTTGTTACGTATAACCAGTTATCTTTTGGAATGATTGTAATAATTCTGCATTTTGAATTACCCTCACGTTGATTCCTTCTTTTTTCACTTTATCTATCTCACGCATGAGCACAACTTTTTTGCATGCCCCTCCCTTTGGGGCAACCTCCTAACTATTACTGTGTATGGTAGTGTATCTACCAGTTCAGAAATTTATCTGTGAATAAAAACAGAAATGTTCTGAGTAAGTTAATAGGTGCCAACGTGTTTTTATGCCTGGTGCACATTTAAGGAATTTGTCTATATTTGATATTTTTTGCTGACTATATGCATGCATAAATTTGGACTCAAATTAAGAATGCTCCTAGACTTTGTTGCCTTATAAATAATTCCAGGGCCAGGAACAACTGTTTTCTGTACTTCTTGGGATCCTTGGCAAACTTTTTCAGAAATATCAACATGTTAGGGCTGATCTCTGGAGTTTCCGCAACCTAGCTAGGAAGGTCTGGTCTCGGACATTCCACCCTAAAACGGTTGCAAATTTCTTTGTTGAACCCTTTTCGTACTTATTGTGTCAGTATTCTGATACCACTGGAGAGGGGGCCCAATCAGATAAAACTTATTTATCACTTTGTTAAGTTCATTATTATTGCTGAGAAGAAACTCAAAGACGAAGAACAAGTAAATAACTATTTATCGTGATCCAAAATAATTAAAGAAACTTATTTTAAGAATTGTTTAAATCAAAATGTATGCCAGTTGAAGGGTCTATTAGTATATTTTTCTATAGTTATGCACATTGCACTTTACTATAGCTTGCAAATGGAAAACAGCAAAAAATGTATTTATACTAGTATTTCCTACTGCTAACACTTGTCACTTTAGTTAAATGCTGCTATAACAGTGATTGCTGCTAATATATTGTACTCTAGCTGATACCTGTAATTTAATCAGTGTGTAAACATTTAAATATTAATATGGAATTGACTGTATTAATGCAATTTTAGATGATCATTTTAAGATGATAATAACTTTGTGCATAGTATATGTTTGTTTATGTAGGTTGCTTTTATCTATTCTTGTTTGTAATGATTTTAATTAATCAACAAATAAATGCTTACTTCACTTTACTTCAATCAGATATTTGTGGGTGGACTATGTCCTCTAGGTTAAAGTTGAAGACTCTGGAGGGAATCGGGAAGGAGCTGGAGGTCTAGCATAGGTTGACTTTTTGGCTTTCTTACATCTTGGGTGGTATCGTAGTCTGAATGGGTAGAGTCTGTATGCATAGAATCTATTGGTATCATCCTTACACTTGGACTGCGACGCTTTGGAGGTAGTAGGGGGTGAACAATATTCATGATCTCCAAGAGACCCTTAGAAAAGGTTGGAAAAGGCATCAACATGAGGCCACTCAGATGAATTGGCTTTGGAATGCGAGGCGGATCAGCATTACCTTCCGGAAATTTTGGTGCACCCTACTGGTCTTACCCATGCCGTTTGGCAAATCTGTCTGGTTGGGGTGTAATGGGCGTAAAGACAGCTGCCAAAGCCTGATTGACTGTAAGAGGTTTAGCAGTCTCAATTGCCCTGTTGACAGACTGCTGCACTGAAGCCTCCAGTGTGTGAACTAAATTGCCCTCCAAATGGTGCACTTGGTCCTCATCATAGTAGGATTCATACTCCTCATCCACAAAAGGCACCCACTCAGTCATATTGGAAATATATGTAGTCTATGGCCAAGCCTATCCAAAAGGATAATTGGAGGAGGGAGCCAACTCCAGGTGCAGATGAAATAATAGTATGATCAAGCTCCCCAGCCACTGCTGTAATCAAAATTATTACATCCCACCTGTATGGAGATTGGGTGCATCAGGGAGAACCTAGATGGAATAAATACAAGGAGCGTGCACTTCGCTTGAAATAAGGGCACATGCTCTGTTGTTGCAGCCCGAGGCAGCGACCAGACCTCGCTTTGAAGGCTATTAAAGTCAGTGCTGTACTGAGTGTTAAAAGGAACGCATCATCGAGAAGGAGGTGAGAGAGGACTGCGCGTAACCCCAACATAGCCGATAGGTAGCCCAATTGGGCTACACGCTTCCTATGCTCACTTACTCAGGCCCGATTAGCAATGGCGCTGAGCGATATAAGCGGCCAGGCAGAGCCTAGTTATGTACAGTACAGACTTTGCTGGACTGTGAAGAAAATGCGAAAAGCACACGCACAATCAGCTGATGAACGCACAAACTCTTTCCTGGTCACCAGAGCAGTTACCCCCGTGGGGACTCAAGGAATGCAATAAGCAAAGGTATGCAAAGAAATTACACTGCTACATTACTACAAAAAAACAAAAAGCATGACTACAAACATATGGAAAGAAATAAAGAGGCACTTATCTTTACTGCTGAGCAGCAAAGAAAGAACCTCTCAAGATGGTGATATCTGTACTTATAAGGGCTACTGGGCCATGATGGTGGTTAAGAGCAAAGTATAATGAGATATGTAGTGTATGTTGTACATAAAACGTGTTTTCATTGGCTGCTGTGTGGTTGCAATCAAGGAAGAAAATCATAATCAGAGCCTCCGGTCCTGAAATAGAATTTATATTCTGAAAGAGCCAAAGAACCACGCAAATAGTAGAAGCGCTCTATTCTAACACACCAAATAAACATCTGCTACACACTACATACGTTCTCAGTATACCTAGTACTAAATCTACAATCCGTAAAATGCTCAAACCAACATTAGGTAATATTACAATAGGGCAATTAACCATACATTTGTAAATACCATAACCTTTGCTACAGGTGCTAGCTTATATGCAAAGTCAACCAGAAAGACGTGGCAGAGGGTATGTCAATACACAGCAACTGCAGAGATTCCGCATTTGCAAACCCGTTGACTAAACTTCTGTAATATTTAGGGTTTATAATAAACCGTTCATTTATGAAAGACTGAAAAGAGATGATTAAGACAGATAAGCAGTTTGTAACCACAAATTTAGTCCGTTGTTTAGGAAAACGAAGGATTCATTTAAACTCAGTTATAAGCACATAAGTTCTGGGTTCACGCTATATAAAATCGCATGAAATAAATAAAAATAATAAATTACGTTTGCCTCCCTAGACCAAGGCTAGACACTTCCTGTTAGATAGCCTATTCCGGACCACCACTGCGTCATTATTTTACATCGCGTCCCGGAAGCTCCGGTTTTCGGAGCAAGCTGTGTCACTTCCGGCTTTTTCCGACCCGGATGCTTTTCGAGCTGGAGCGTTTGTGAAGATGGAGCCGGAGGGACCGCGGGCGGGTCAAGAAGAGGAAGGTAACATTCGGGGCTTCAGAGTGTTGGGAGAGGGGGGCTTGGGTCTAGGGGGTCACATGGGACACCTGGGAGATGGTAACGTTCCGTTGGGGGCTTGCAGGAAGCAGCAAGATACCGGGATATTGGATCGTGGTGGTGTCGGTGGAGGTGCACTGGTGAGTGGGCAGCAAAGTTGATGCCCTTCAAACATTGTATTTAGTGATGTGGTAGTGAGCCTGGTTAGAAGAGAGGTGAATTAATTTCTGGGGTGATCGCGAATCCATTTAAATTAATCACGAGCTGAACTCGAAGAATGTAACTACGTGCCTGAGGCGGTAGCGCATAATAGTGAGAAAGACAAAGTATTTTGGGATGCAACACTAAAATGTAGAGGTGGCTTCAGGTGCAGTTTAGGGTGTAAAGTCCAGTTGGTGATAAAAATAGGATAGGCTTTGTGTATGATTTTCGCGAAGGGCCATGGAAGAAGTCGGAGCTTGATTTTTTTTTTTTTTGTTCTGTTTTTTTGCATTTTACAATAGCTGCCATTAAATGATATAACATATGCATGATAAACAAATATGCAATGAGGTGACTCAAGTATATTACCATGTAACATAAGAATAGGCGAGGTCCATGTTCCATTGTATAACACATAAGCATACTAAGCATATTGACAACATGCGAGTTCAAAAGATCAATGGATATAAACCTGTAAACTAGTCTAACCTCAGGCACCTACTTTCCGACCCCACCCTGACGAGCAGTAGATGCACCAAATTGAATGTTAAACCAACTACTGGTAGTGCTACCCATTCCAATTCAGGGGACTTTTCCTGATTTTTAATCCGTAACTGTATCCCATGATGTGAGGTACCCAACCACACTCTCCTACAGAGAGTCAGCATCTTGTGCTGTTAGACGTCCACTGTGCAGTCAGGGTGCACGGCTACTTATAAAGCCATCAGAAGTGAGTTCCAGCTATCCGATATAAGAAACCTTCGGAGGTTCTGAGTATCCTCCCTGCGAAAAGAAGTACCCTCTGCCTTGGACCAATTGAGGGCAGAATAGCACCTGGCATGCAAGGGGGCGAATCATTAGAGTTCCATTTTCTTCTTAGTAATCGTTTAGCCACCACCAGAACCAGATCTAAAAATCGATTCAGGACTCTGCTTTCTTTTTTACCTCTGGTGAACAATCCCAGTATACATACCTCCCATGTGTTTGGTAGTTGTCTATCTGTACAGTCAGATAATTTGTCATCCCTCTCCCAATACTGCTGTAATTTAGGACACAACCATAACATATGTAAGAAGCCAGGGTTTCGCCAAGAGCATCGAGGGCACTTCATTACTTGTCTATGAAAATAGCGGGTGAGTTTCTCTGGGGTGATGTAGGCCCTGTGTATCGTGTAATATTAGATTAATCTAAACCTAACATTACGGGGTACATATGTGGGACTTGCCAGTATTTTATTCCATTCAGCGTCTGTGCATTGGAGACACAGATCAGATTCCCATTTGGTGCGCAGTGGGGGTAGGTCTCGTGCCGTGTGCAGGCTAAATGCATCTGGAAGCCCCTTTCCCATAGCATGTGTGTATTGAAGTACCAAGTTTGTCTGCATCTGTTGTTGTCTCCTCATCTTTGGTGTAGGAGACTAATCCACTAAGCGTGTATCAGGAAGTCTCCCGGAGGCAGTCCTTCCTCTTGTGTAAGTTCAGTGTATGACATGAGTGTGCCATTATGATATGTCACCCATTGTGTGCATGCCTGGCCCATGCCAATCCGTGAGGTCAGTCAGTGAAGTTATCCCGTCCCCCCTGTGTGTCACAAGCAGTGGAATCACTGGAGCATAAGGCTTAACTTTCCTGGTAAGGAAAAATGATCTCCTAAAGTGGCGGTATGCCAACAGCAGAGGAAGAGTGCCAACCTTCCTGCCACACAGATGAAAAATTGAGAGAAGGGCGATAACTGTGTACAGAGCTTTTTCTCCACCCGTGTCTGACAGGTGACGACCCGCCGTCCAGCCGGCCACCCACTGTGGCTGACATGATATAACAATATTGCTCTAAGTTAGGTACCGACAGCTCCCCGTGTCTGCTGGTAAAGATAGTTTCGGAAGTGTCACCCAGCATCTCGATGTGTTACATATTCGATCACAGAGCATTTTCTCTATAGGTCAGAAAAAGGATGGTGGGAGATTAGTAAAATAGTACAGGAGACGGGGAGTACTATCATCTTAATAAGTGATATCCTCCCCACTACCAGAAGAGCAAGTGTTTTCCAGAACGTCATCAGTGAGGACAGAGAGGTGAGCGCCCGTGCAAGGTTGCCATCAAGGAGGTCAACATGATTTTTCCCAGTTAACCTGCAGTCCTGAAAGACAGACGAATAGAGCAAGAGTGTCAGGGATTGTGTCGGGACCCTCCCTTACATCTTTGATATATAATAACAAGTCACCAGCGTATAAAGAAATTGCATGCACCTCACCTCCCACCTGAACACCCCATTGGGCTGCTGATACACGCGTCACCATTGCCAAAGGCTCAATGGCCAAGGCAAAGAGAAGAGGGGCGAAGGGGCAACCTTGCCTAGTGCCTCTTCCCACTGATATGGGTTGTGATATAATGCTTCCAGTCTTAACCCTCACCACTGGGTTATTGAACAGTAATCTTACCAATGCAATGAAATGGGTCCCATCCCATTCAGGACAAGAGGTGAGAGCTTGATATGTTTGTGAGTAGGGTTGTGCAGTACTTTGTTGCAGCCATATTCTAAAATAAGGTTGTAATAGAATATTGATTAATCAAGTAAAATAGCATGCCTGATTGATTGCAATTGTAGTGAAGTCTGGCTGAAGCATGCCATGCTGAAAGAAAAAGCGCAGCAGCCATAATGAGTGTCCATGCTGGAAATGGGAGGGATGAATTCTGCATTGAAATTCAAGCAGCTATGTTGCCAAAGCTGAACACAGGCAAAATGTAATGCTAGCAGTAAACAAATAAAAAAAAAGTCCCCAAACAACAGATAAGCAAAAAAGCGTAATGATACAATACTTGGTCCCTGCTCTCGGGGAGTAAACAAAAGATCAAAAGGAGGGACAAAGAGGAAGGATTGACCACTACCAAGCAAGGATTTTTAAAGGATACTGAAACAACAAACGAAAAGCAGGGGAGTGGTTTTAAGCCCACGAGGCAAGTATATACTAAAGTATATACAAGAGGTCTTGAATGCTGTACCTAAAAATGAGCGGCTCTTGATATCAAGATGTAATAAAATAGTCTTAAGCTCTGAAACACTAATGGTAAATATCTGCATCTACCTTGCACACTGCCAAGTAAGCACAGTGGCTTCGCGGATGTTTGTGGCTTAGAGTGCCTGGATTGTGGATTTACCGTGATCTTCGACCTAGACTCACTAATAAGGAGTATACTGTATTGCATATACATTAATAGCATCGCCTTCACTTTCCTGATTAGCAAGCGTACCTTGGGACATTGAAGTGGACGCCCTCACTTCTGAGGGCGTTCCCTGTGTGCACCAGACAAGGGAGTAGTCTCGTCCCCCAGGATTTTTGAAGCCTTTGGGTTTATTTGTCAAGTACCCGTGTCCTGATGAAGCCAAAAGACAACTGGCGTAAACGCGACTGCATCGACACCATTGTGATAAGGAGTCCCCATATATTTACACTTTGTGTTTGATTTCTAGCGTATATATATATATATATATATATATATACGATATTAAGAGAATAGACAGGAAGAGGGGGAGGGATTGCTATAATACATAACCATGAACTGGTTTGCACCCTAGAGGAGGTAGATATTGCAGATAGCGAGACTGGGTTTTTCTCTATCGCAACTTCCCATGACTACAGCCTCAAGGGATATTTGACTTACCGTCGCCCTGGGCCTGGAGCCAGGTTTGGGTTTCAACTGATGGAGAATCTCACACAATCTGCGTTAGAACACGAGAGACTCCTTCTAGGAGACTTAAATTTTCATTTTGATGATCCTTTGAATGCTGAAGCTCAGGAGATTAGACAGGAATTGGCAGGTATACAGCTGTTGTTAAAATCGGAAATGCCCACTCATTGCCAAGGCCATCTCCTGGACCTTATTTGTGCTAACTCGGATGCGCTAACTGTAGCGCCTCCAACCCCTGTGATTTGGTCAGATCACTTCTTAGTCTCTTTTAGGGCCACGGTTCCTGATAATGGATTACAGAAAGGGACTAGCACCCCAATTAAACGCAGGAAATGGGCGAAGTTTTCCTCAGAGGCATTTAACAAAATAATCATACGGGGAGGCTCCCCCGAGGGTGTGGGAATTGAATCTGCCTGCGAGGCATTAGATTTGCGAATCCAAAAGGTGCTAGACCACACAGCGCCATGGACTCAGAATTCTCCGGCGAGGAAATCAAAGTCCGCCCCTTGGTTTAATAATGATCTACGAGGAAAAAAAGCAGAGTGTAAACGCCTAGAGAGGAAATGGAGAAGATGTTTTTCTGCGACAGAGAGAGCGGATTACAAGAAGGGTCTGAAGGAATATCACGCCCTTATCCGGAAAACTCGAAAAACTATTATTGTACTGGAATCAATGATGCGGACAACTCCATGAAGGAAATGTTTCTATTTTATAGGGAACTGTCAGATCTTGCCCCACTAGCGGACCCTATTAACGGATCAGTCAAATCTTGTAATCAGGTAGCAGAGTTCCTTGCCAGTAAGGTAGACAAAATCTACTCTGCTTTTCCCGGAGGCAGCTAGGGTAGGTGATGGGAGGGTGGAAACCCCCACGACTATTCAGGATAAGAATTGCCTCTCGGCATTTATGGTACCCTCGCGGAAATAATATGCCACATCGCAGGATGTATTAAATCAGGCTCACCGAGGGACCCGGCACCCCCAAAAAGACTGCATGGCAGCATAAACATTCTGGAGCCCTATATTAGACACCTATTTGTACTCTCTCTCGAATCAGGACAGGTACCTACACCATGGAAGAAAGCAGTAGTCCTTCCCTTGAGAAAGAAGCCCAACATTAGTATGGATAAACTAGAAAATCTACGGCCCATCTCCCTTCTCCCTTACTTTGCCAAGATTGCGGAGAAAGCAGTTAATAAACAACTCTCTACACTTGTTGAGACCAGAGGACTGCTCCACCCCTCTCAGTCAGGATTCCGCGCTTTACACTTGACGGAGTCTGCCCTGCTTTCTTCTACTGAAGCCTTAAGAAGATACGCGGACGAAGGTCAGAGGACTGCTCCACCCCTCTGTCAGGATTCCGCGCTTTACACTCGACGGAGTCTGCCCTGCTTTCTTCTACTGAAGCCTTAAGAAGATGCGTGGACGAAGGTCAGACATCGGCGCTGATTCTTCTTGATCTCAGTGCCGCATTTGACACTGTAGCTCATCACACACTGCTACAGCGTCTGAAAAAGGGAGGAGTGAGAGGCAAAGCATGGGAGTGGCTGGAGTCATTTTTAACAGGCCGCAGCTTCCAGGTTGCACAGGGACATTTTAGGTCCAAAGAAATACAACTTAAACAGGGAGTGCCACAGGGCTCCAGTCTCAGCCCCACTTTATTTAATCTGTATGTGGCTCCAGTAGGTGAAATCACGGACAGATTTGGGGTTGAGATAGTGTCGTACGCAGACGACACACAACTGATTGTGACCCTGACGCAATCAGAGGAGCTATGTGCTACCAGCTTTTCGCTCTGTATGAAGGAGCTCGCCAAATGGATGGCTGACAACTGCCTCCAATTAAATGAAAACAAGACGGAGGTGCTGAATGTGGGCAAGTCACCATCAGTGTGGACCTCGGCCTGGTGGCCGTAGGAGTTGGGCGCATTACCCACACCCAGTAATCCAGTGAAGAACTTAGGAATCTGGCTAGATAATAATATATATTTTGATCACCAGACTAAACAGGTGGCAGGCACTTGCTTTGGCATGATACGGGTCCTAAGGAAAACACTGGACCTTTTGCCTGTGCCGGTAAGACAGACCCTAGTTCATGCTCTGATAACATCCATACTGGACTATGGAAATGTCTTATATCTAGGTGCCAGTATAAAATGCTTCCAGAGACTACAATTCATACAAAATGCAGCGTCCCGCCTGATCTTACAGCTACCCAGGACAGTCTCAGCAACAAGCATTTACAATGCAATAGGTCCCGCAGCATTAAAGTTTGAGTTATTGGCATTGTGTATGACAATGCCAATAGCTATAACATTTGCAAGTGTGACACCTATAGCATTTGTAATGCAATATGAGTTGTATTTACATGACTTAGATGTATTGATATTACAAATAACAATGGCTTTTCATTTTTTTAATACTTAAATAAAAGTTATTGTAATTGAGTTGGTGGAAGGGTGAAGTGGGTCGTGTCCCCGAGTGATGTGGTGGTGTCCCGAGTGATGTGGTGGTGTCCCGAGTGATGTGGTGGTGTCCCGAGTGATGTGGTGGTGTCCCGAGTGATGTGGTGGTGTCCCGAGTGATGTGGTGGTGTCCCCGAGTGATGTGTTGGTGCCCCTGAGTGATGTGGTGGTGCCCCTGAGTGATGTGGTGGTGTCCCCAGAGTGATGTGGTGGTGTCCCCAGAGTGATGTGGTGGTGTCCCCAGAGTGATGTGGTGGTGTCCCCAGAGTGATGTGGTGGTGTCCCCAGAGTGATGTGGTGGTGTCCCCAGAGTGATGTGGTGGTGTCCCCAGAGTGATGTGGTGGTGTCCCCAGAGTGATGTGGTGGTGTCCCCAGAGTGATGTGGTGGTGTCCCCAGAGTGATGTGGCGGTGTCCCCAGAGTGATGTGGCGGTGCCCCTGAGTGATGTGGCGGTGCCCCTGAGTGATGTGGCGGTGCCCCTGAGTGATGTGGCGGTGCCCCTGAGTGATGTGGCGGTGCCCCTGAGTGATGTGGCGCGTGGCAGTGGTGGTGTCTGTGTGTGCATGGCGGTGTCTGGGTGTGCATGGCGGTGTCTGGGTGTGCATGGCGGTGTCTGGGTGTGCATGGCGGTGTCTGGGTGTGCATGGCGGTGTCTGGGTGTGCATGGCAGTGGTGGTGTCTGGGTGTGCATGGCAGTGGTGGTGTCTGGGTGTGCATGGCAGTGGTGGTGTCTGGGTGTGCATGGCAGTGGTGGTGTCTGGGTGTGCATGGCAGTGGTGGTGTCTGGGTGTGCATGGCAGTGGTGGTGTCTGGGTGTGCATGGCAGTGGTGGTGTCTGGGTGTGCATGGCAGTGGTGGTGTCTGGGTGTGCATGGCAGTGGTGGTGTCTGGGTGTGCATGGCAGTGGTGGTGTCTGGGTGTGCATGGCAGTGGTGGTGTCTGGGTGTGCATGGCAGTGGTGGTGTCTGGGTGTGCATGGCAGTGGTGGTGTCTGGGTGTGCATGGCAGTGGTGGTGTCTGGGTGTGCATGGCAGTGGTGGTGTCTGGGTGTGCATGGCAGTGGTGGTGTCTGGGTGTGCATGGCAGTGGTGGTGTCTGGGTGTGCATGGCAGTGGTGGTGTCTGGGTGTGCATGGCAGTGGTGGTGTCTGGGTGTGCATGGCAGTGGTGGTGTCTGGGTGTGCATGGCAGTGGTGGTGTCTGGGTGTGCATGGCAGTGGTGGTGTCTGGGTGTGCATGGCAGTGGTGGTGTCTGGGTGTGCATGGCAGTGGTGGTGTCTGGGTGTGCATGGCAGTGGTGGTGTCTGGGTGTGCATGGCAGTGGTGGTGTCTGGGTGTGCATGGCAGTGGTGGTGTCTGGGTGTGCATGGCAGTGGTGGTGTCTGGGTGTGCATGGCAGTGGTGGTGTCTGGGTGTGCATGGCAGTGGTGGTGTCTGGGTGTGCATGGCAGTGGTGGTGTCTGGGTGTGCATGGCAGTGGTGGTGTCTGGGTGTGCATGGCAGTGGTGGTGTCTGGGTGTGCATGGCAGTGGTGGTGTCTGGGTGTGCATGGCAGTGGTGGTGTCTGGGTGTGCATGGCAGTGGTGGTGTCTGGGTGTGCATGGCAGTGGTGGTGTCTGGGTGTGCATGGCAGTGGTGGTGTCTGGGTGTGCATGGCAGTGGTGGTGTCTGGGTGTGCATGGCAGTGGTGGTGTCTGGGTGTGCATGGCAGTGGTGGTGTCCGGGTGTGCCTGGCAGTGGTGGTGTCCAAATGGACTTCAAGGTGCACTTTTCCGAACTGAGGTTTTTTTAATCGAAGACTGTGATTGTTGAGACTGTGTGGTTCTGAATGAGACGCCGACGCCGGTGTTTTGTTGGAGATAAGGAAGTTCCAATAGCTGACAAAATGGCCAGACCAACCCCTACTACAGGAGGCTGCTATTAAAATGCCCCCGGAATCCCGCCGCGGCCGCCCCGGAAGTCAGGCACGGTCGCCTGTGACGGGGGCGGGGCCAAGTCCAGACCGGAAGAGGAGGCAGGCGGAGTCAATGCGTCTCGCGGCCCGGGGCTCCTGTGAGCGGTGTAGAGCCCCGGGGCCGCGCCAGCAGGAGGTTGGGCGCCGCGTGCTGAGAGCAGAGTCCCCGACATTGGCCAGGTAAGTTCCAAAAGGCTGGGGGGGCTTGGTGCACTTGTGTGTGTGTGTATGCTCGTGTGTGTATGTATGTATGTGTGCGACGGTGACGGCGGGGGAGGGGGGGGCCTCGGTGCACTTGTGTGTGTGTGCGCGCGTGTGTGTATGTATGAGGGGGGGTGTCTCTGTATGTATGTATGTGCGTGCGTGCGTGCATGGGTGCTTGTGTGTGTGTCTGTGTATGAGCATGCATGTGTAGTGCTTGAGCTTCCCAGGAGACAGCGCCTGGCCACAGCGCGCGTTCGCGTGCGCGTGGCAGTTTCAAATCGCCTCCAAGGTGATGCGCGCGGCCGGTACTGTCTCCTGGGAAGCACAGTCGGCAACAAAAGATCTCTGGCGAGACACAGCGCTGACGCGCTGTGTTTTCGCTACGAGACCTAAAAAAATCACTGAGGACCCTACACTGGCTCCCGATTAGGGAGCGGGTAACTTTTAAAGCCCTTTGTGTAGGGCGCAGCATCCTACATGGAAAAGGTCCTAGGTACCTGCAAAGCCTCCTTAAGCGGTATGAACCCACTCGCCAGTTAAGATCTTGTGGTACTGGGCAGGTCCAGGTCCCAAAGTTAAAAAAAGTGGGAATGGGTGGACGATCTTTTAGAGTACTGACGCCGTGCAGTGGAACAAGTTGCCAAAGAGGCTGCGACTGGAAACATCTGAGCTCATCTTCCGGAAAGAGCTCAAAACTATCTTGTTCCCCAAAGTATAATGCACGAACGAAGTCATCCCCCCACTCAAGCCTGGACATAAGTAAAACTGACGCAAAGCAACCAGCGCGGGGCCTCACTTGCTAGTGTAAACAAGCGCTTTACAAGATGTGTGTGTGTGTGTGTGTGTGTGTGTGTGTGTGTGTGTATATATATATATATATATATGTGTATATATATAATGTAAAGAGAATTTACAACTCAGACGCTGCGAGGATTTACTTTGTAGATATATATCACTTTTAGTTAGGAGTGGATATATTGTAAAATCTAATCTTATTACTTTTTTTTGGGTAGGGTACACTGTTGTATATGTCATGTATATATTTTATTTGTGTGATGTGTGTATATATATATATTGTAATGGTGTATAATTCATATAATTTTGTTGTTGTGTGCCACCTTGTCCTGTGACCCGAATACATGTTCTTGTAAATTTGTGAAATTTGATTATATTTCAAATATTTGTAAATAACAGGATAATTAAATATATCTTGTTTAAGAAGTTAATGTTGAATTGATTCCTCAATACCTCTTTATTCTACGTTTTCCTCTTGTGATGTCCCTAGCCCAGATATGGGAGGGTAATTTGGGCAGAACCCCTTCATAATTTTCTAGTATCTCCTTGGACATGGCAGCCCCATGGCCTTGTCGGGAGAATCAGTCACTTTACTTGATATCGAGTTGGAAACTTGGAACCAGTAGAGACTGTTTTTAATCACAGCCATCCATTTTGACAAATTGTGTGCCTTTGGGTATCACTTTTTGAACTTAATTTCACTGTCCCTTTTTTGGTAAGATTGTATTTAGAATCCGTATAAAAGCTGCTGGTAATCATGTGGTAAAAAAAATGGACTGCATATTACCTCTGGAAGGAGAGTGCCCAGTCTCATTATATATTGCAATATGGAGGTAAATGTATAGCTTTTCAGTAAGTGGCAGTGTGCTACAGTCTCGGGTCTACAGCTTTAACAAACTGTTTGATCCTTGGCAGATCATACTCTCACTTTGCCTCTGCTCATGGATCTATCAATATGTCAGTGCTTTGAAACAATCTTAATGGAAGAAATAAACACCAAGCGAATACTTGCAGGACAGGTCCCCTGCACAGTTTTTGTTAACACATCCAGGACTGTTTATAGGCAGGTGTATTACACAGAATCCCAACTGGACTACAGCTCCTTTCACCAAATGGTACCTCTTTCACTGCTTATAAAGGGCTCAGACCGTTAAAAGTGGCAGGGAAACTAAATGCAGGACGATACGTGTCTTGTAGTGCCTCTGTGCAGGCAGCTTGACATGAGTCATGATTGCAGGACAAACCTGTAAAATGCAGGGTGGTCGAAAGTAAAGACCCTTCGTTACTGGGTTCCAGTATAGTAAAACATAACAAATGACTGTTGTTCAACCTCGGCTGAAGTAAACATGACTTTAAAAAAAGTATTCTCAGACATGCAAAATAAACCAGTAACTACATATCTTCAGGATGAATCAAAGTAAAAGCATGTGGATCTCGACACAAGTACATGTAGAGGATATCAACATAGCTAACAAATGCATGTCTTGACTCAGAAAAGCTGCCTGCACAGAGCCCTCATGCGTAGTGGCCCAAGATCAGTACTATTCCATTGTCCACCTTTCATCACATATTTGTTTGTTTTTGTTTTATTTACAAACATCAACGTAACACTTTGAGAAAAGTTGTATATAGTAAATTTGGTGCTACATGGGTCAAGGAAGTTTTGATTAAATACATGTATATTGAACTTAATAGGTAAATTACATCCGTATCTGTATATGATTGGCAAGAACCACCTGTAATACGGGGATACTAGTCTAGCTAATTTTCTTTCTCGGTTTTGAATAGTATGTTATAAACAGATATACAGTAGAAACGTGCATTAGAGCACATATTTATCGATTTTGTAGATGTTGTAATGGATATTCTTGTGGTGTGAGTCTGAATTCCAGGAAAAAGTTTGAGGGCCGGTGGCTTAAGGGCCGGCTCTTCAGAGGAATGGGCCTCACATTTAGTAGGCACAAAAACTGTAAAAACAAGCACTGGCATAGCCAATAGGTCTCGCCTTTGGGGCTGTATAAGTATTTAGTTATGCAGCACAATATCCTTGGTGCAACAACATAAACTGTTGCATGGCTAAACACTTATAAGGTCCCAAAGGTGAGACCTATTGGCTATGCCAATGCTTGTTTGCTTATTTTATTTATTTTAGCAGGCTGGCCTGAACTGGCACCAGCCCGGCCAGCAATTCTCTGGGGTCTCCAGAGACCATACACTGATCACGTAAGGCAGCGTCATGTTTTAAAGCTGCCTCGGGCATCAAGGGCATCAGTCCTGTATTTCCCCGGACTGCTTGTCAATCATACATAGTCTGCAAGCATGTGTAAATCACCCGCTCTTTTCGAAGTTATCACAGGGCTGAGTGGGGTCTACAAACCTCACTGACCCCACCCCAGCCTGTGATGAGTTGAAAAAGAGTTGTTTTACAGCATGCACTCTGTGTAAGATTGAAGGCATGTATGATGTAAACAGATACACTGTGCATGCTATAGCTTGGCATCTGACAGGCACACAGGGCACACCCCGCTAAGGCTCGGGTGTCCCAGCCGTGCCTTTAGTTTTTCAGGACCGGAGCACAGACAGGAGTTTTCCAGGTAAGCCGGCGACGCGTGACTCTTGCCTACCTGCTGTGTTGAGTGCTCACTTTCAGCCTCAAGGATGTATACCCGCAAACACAGGGGAGCCTTTCAACACAAGCTCAGCTCACGTATTCAAAGCTCTCTCACATGTGCATATGAAGTCATTAGCACATAGGAAAGTGCCTTGACATACGAGAGCTCAGGATTGATGCTGTACAAATGCATACGGTACAAAAGGGGGTGGTGATGGACGGAGCATCTGAATCAATCAAACACTCACACCCAGTCAAAAGATCTGGGTTTAATCCATCACCGTTCTTCAGCCCACTCTGCCACCCCAGTTCAGACATAGCTATATGCAAATCAGTCTGACCCTGTGCCTCATGGGAACAGTCCAGCCTGAACTGCCAAGCTAAATGCATACAGCACACCCAAGCTCACGTATTTCAAGGCTCTCTTAAATAAAATAAGTCATCAGCACAATTGAGAGCACCTTGAAATAGGAGAGCTCAGGATAGGCACTGAACAAAAGTAAACCTTTTTTAAATATCTCACAACTTGAGCTCGTGTATTAAAGTATTTAAAGTTTGTGAAAAAGAGAGAGGGGGAGAGAGAGCGGGAGAGACAGAAAGAGAAAGCGGGAGAGACAGAGAAAGTGAGAGAGAGCAGGAGAGACCGAGAGAAAGATAGAGAGAGAAAGTGAGGGCGAGAGAGAGAGCCCGGGAGAGCTCTCACAACTTGAGCTCGTGTATTAAAGTATTTAAAGTTTGTGAAAAAGAGAGAGCGGGAGAGACAAAGAGAAAGCGGGAGAGACAGAGAAAGTGAGAGAGAGCAGGAGAGACCGAGAGAAAGATAGAGAGAGAAAGTGAGGGCGAGAGAGAGAGCCCGGGAGAGCTGCGTGTGCGCGCGCGCAGTCTGCTCATTTTCAAGCACTGCTCTCGTGGCGCGCCCCTGCTCGATCCCGCAAGGTGGATGCCACCACAAGCACAAGTCTGTGATTAAAAATGAACAGAGCTACGCCACCTCTCGGGGTGACGCTAATGCCTCCTGCCAATGGGGGCTGTTAGAGTAGGGCAGTCAGAGAGGAGGGAAGATTTTATAAATCAAGGTACCCACAGGATCTGCAATTTCAATATTAGTCCTACACATGGGAAGTTGCACTGTTGACTTTTACTTTTTTTTATTTTTATTCACACACTTGCTTCATATTGTCTCTATAGTTTAAGCCGTTGTCAACTTTTTAAATTCTTTATTGGTTCTTATGCATGGTGTTTTACGATCTCTTAGTTGAGTGGACAGGACCAACTAACTTAGCATCGGCAATGGAATGCCTGAGGAGGGCTGCAATGTACTTTTGCTTGAATTTCATACCATGTGCTGTTTAATTAGTGGCTATAATCGTCAGTCTGAATAGTAGATGCATTGTACTCAGTTTAGGGTACATTGTAATATTTATTTGCTGTAACAACAAAAAAGAAACCAAATCACCTGTGAAACATTTGAATTCAACCAACCTGGTGACGGTGGAGTACTAGTTTTTGGCGGTTGAAAAATATCAGGCGCCACAGAGGCATCCAACAGAATCAGAGGGGTGACACTGCTACCGTCAAATATTGATAGGGGTGCCAGGACAAGTTTGTTCTCCCAATCAAAGGAGAGCTGACTTGAAAGCATTAAGCAAGGCGCTTTCTTAATATCAAGTCTCCAATGAGGGGTTATTCACAACTAATGTCACTGCAGCATGCTTCTGGTCTTCCAACATTTTCTATCTTTCAAACAGGATGAATCACTGGCAAAAGACAGGTAGAAATTACTGCAGCCACAGACTTGCATGTAATATCAAATGATATAGAGAAAGGAGTTTAATTGGGATAACAGTAGCCTGTAGCTATGTCTTCTATGAAGCATGAACGTACAGTTGCCAGCAGGGGGCGGGAGAGAAAGGGAAAGAGTGAGAAAGAGAGAGAGGGGGAGAGAGACTGCAGCAGCGGGGACGGCGCTGTTAATAGCAATGACTTCATCAGCCGGTGTACTTTCTAGTGTGTGCCTGGGCAAGGGATGGTACAGGATTTCCTTGAAATGGAGAACATGTTTTCAAAGTTGCGTCACTGGGTCTACCCTTTCTTCCCTGTGTCAGTTCCAGTCAGCGCAGGAGGTTTGAGGATGGAGGAGGCAGACGAGTAATAAGCTGCACCCAATCAAGCTCATGGTATAGTTTAAACAAAGGAGTGAGTGCGGCAGGTCTGTGGTAGGCAAGAGGTAGGTACCACTACAAAACGGGCAGTGTTGGTGCCTGCCCGGTGAGAAAAGCGCCAGTGGAAGTAAGATGTGAACATCTGTCTATTTATAATGGGAAGCCCCCGAAAACGCAGTCAATCTTCTGGGCACTCGAAAGACAGTTTCCCCACATGACCTCTCAAGGCGGTGACTCGCTAAAGTGGAATAGTTGCTCCTCATCCTCCCAATGCACTGGGTGAAAAGGAGAACCAAACAGCGCTTTGTTCTCTCTTGCACAAGACTACATCCCATGATAATCACACTCCAAAATGTTTGGCCTCATCGGATGCAAAATAAAATAAAACTCTAGGTTACTGAAGGTTTAATTTAAATGATCATCTAATAAAGATGTCAGAGTGACTGGCACAAATCCGATGATTTTTAAAAAAACGCTAAGCAACTGACTAACATACAGTGATGTGCACGAAAACGGACAAAATATATATCCATCTATTTGTCAAAAATCAAGAAAGACTAGCTAGGTTTATGCAGGTAAGACTCAATGGAGTACGTATGTCAAGGAAAACCAGTAGGTTTTATTAGAAAGCCCTCACCCACCAACCTAGTTGGTGGCATGCTTCATCATCGGGCCCACCACAGTGGCACCTAACGTGCCCCGGGTGTGCTTCGACGCCAGATTACTGCGGAGCTGGTATAATTACTGAGTGTGCAATGTGGTGAGTATGAAGGTGAAGATTAAAAAGCCATACAAAAGTCCCAGCACCCGAGGGTAAAAACTATTTTAATGAAACTGGGTATCTGTTGGCACGTTAAAAAGGCAAACGGACACGGTGGAGTATGGATTATGACCTCCAGTGTCCTGTGTGGTCTACATGTTTCAGCCTGGCCTTTCTTAATTTGAAACAGGCTTTCCTCAGGACCAAGTGAGTATGTGTGGGTTTATAAAAATAATTTACAGTGAGTGTTTTTAGGATTTTATGTGTAGCACGCACTAAGGTGCTATATGGGTGAGAAGGGGATTCCCTCTCGCTTTGACAGTATTTAGCTGTTCAAAGCCTCCTTGGGTCGCCTGGCAGAGAAAAAGACCGAAACTGTCGATCTGGTTCCTCCTTGGACCTGTAATCCTTCTGCGGCGCCCGGTCTTTTTCTCTGCCAGGCGACCCAAGGAGGCTTTGAACAGCTAAATACTGTCAAAGCGAGAGGGAATCCCCTTCTCACCCATATAGCACCTTAGTGCGTGCTACACATAAAATCCTAAAAACACTCACTGTAAATTATTTTTATAAACCCACACATACTCACTTGGTCCTGAGGAAAGCCTGTTTCAAATTAAGAAAGGCCAGGCTGAAACATGTAGACCACACAGGACACTGGAGGTCATAATCCATACTCCACCGTGTCCGTTTGCCTTTTTAACGTGCCAACAGATACCCAGTTTCATTAAAATAGTTTTTACCCTCGGGTGCTGGGACTTTTGTATGGCTTTTTAATCTTCACCTTCATACTCACCACATTGCACACTCAGTAATTATACCAGCTCCGCAGTAATCTGGCGTCGAAGCACACCCGGGGCACGTTAGGTGCCACTGTGGTGGGCCCGATGATGAAGCATGCCACCAACTAGGTTGGTGGGTGAGGGCTTTCTAATAAAACCTACTGGTTTTCCTTGACATACGTACTCCATTGAGTCTTACCTGCATAAACCTAGCTAGTCTTTCTTGATTTTTGATAAATAAAAGCGGGGATTCAGACTAGCTTACCTAGTCCTCCCTCTCTCCTTTGATTTAGTGACATTTTCAATTTGTGCCATACGAGGGCTCTCATTTTGGTTTCAAGAGCCCTGATATTAGGTGATATTTATTGCTGCTGACTTTAAGAAGTTAGGGTGAACGAACATAGTGTGTATTGAAAAGTGCATCAGAATGTGGAGTTGAAGAGGCTGATTCAGGATAAGGTCATTGGGCTTGGTGAAAAATATTAGAAGATGGTTTCCTCCTGGATATGAGAATGTTTGTAGGGTGGGAGTTGCAAGCAAAATATTGATTGCCATGTGAATCATGTCCTGATATGATGGTGGATTTAGAGTGGGCCATTGTTGGTCAAACATAGACATATAAGGTTTATCACATCATTGAGTCGGTGGGAGCGATGTATTGGTTGAGGGGTAATTAGATGAGTGTTATATATTGAGTTGAATGTTAGATTGGGGTCACAGATAAGGATATTTAGAGTGGAGATTATTAAGTAAGTCAAGAATTTTGTCAAGTTCTTTGAAGAAGTGACCTTTTTTCTTGATTGCTGATAGAAGATTATAATGTTTGCTCTGCATGGAGAGGTGACTGTTTTCACTGGTATTCACGAGACCAGAGAAGGGGTATTTGTGTGAAGGTTGATGTGCTTGTGAGTGTCTTCTTGAGTATAATGTAATGGCTGTGAAGTAAGTTTTATGAGAATCAGAGTTTTGATAAATGAGACTTTATTGCAAAGAGATTGAGATTTCCTTGGACAGAAATAGAAAGTTCATGTGAGTTTTGATATAGATTAGAAGTTCTTTTGTTGTTTGGTCTCCTTGGTTGGATAATTTGTTTTTTCTATTTTTTACAAATCAAATTGTTATTCGTACAGAAAAGCAAAACAAAGCGGCACTTTAAAATGTACAATATGTATCAGTGCACTTACATCGTATGACGTTTAACCCCTTCGATGCTGATGACGAGCTCAGCTCGTCATCCGCTACGGCGCTCGTATGCTGATGACGAGCTCAGCTCGTCATGTAACGCAGTATTTTCAAAAACGCCGCACACAGCGGGAAAAGCCGCCGCAGCGATGCGGTTAAACATTCAGTGTCCGGGACGCCAGAAGTCAATTATAAATCATAAAAGAAATCACCATTGTAAGTTGAACTATTTATGCATCAACTAAAGGTCCAGTGATCAATGACTTGGTGTGTGTTACGAGAGCTATATTAGGCATAGAAAAGCAAGCGAATAAAAAGTAAACAACTATTTAACCCAATAGCCCCTCTCCCGCTGCATGCCTCCCTCCCTCCCCACTAAGGCTAAGAGAAGGAATCCAGTGACGGTGAATAAAGGAGGGATTGTCACACGGAGGACATCATGGCAGGAACGGATTCGGTTTGTTCTTCTTGTTGTAAAAGACTGTTAATGTGTGCGGCCAAAGAGCGAGATGGAGTGTGAGCTAGAGGAGTTTGCAACAAGTAGGAGTGAGTAGCTTGATGTGTTATGTATGCCAGTGGTACTGAGAAAGACTAAATATAAGAGGAGGAGAAGGGATAGCTACACAGTTGACAGCATGGAAGACTGAGCGAGGCTGAGTGAGTTTGATGCAGCAATAGGATAAGGGTGCAGGGGATGAAAAGCAGAAGCAACTACATAGCTTGAATGGCTCGTTGCCAATTCAACTACAGAGTATCAGTTATTGCATGCATTTTTGAGTACATATTTTTGCTTAATAGAAATGTTTTTGTGTAGGAACGCAGAACTATGAACTATAGTAATGAATATAAAGTTAGGGCAAATGACACAGTGAAGTGAAGATTTGAGTAATATTAAGTATATTTCTTCCCTTTTCGCCAAGGGGCACAGTATTCTATCCTGAGGGAGGGTAAACCACCAAGCTTGTGTATGAGCTGGCAAAGTCCATCTGGTAATGTTGGTCCAAGGCACAAGGGGAAGAAATTTCATTTCACCTTGTAAGAAGTGAGCAGGATAGACAAATTGAAAAAAAAATATGGCCTACTGATCGAGATGCATTGTTACCAGAGAATTTTCATGTTCTGGTCTGAGTTTGGGGGAAACAACCAAGGTTGATGGCATGGGTCTACGACTATAGGCAGAACCGCCTAAAGGCATTGCCCTTTCTCATACCTTCCTTTAAATTGTGCATGGGCATACAGCAGCCATAATAAGCTGCCTAAGTACTCTTGACAGGAACCTTAGTTTTTACAGTGCAATGGCTTGTAGTAGTTTATCCAAACCCGAGCTTACAAGGAAAAAGTTAAACAAAAAATCCAGGTGGATGGCACACCGCTCAGACTTTTAAGAAACACCCTTGATGACATCATTTCGCCATATTCATGATACACCGATTATCCACAGTGGTATATGTGGACCAGGACACCATTAGATAGTTACGCTCCTTTGTCCAACTCCAGCCTCTGAAGGTTTCTTTAGGTCCCTATATGTCTCAGATGTGCTTCAATTAAATTCAGTGTAGAATGTCGAGTAAATCTTTATTCCACCTTGTACCTCTTTCTTTCACTCTCCTTCACTTCATCTTACTCTTGGAGTTTTTTTTATCCCTGCTTTCTTTCAGTGTCCCTGTTTTGCTATCTAATTTTTCCTCCATCTTTCTGTGCTCTGAATAAAAGTCTGATGATGAAAAGTACGTTCAGACCCCCAAAAAATGACTGACTGAGCCTACCATTGGCACATATTAAGTACTATGGCTAGCATTCAAACTCCCCAATGGCGCTCCTGTGTCACAATTCTTTTTTTATGTGTGCCATATCATTTTTAAGAACAGCAACATTCGTGCACATTCCTAGGTTAATGACACATCGGTCTGTATAAAATGTAATCAAGACCCCACCTTGCTGGATGCAAAGAGTACTTAGTGACGTGTAGATGTGAAACAATACCTTTCTTCTGCTTAATAACCCCAAAACAAAGCTTATCATATTTAGGACCAAAGCGGGTGCTAACTTAGTTAACGCTTCCGAACCAGGGAACAGCAATGTGGTGAACTTTTATAATGTTAAAAAACTACTTGATCCTAGCACGACTCGTAACAGTAGGCATTGTTGTGCGCTAGTGCTTCCGGCAACATTTGTACTTCAGACCCGTACTGTACTTGGTATTCATCAGGCATGGAACTTTGGGTCATCTGTTAATTTGAGATTTAGCCCATCACACCTGTCTTTAGGCTGGTTTACCAGCCACTTAACTAAATATACTGGGTGGCCTCGAAATAGTATGCTTGGATTCATTTGAGAGTTGGGCAGGAGAAGGCAAAGAACTCACCCAAGTTCTACCTGTTAGTGATAGAATAATAATCGAGGTTGCCTTCTGGATGTATTAATGCACTTTTGACCCATCATTATTTTGTCTGCCAGGTGTCTCTTTGCTGTCTAACTAGAGCAGGGTTCTTCAAACCGGTCCTGGAGGGCCGCATCCATGCCAGATTTCTGGGATATCCCCATTGAGATACATGTAGTAATTTTAAAAATCTGGCATGGATCCGGCCCTCCAAGACCAGTTTGGAGACCCCTGAACTAGAGCATTAGGAGTTGAGAGAAATCAATCAAATTAACTTTATTTCGGTTTGTTTAAGAACCATAAAAGTACATCAAATAATGAAAAATACATTTACAATAGTAAAATAATACACAATTAATTCTCATTTTGAATAAAAGCAGTTAGTATGTGGTTTTTAGGGTGATGGGGAAAAAAAAAACACTACAGCAAGAAAGTGCATTGATTAAATATTTCAGAACGCAGTAGAAGCATGATCTTGCTGAGTTAGAGTAGCTTAATACTACTGAGTCAATCTCCGTCTAATTAGCCACATTGAAAACAAGAATTTAGAAATAGCAGTAACTATTAGTGTATTAGTATCGGATTTTAAAATTCTAAAAAACTCTACATGGTTCCTGACTTCTAGGTTCTTACATAGCTGTAAAATCCATTTTTTCCTGCTAGCAAAATAAGCAGGACAAAACAATATCACATGGATTAGGGATTCATTTGGATCGTTGCAGCCTGGGCAAGGGTGAACTGGACCCGCTTTCCATTTATTAGTATAAGAATGGAGGGGTAGTGTGCCATATCTAAACTGTAGATACCGTTTTTTTGCTAAAACAGGTTCTATGCTGTCTAATTCCTTCTCAAAGCTGTAGGCATTTTTAAAATCCAAAAAGGTGTCGGTGAGACTAGAAGACCTGGCTGAACGAAGGACCTCTTCTAAGTTGTAATATTTTATAGACTCAGCCAGGGTTTTCTTAGAGATAGATTTGCATGTGTCCTCCGGGTTGGACCAGAGGTTCTCCATGCCGATCCTGGACGCCTGCTCCCTTATAAAGGATAACCACTTTATCCTCCCTACACTCGGGCGTGCCATCACAGTCTTCAATTCCTCTCTATAACACGCAAGCTCCGGGACGCTCCACAGTCTGCGCCAATAAAGGAGCGGGCGGGAAGCAATAGCTTTTGCAATGGGTCTCAAATTTAAATCCAGCCTTAGAGGAACAAGAGGAGTGTTTTTTGGTAAGGAGAGGAGATGCCTAATAAAGTTATTCTCTGTTGTACTAATCTCACTCGCTGGACAGTGGCCCCAGAGTTCAGCTCCGTAGAGGGTAGCTGATCTGGTTTGGACTTTATATATTTCCAGTGGAACACTGACTACTTTATGGACACAGGACTTCTGCACTTTGAGGATCCCACCCGTGGACTGAGAAAGGGTTAAATTAGCCTTGGTCATTTGAGTAGCCCAACTCATTTTATCGTTTAAGGTCAGACCTAGGTAAGTGAAATTATTTACCCTTTCCAGAGGTCGTCCATCCATTAGCGGGCGTGGGCAATTTATTGTGTTGGCATTGAACACCATATACTTAGTTTTGTCTATATTAATCACCAAATTCCTGTTCCTACAGAATTTGGTGAATTGGTCTAACACCCGCTGCATCCCCATAGGTGTTTTCGAGAGGAGCAGGGTGTCATCCGCAAACATAAGTGCAGGGAATTTACCACCAGCTAGATTAGGAGCGTCAATATTATGCACACTATTTAGATCATCAACAAGGCCATTTAAAAAAAGGGAAAATAAGGTAGGGGCAAGTACGCATCCCTGCCTAACTCCCTTCTCAATAGGGAAAGCTCTCGTCAGCTGGCCATATTTGCCATAACGTACCTTTGCATAGGTTCCTTCATGGAGTCTTTTAAATTGGTGACATAAGTAGGGTGGGATGCCCATTGTTGTTAATATACTCCATAGTTGGTTCCTGTCCACCATGTCAAATGCGGATTTGAGGTCCACAAATGTCAGGTAGAGACTACCCTCTTCCATGACCACATGCTTCCAGTATAATACCTGAAGCCGTAGTAGTTGGTCGATGGTAGATGTTTTGGCACGGAACCCTGCTTGCAGATGGGAGAGGATGTTGTTCTCACTAATCCAATCTTGCAAGCGCTGCAAAAGTAGTTTGGCGTAGATTTTTTGGGTGACATCGATAAGACTGATTGGCCTATAATTTGATGGATCCAACGGTGATCCCTTTTTATAAATCGGGATGATTTCGGCCCCCAACCAAGTATTTGGAATCTCTTGACCGTCTAGAATAGCATTAAATATGACGGTCAGGTAGGGGACCCAGATCTTCGGCTCTTCTCTAAAAAGATCACCGGGGATCTTGTCCAGCCCTGGGGCTTTGTTACATTTTAATGCTTGGACTGCAATTGTGACTTCCGACATGGTAAAGGGTGGTGGAAGACATCCAAGGTCCAAACTCGAAGATATAATGAGTGGTACCTTATGATGAGGAGCAGGGCTAGAGTAGAGTTTACCAAAGAATGCTCGCCAGGCTTCCTCAGCGATGTTCGGATCGATTTTTGCCGTGCCTTCTGGTTTCCCAGTATGGACCAGGTTCCAAAATGTTCGGGCATCTTTCGTTATTAGGGCCTGTTTAATTGCCTGCCACTTCTCAGTTTCCCATTCGGATTTTGCATGGGAAAGGAGATTCTTATAGGCTTTCCTTGCTACCACAATGGTAGCTCTATGGCCTTGTTTTAGGGCAGAGATTAGAGTAGTCTTCGCCCTCCTACAAGACTGGTTGTACCAGGGATTTGTGGTACGTACCTGTCGGTTAGTCTGCTTTACCGATTTATAGAAGCTTGCCGCTAGGATAAGCATTAAATCATTATGTATGTTTAAGAGTTGGGCATCTTTGTCAAGGGTGAGGGCACTTTCAAGCAATATTTTTAATCGCTCTAGTTGGGCAGTGACACTATTGTACAGTGATGCCAAATTATCTACTGATGATTTAATGGAGGCCCAACGGATTCTCTTGCCACCCTGTAGGATCCTAATATTACTGGAGGGGATATCATCAACTTGATACTCCCCATCGGGAAGTGGCAACTCTAACTCTGCTACCAAAGGGTTGTGGTCACTTTCTGAGCGATCAGGCACATGAAAGTATCGAATCATGTGCCATAAAGACATACTAACCATGAGATAGTCTATTATTGATGAATGGCCCATTCCACTATAAGTACTCCTTCCTGGGCTATCCCCCGGGAAGCGACCATTGCAAGCTCTAAGTGAATGTGTGTATGTCAATGATGTGAGTTGCATGGCCATAGGTGACCAAGATTTAGTTTGGTAAACATTTGGGGGCGGGATCCGGCAGGCATCATCCTCATCAGTTGTTATTAGGGGGACCCCCCCAAGTGGTTCGTAGTGACAATTAAGGTCCCCCCCCATTATCACCTTGGTATCTCTTGGGAGGGAGTTTAATAAAGCAGTTAAGCACTCTAGAGTACGGGAGACCACACTCCCCACGACAGGGCGTAGGTAGATGTTAATAATCGCTAATTTGGGTGTACTAGGGCGGGTAAGTAGGATACATAGTATGTCACAAGTATTAGTATTGATCCTTTTAACCGAGAACCCAAGATGGACACCCACCCAAATTGTTAGTCCACCAGATGGTCTGCCTCTAGGACCCTTGGTTGCAAGTTCAGCGTAGGTAGCAAAACCCATTCTATGGTGGACAGCCCTGGCCCATGTCTCTTGGAATATGCAGATACCATGGTTGTCCACATAGTCACACCACTCCGTATTGTCTAGCTTAGCCCCCAAGCCCGCCACATTCCATGATATCAACAATAGATTTTTGTCACTACGGGACAACTGGTCAATTAACAGGTTCGGGGATATAATGTTTTCTACAGTTTGGTCACCCACTTCAGGCCTCTGCTGCACCATAATGGATTCGTGATTGGTTGTGGTGCAATTAACCTCATTTATACTTAAAGGGGAACTGGCACAATGGAGAGGTGTGATTGGAAACCTTGTCCTGTTCTGGGGGACCTCCTCTATTAGCCCCCCTCCAACTACTCCTAAATCTTTTGGTTGGGGGGCAGCCGTATCGGGGAGTCAATCGCAACCGTCAAGTCCAGAGAGTGCGCCATATCTGTTCAAGGTTTCCAATGGGGTAAAGGGAATCAAGTGCTCCATATTTCTAGACCCCTGCAGATGCTCTAGCCCCACAAAGGGTAGGCTACGGCCGCTAGCAGGAACTATATTCCACTCTGTATTATTCCTGGTGGGCAAAGGCCTTTGGAGATGACACATATAGCTGTTAGTGGGAGGCATATGGATATTCCTGATATCTTTGGGGTCAGTTAACCCCCCCGGTATAGAGGACCGGGGTCATATACGACCTTGGATAGAAATATGTTAGGTCGTATGGGACTATAGCAGTGTTCAAATTCCTAGGGGGTCCTGTTAGTATGGTCCTAACTGCTTCTGGGTTCCTGAAGTTAATAACAACGATGTCTCCCTCAATATTTTTTTCCCTAGTGCCCAGCCAAGGCAGGCGTCTAACATGAATTATCTCCCCGTCGATGTAATACGGGAGAGGTCTGTTTTGTCCTAGCCAATGTAAGATCTTATTCTTAAGTTGGGCATGGCCCTCCTTTCTGCCTGCTTCTAATGGGGGGACACCTGTGAGTACAACTACAAAAGGTAGCGACTCTGGGGGTAATTCGACATTGGGACCATATTGTTTATCGTTGGTCGGCTTTGCAGGCCTCCCCCTACCCAGTTGCAGGGTCTTAGTGGTAGAATTAACATCGCTCTTCTGGGGAACTCTTGCAACCTGGGCCGTAGAATTTGTTGCTGTTTGGACAGGAGCCTGGGCCTGCAGTGGCACCAAGTTTTTCTGCTGGTTATTATTCACAGGCTTACTGATTACAGTATTAGCCTTAGCAGTATTCTTGGTCGAGACTACAGAGCTCTGTTTATTGCTAACAGGGGGTTTAGTTGCTCCATTATTGCCACTGTTACAGCCGTTTGGAGCCGGCGGGTTGGGAGCATAGTCAGTTGGAATCTGGGGTGTAATTGTGGAGGCAATGGTAGGCCTTGGCGAGATCATACGCACACTTGTCTTATCAGCATACAATGCCTCCAGATTACCTAGTCGGTGCTCCACCCTTTTTAGAATGTCCAGAATGGGCAGCATGAAGGACCTGAGCAACTGCTCAACAGTGTTCAGCTCAATATTAGTGGAGGGAATGGTTACTGGACTTGGGGTAGGGACAGCCTCTAATTCCCTCCCTTGGGTGTTAGTGGGTTGAGTAGGTTGTGGGTCTGGAACTGATACTGCTATGGGCGTAGTATCAGTTGTTACCAGAGTTTTAGATGTAGTACCGCCAGTGGTCTTAGGTTTTGACGGCTTACCAAACTCGGTATGGCTAAGCTTGCCTCGTTGAGGAGCTCCTAGCCCCCTCCTCTTTTTAGATGGCGGTGGACCGTGGGCTAAGGACGTGGTAAGGGGTCTGCCTGTCCTTTTGGGCAGCTCTTTGGGGGGAGGTTTTGGAGCAGTATCTACATTAAGAGAGGAATTGAGGTCAGACGAGAACAAAACAATAGGTGGAGACACAACCAATAAGGAGCCCGTGGGCGGTGGAGTACTTCTGAGGAGTAAAGGAAATTTATCCAGCGATAATGGGTCTTCATAGGGTGTATCACTAACAATAACCGACATAGTGGATGGGGATGCCAGATCAGTACATGGTCTGTTTTTCAGGGACTCAATGGAGCGACGACGTTCAATCCTACGTTCAAGTAGTGATTCATCCTTGTCCAGGTCCACAGAAACCCTAGGAAAATAATTATCCAATGTTTTTTTACTGGTCCCCACCATGCTGGGGTTCTCGGTATTAGCAGCCATGGGTAAGAGCCTACCTTACAGTCTGGGTCCAGTGTAGTCCAAGTACAAGAGTAAAGTTTTTAGGGGGGTGGCCCGGCCCGTCCTCGGACGTCCCCGGACGGCCACAGACGGTCCCGCCCTTGTCCCAGGCTTATCCCCGGGCGTCCCGCGTAGCGGGTGTCAACAGTTGCTTATGAGGAGATGAGGCGGTTAGGGGCGGGGCTACCCGGGAGAGCGTCCAGGTGCAGGGGATGGCTACACAGGGACTCCTGGGAAATGGAGTCCCTGTCCCTCACCTGGTGCTCGCAGCCCGGGCAGAGTGCTCTCTCCTTCCCTCAATGAGGCACACAGTGCGCCGCCAAAGCTCTTCACCTCAGCGAGGCAGCCCTGTCCTGGAGTACGGGCGAAGCGGGACCCGCGCAGCGGGTTCCGCGAGGTGTGTAGCAAAGGGTCAGCCCAGCAGCAGGAACGTTGCAGGGATAGTCCGCGAGGGTCCCTGGTCAGCAGCAGTCAAATTAGAGTTGAGAGAAATACTACTTTGCACCCCCAGGGTTATGCTCAAATACCACAGGAGCATGATGTTGCCGGGCTGGTGTGGAAATCTTAGCTTACAGTGCATGGAAAGGGTCTTGCAGGTAGACAGCACAAAAATGTCACTGTTTTGTAACACCAGCTATTGCATGCTCCTCCTAACCTGCTAGTAGCGGTTTCTGTATACCAACTGTGGTTAAAAGCATGTTGTAGTATCTAAGCAAGAATTTAGAGGAAACACTGCTGGTCTTCATCAGTTAAAGATTGTTTTCTTGGAAAGGACACACAATTGCTTCCCTGCACAGCAAGTGACTGCTTACGTGCTCACACTGTAGAATCCCCACTCATGACATAGATAAGTTCTACCTGAGAATAATATACGCAGTAAGCATACTACAAATCCCATACTACATCATTCCCCCTTTATAATAATAATTATTCAACTGCACTGAAATAAAAAATAAAATGCAGGAAATGAAATGAAATGAAAATTGGGTTTGTATAGCGCACTTCTACCCTGAGGCCTCGTAGCGCTGGGATCGGGCGGGCTGAGAACAGAGCTATTTAATGATTGTTAGTGAAAAAGAAAAGTGTTCAGGAGTCTGTGGAAGATCTGTAAGTTGGGTTCCCTGCGCAGAGTAGAGTAGAGGGCAAGGAGTTCCTAAAAAAGGAGGCATTCCAAGAAAAGGAACGTCCACCCCACCTGGCTCTGCATACTTTCCTTGTGGTAGCGAGGAAGGCCGTACTAGTAGACAGACTTCTAGAAGATTGAGGGGGGGTAACAAGAGAGCGATTTCCACATGGAGACCAAACGAACAATATAACCTATAAAGAAATGCGTAATTAATCAGCAAAAGATAAGAGAAAATAAAGATACACGTCCTAACCGAAAAGGTTTAACCCCTTCGTTGCTAGGCCCCAGTGCTAACCTTTTTTTTGGCCTTTTGGGGTAGTTCGCGCTTAGGCCCCTGAAACCTTTTGACCACATAAGGTATCCATACCAAATTTGCGTCCTTTTCTTCCAACACCATGGGGATTTTAAAGGTACCCAGGGTTTGTTGATTCCCTTGGAGAGGATCCAGAAATTTGCCAAACTACAGCCACATGGGGGGGTGGGAGTGAGGGGGGCGCATGAGAAAAGGTGCTGCAGATGAAAGCGTCTGTTTTTGTCCCTGCAAATGGTATCAAGGAAGGATTTGTGGTGCTGAAATCGCCATCTTCCCTGCTTTCAGGGACAGACTGACTTTTGTTAGAAAACCAAAACATTTTACACCGTTTTGGCATTTTACTGGAACATAGCCTATTTTTGCGCTTTCAACCTCCTTCCAGATAATGGTAGAAATGGGTATGAAAGCAATAATGTATCCTGGAAAGCTATACATTTTAAAAAAGTAGACAAAATTCGGAATTCAGCAGGGGGTCATTTGTGTAGATCCTTCAAATTATTTTATACAGACTAAGTTAAAAAAAAGGAAAAATTGAAAATGAGTTGGAAAAAAAACAGCCATTTGGGGCAACGTTTTCACCTGTAACTTCTAAGTGTGACAGATATTTTTTAAAGATATATACAGTTACATCCGCTGGACCCTTCTGGTTGTGGGGATATATAGGACTTGTAGGTTCACCAAGAACCAGACGAACCCAGAGCCAATAACTGAGCAGCGTCTTGCAATGGTTTTTTAGGTCGAGCCTAGCTATTGCGTTAGCAATCGCTATGCGAGAGATATAGAGGGGCACCAGAAAATCTACCAAGAGGGCTTTGGAATGCGGATTATGGCCAGTGCATGTGCGCCCGGCGCGCGCTCGCCATTTGCTTCCCCCCCCCCCCCCCACCCCCCCCCCCCTCAGACTTGAAAGGAAGCCGCTCGCACACCACCATTTGTCTGAGCCTCTATTTATTTGTTTTCATGGTCTGTTCTTCATCCAGCTCTCTCTCTCTCCTTACCTCTGTTTCTTCCCCTCTCTCTCTCGCTTTCAACCTTGTTTCCATAGGTTACTTTCCTTTCCCCATTCACTCTAATTGTTCCCCTCCCAGTACCTGCTTTCCTTTCTCTCACAGCTCTCTGCTTTTTCTTTCCCACATTCTTAATTCACTTTAATTTTTCCGTGCTCTCCGTTTTCCATTCTGCTAAGCTCTATACTTTTCTTTCATTTTTCGGCACTCTCTGCTTTCTTTTCTCCTATGTTCTCCTTCGTTTCCTCCCACACGCCGTCTTCCTTACTGCCATTCTTTGCCTTCCCTTTTGTCACATAAGCTGCCTTCTTTTTTCACATACGCAAACAAGTGACAGGCTTGATACGCAGGAATCTTTGAGGCCACTTGTACATAGGGGGTTCAAATGTTGCAGGGGGAGGTAAAAGTGGTTGGACGCAATGCAGCTGCTTGAAATCTAGAGTTTCAGAAAACTTTTTGGTGAAGTTTATAGAAATCCCATTTTTTCAGCAAAAGTAACCTTTTTTTTCTTACACTTTAAAAATGCCCCTAATGGAAGTAAATTGGA
Organism: Lissotriton vulgaris; assembly: GCF_964263255.1. Taxonomy (NCBI): domain Eukaryota; kingdom Metazoa; phylum Chordata; class Amphibia; order Caudata; family Salamandridae; genus Lissotriton; species Lissotriton vulgaris. Next base: position 581,168,102 of record NC_141697.1, read on the forward strand.
GAATGTATTTCTCTCGATATTTTAGATCTGTGCAAGAATTTCCTTGTGCCTCCCTCCTGATATTTTTTACATGCCCTTGATTACATCAAGTACCCCCGCATCAGAGTTCAAAGGAATGCACTCCCCCGCCACAGTAATGCCGAGAGCTTGTTGTCTAGAACCCGTCGAGCACATAAACACAACCCAAAACAAGTGCAGATTCGGCAGACTGAAGACAATGAAAGCCATCCGAAAAATTTGAGCTGGCTAGTTTTAGGTAAAGTAAAACGTAATTGTGCTTATCTCCAAAAGCATGCTCTGAGTCAAGTCACAATTAAACGAGGTAGAAGACTGCTGCAGATTGAAATACAAGTTTGGATGGGATGCAATGCAATAATGATAAATGCCCAATACCCCCTCAATTGATACAGGGTGGTCGCCATTTTTTAGTACAATCCGATCCCCCTATTTCGCTGACCACGCTTTTACCTCAAATACATTCGGAAACGGAGACTGAATGCGAGATTTTTAAGTTGTTAGTTGCTGAATAATGCATTTGAAAAGAGCAAAAACGAGCATTCATTCTCCTATTTCGTGTACCTCTTTGATCCTCTCGTCTTCCTAAAACTGTCTGCACGGGCAGGTAACGTTACTTCCTGGGTGACGTCCCTTCCGGTGCCAGCGGATGTCCGCCACAACGTGCTTTAGAAACGGGCTTGAAACGCATGAATCATTGAGGCCACTTGTACATCGGGGGTTCAGTTGGACGCAATGTAGCTGCATGAAATCTAGTCTGCTCCCTAACCTTTGAATGCCCCCCACCACCTGACCCACCGTTGGCACTCTTCTTAGTGTCAAATTGACCCCCAGGGGCCCATCTATAGAAGACTTGTCCCCTTGTGACTGCTTCTATCCTTTGAATGCCCCGCCCCCCCCATGACCCACTGTTAGCAACCTTCTTAGTGTGTCATTGACCCACTGTATGGGATTTGTTCCCTTGTGTCTGCTCCTTAACCTTTGAATGCCGCCCCCCCACCCCCTGACCCACCGTTTGCACCCTTCTTAGTGTCAAATTGACCCCCAGGGGCCCAGCTCTCTACACCCCTCTCTCTCTACAACCCTCTCTCTCTACACCCCTCTCTCTCTCTCTACAACCCTCTCTCTCTCTCTACACCCCTCTCTCTCTACACCCCTCTCTCTCTCTACACCCCTCTCTCTCTCTACACCCCTCTCTCTCTCTCTCTACACCCCTCTCTCTCTCTCTCTCTACACCCCTCTCTCTCTCTCTCTACACCCCTCTCTCTCTCTACACCCCTCTCTCTCTCTACACCTCTCTCTCTACACCTCTCTCTCTCTACACCCCTCTCTCTCTACACCCCTCTCTCTCTCTACACCCCTCTCTCTCTACACCCCTCTCTCTCTACACCCCTCTCTCTCTACACCCCTCTCTCTCTACACCCCTCTCTCTCTACACCCCTCTCTCTCTACACCCCTCTCTCTCTACACCCCTCTCTCTCTACACCCCTCTCTCTCTACACCCCTCTCTCTCTACACCCCTCTCTCTCTACACCCCTCTCTCTCTACACCCCTCTCTCTCTACACCCCGCTCTCTCTACACCCCGCTCTCTCTACACCCCGCTCTCTCTACACCCCTCTCTCTCTCTCTACACCCCTCTCTCTACACCCCTCTCTCTACACCCCTCTCTCTACACCCCTCTCTCTCTACACCCCTCTCTCTCTACACCCCTCTCTCTCTCTACACCCCTCTCTCTCTCTACACCCCTCTCTCTCTCTACACCCCTCTCTCTCTACGCCCCTCTCTCTCTCTACACCCCTCTCTCTCTACACCCCTCTCTCTCTACACCCCTCTCTCTCTACACCCCTCTCTCTCTACACCCCTCTCTCTCTACACCCCTCTCTCTCTACACCCCTCTCTCTCTACACCCCTCTCTCTCTACACCCCTCTCTCTCTACACCCCTCTCTCTCTACACCCCTCTCTCTCTACACCCCTCTCTCTCTACACCCCTCTCTCTCTACACCCCTCTCTCTACACCCCTCTCTCTCTACACCCCTCTCTCTCTCTACACCCCTCTCTCTCTACACCCCTCTCTCTCTCTACACCCCTCTCTCTCTCTACACCCCTCTCTCTCTACACCCCTCTCTCTCTCTACACCCCTCTCTCTCTACACCCCTCTCTCTCTACACCCCTCTCTCTCTACACCCCTCTCTCTCTACACCCCTCTCTCTCTCTCTACACCCCTCTCTCTCTCTACACCCCTCTCTCTACACCCCTCTCTCTCTCTACACCCCTCTCTCTCTCTACACCCCTCTCTCTACACCCCTCTCTCTCTACACCCCTCTCTCTACACCCCTCTCTCTACACCCCTCTCTCTACACCCCTCTCTCTACACCCCTCTCTCTACACCCCTCTCTCTACACCCCTCTCTCTACACCCCTCTCTCTACACCCCTCTCTCTACACCCCTCTCTCTACACCCCTTTCTCTCTCTCTCTACACCCCTCTCTCTCTCTACACCCCTTTCTCTCTCTCTCTACACCCCTTTCTCTCTCTCTCTACACCCCTTTCTCTCTCTCTCTACACCCCTCTCTCTCTCTACACCCCTCTCTCTCTCTACACCCCTCTCTCTCTCTACACCCCTCTCTCTCTCTACACCCCTCTCTCTCTCTACACCCCTCTCTCTCTCTACACCCCTCTCTCTCTCTACACCCCTCTCTCTCTCTACACCCCTCTCTCTCTCTACACCCCTCTCTCTCTCTACACCCCTCTCTCTCTCTACACCCCCCTCTCTCTACACCCCCCCTCTCTCTCTCTACACCCCTCTCTCTCTCTACACCCCTCTCTCTCTCTCTACACCCCTCTCTCTCTACACCCCTCTCTCTCTACACCCCTCTCTCTCTCTACACCCCACTCTCTCTCTACACCCCCCCTCTCTCTCTACACCCCTCTCTCTCGCTCTACACACCCTTCTCTCTCTCTCTACACCTCTCTCTCTCTACACCTCTCTCTCTCTACACCTCTCTCTCTCTACACCCCTCTCTCTCTCTACACCCCTCTCTACACCCCTCTCTCTACACCTATCTCTCTCTACACCCCTCTCTCTCTACACCCCTCTCTCTCTACACCCCTCTCTCTCTCTACACCCCTCTCTACACCCCTCTCTCTACACCTATCTCTCTCTACACCCCTCTCTCTCTACACCCCTCTCTCTCTACACCCCTCTCTCTCTACACCCCTCTCTCTCTACACCCCTCTCTCTCTACACCCCTCTCTCTACCCCTCTCTCTCTACCCCTCTCTCTCTACACCCCTCTCTCTCTCTCTACACCCCTCTCTCTCTCTCTACACCCCTCTCTCTCTCTCTACACCCCTCTCTCTCTCTCTACACCCCTCTCTCTCTCTCTACACCCCTCTCTCTCTCTCTACACCCCTCTCTCTCTCTCTACACCCCTCTCTCTCTCTCTACACCCCTCTCTCTCTCTCTACACCCCTCTCTCTCTACACCCCTCTCTCTACACCCCTCTCTCTCTCTCTCTCTCTCTCTACACCCCTCTCTCTACACCCCCTCTCTCTCTGCACCCCTCTCTCCGCCTTTATCGCCCTCACTCTATATATCTTTTCACTCAGGGGCACCGCAACATCAATATGCGATACCACAACATCACTGAACGCCACAGCATCACCCGTCGCCACCACAACATCACCCGTCGCCACCACAACATCACTCAGCGCCACCACAGCATCAATCTGTGCAACCATTATTACAAATGTCACAAAAAGATGTTAATATTTCACTTCTGTTCTTGGAATTTCGTCACAATAAAATACACTGAACATAATCTTCACAAAAGTTATTTACAAAAGTTTAAGCTATTGCCATTATAAATTACAATAACTTTTATTTGAGTATTAATTATAAAAAATAAAACCCAATGTTATTTGTAATATCAATACATTTAAGTCCCGTAAATACAACACATATTGCATTACAAATGCTATAGGTGTCACATTTGCGAAAGCTAAAACTATTGGCATTGTAAATGACAAAGCTATTCATTTTGCTATTTTCAAAGCCATCACATAAATATAAAATTTGGCATTTACAATACCAATAGCTCAACTGTCCTAATGCGAGACCTATTGCATTGCGAATGCTTGTTATTGTATGCCGGGTATGTAGCATTTCATGTGGGAAAATATTAACAGTGAAAAATCGGTATGAAAGACGCCTATGTATTTCTGAAATAGGAACAAAATAAGGAGTTTAGCAACAGTTGCTATTTCCACATCTCTGAAATTGTTGATTCCTATACTAGCATGTGAATTATAGGATATTTTTCAAAGTGATTCATTATTTACACATTGTCTTACATTTGAAAGGCAGAAATTGTATTGTATTGTAATTGCATTTATATAGCGCTCACTACCCCTGACGAGGCGTCGAAGCGCTTTTTCGGCGGGTAGCACGCTACTCCGGGACCCACAGAGGATTAGTGTTGAATTAGTATAGTGAAACATGCAAGTAAATTTTAAGTGGTGGATAGGTTGGTCAGTTATTTGGATTTGGAATGATAGCAGAAGGATAGAGTAGGACAAAGGTTAGTATTTATTTATTGCTCGCTTGTTGACGCATGCTATTCAGGGAGCCTATAAAGGATTAGTGGTGAATTAATATGGTGAAATATGAGGTAATTTCAGTGGTGGATATTACTTGGAGTGAGAAGGATAGCGGATGGATAAAAGGGGAAGAAACATTTGCATTCATATAGCACTTAGGTGTTGAAGCGCTTTTTTGGCGAGTAGCACACCACTCCGGAACCCATAAAGGATTAGTGTTGAAATTTAGTATAGTATAAATATGAAGTAATTTGAGTAGTAGATATGTTATTCCGTTATTTGGGCAGTATATTAGTATAGTTGAATATGGAATATGGAATTTGAGAAGTGAACATGTTAGTCTGTTAATTTTGATAGAAAAAGGATAGTGGAGGGATAAAAGAGTGAAGGATTTTTTTTTTAAATGAGAAAAAGGGCAGCATTTCTGGCCCTAGTCCCGACCAGTCTCGAACAGGCCCAAACAGGCAACTACCCTTGTCCTCTCCACCCTTAGCCGAGACGCCCTAAGCCTGGCCCTTTTTGTAGCCCTAGTAATCAGGTGACCCCTTCAGCCAATGGGAACCCTAGCCCTAACACTATCCAATCACAACACTAGCCCTAACATCTAGAACCAATAGGAGACCATGACCTTGCAGCCAATCTTAACCCTAGTTCAAGCACCCAATCAGTTAAAAAAACCCTGATCTCTACGTCCAATAAAGGCCTTAGCCCTACCACTAGTCCCACAACTGGTCCAACAACCAATCGCACCAGAAGCACTAAATAGCTACTTCCAATTAAAGGTCTAACCCTAGCCCTAGTCCCACCCTACTCCCAACAACCAATAACCTATAATCCGAACCCTAGCCCTAGTCCCGACCCTGCAATGATTGAATCACAGACCAAGAAACCAATCAGAACCCTCAAATACCCAACCAATGAGGACATTAACCCTAATCCAATAGAAACACCAGATACAACCACCAATAAGTGTACACATGTGCCAACCACCAGCACACCATATAAGGTCCCAGCAACCTCAGACAAGGTCTCCTGTTCAGAATCTTCTAGGAGACAGACAGGTTCAATCCACAACTTTGGACTTCAGCAGGTGAAGGCTTCACTAACTCGAAATCTAACAATACTGTTTGAATAAAGCTTTACTCCCTCTGCTGGCCAAAAAACGAAGTGTACAGGCCCCAGTAAATACAGTTTAAACAGCTCACAGAAGCACTCTCTGATGTAGAAAATCCCTGTTGCTGGGGGGAGGGGGCAGGGGGGGCTGGCCTCACTGGCTTGTGAACACATAATGGTGGCTGGGGGTGCACTGTTTGAGCACACAGGCCTAAGAACAGAGCAAAGGAGAAATTTGGAGGGAAAACAGATTTGTCACCAAGTGATGAGAGGGACAAACTACAGAGGTTGTACTGCAAATACCACAATTCAACACACTACATGAAGGCAATCATGGACAGGGAAAACCACACATTTAAAACACAACACAGGTGATAAAATATGCAATTACAGGCAGGCTAAAACTACAATTTTTAACTGTAACAACCACTGGCATAGACAGTAAACACAGAAAGTGAAAATCTTTTTGTCTTGGGAAGAGACAGCACTAGTCTGTCTCCTTACCACTTCCTGGACTCTGCTCACTGCAATCTGGGGCACATGTGGGCTGCACCTCACAAGATGGAGGAGAATAATTTGGGGTGCACCCAGCAATGCCTTCAGGGGCCTGGGCAGGTGTGAGAGGAGGGCTCAGACTTGCCTGGTAGCTGAATAGCCAATGGTCTGCTGGCCTGGGGGTGGGGTCTGGGCAGCTGCTTGCTCCTGTTCAGAATCTCCTAGGAGACAGACAGGCTCAATCCACAATTCTGTGTTTCTCCAAGTCTCCCGATAACAATGGTACCTCACTTGTGTGGGTAGGTATTTTGCCCGCGCCAGGAAACAGCCCAAAACGCAACCTGGACTCACCACATTTTTACAGTGAAAACTGACCATTTTTTGCCAAGTACCTAGCTGCAAATTTTGAACCCTAGCTCTGCCAGCACTTACAGAAACCTAGCAAACCTGTACATTTTCGAAAACTAGACACCCAGGGGAATCCAGGATGGGGTGACTTGTGTGGTTCTCATCAGCTTCTCTTACACAGAATCCCTTGCAAACCTAAAACTTTAAGAAAAAAATAAAATCTGCCCAAACAAGGGAGGTACCATTTTTATCGGGAGACTTTGGGGAATGGTGGGTGGGTGGAAGTTTGTGGATCTGCGCAGATTCCAGAACTTTCCATCACATAAATGTGAGAATTTTTTTTTGTTTTACAAAGTTTGAAGTTTGCAAGGGATTCTGGGTAACAGTACCTAGTGAGAGCCACACAAGTCACCACATCCTGGATTCCCCTGTGTGTCTAGTTTCCAAAAATGTATATGTTCGCTAGGCTTCCTTGGGTGCTAGCTGCGCTAAAACCCAAAATCCACAGGTAGGTACATTCTGAAGAAAAGTCTGTGCCTAGTGGGTTTTCTACCGCCCTAGGGAGGGGGGAAATAGTGGGCTATTGCCCCGGTATGCCCCCAAGGGGGACAGAAAGACTGTTGCTATTTTTTCTGTGGGCGGGGACATTGGGATGCCGATTCTGGGCAGACCCCACCCCTACGTATAAAAAGCCAACATAATCGATGGCGCCTAGTGGGCTCTCTGCCCCCCCCCCTCCTCCCGGGGCAGGTCGGATGCTACTGCCCCCATCTGCCTCCTGGGTGGGCAGAAAGACTGTGGCGAGTTTTTGGGGGGGTGGGGGCATTGGCATACCTGTTCTGGGCAGCCCCTACCCCTGAATTTTGAAAACATGTAACCCTGGTGGGCATTCTGCCCCACCGAGGGGGCAGATAAGGGGCTGTTGCGCCCATCTGCCTTCGGGGGTGGGCAGAAATACTGGTAATTGTTTGGGGGTGGGGCATTGGCAAGTGTTATCTGGCCAGCCCCCACCCCTATGAAAAAAAAAAATCCCTGGTGCCTCATGGGGGCAGATCAGGGGCTAATGCCCTCATCTGCCTCCTGGGGGGGGGGGGGCAGAAAGAATGTGGCATTTCTTTGGGGGGGCATTGGCAAGCCCATTCTGGGCAGCTCCCGCCCCGAACTATGGGGGGAAAATCCATTGTGCCTAGGGGGGCAGATAAATGGCTGATGCCCCATCTGCCCCCAGGGGGGTGCAGAAAGACTGTAGCATTTTATGGGGGTCGGATGGGGGCATTTGCATGCTCATTCTGGGCAACCGCCACCCCTACGTATGTACAAAAAAACTGCCTGGGACCTAGTGGGCTTTCTGCCAGATCCGTGGATATTAACCCCTTCTACCTCCTGGGGGTAGGCAGCAAGTCTTATGCCTTCTTTCGGGGGGTATTGGCATGCCCATTCTGGCAGCCCCCACCCCTGGCCTATAAAATAAATCTCTGGCGTCTAGGGTGCTTTCTGGGGGGGGGGGGGGGGGGTCCGACCCCCTCCCTGCGGGGGGGGGGGTGTCCGACCCCCTCCCTGCTGGCTGGTGGGTGGATCCCTGCTTGGAGATCGACCACCTGGAGCGATCCTCAAGCAGGGATCCACTAGGGAAGGGTACCATTAGAAAAGGGAGATTCTCCCCTTTCCAACGATACCTCTCCTAAGTGTTTCAGTGCTCGGGGCTGAGATTGCCCCACGACCACCAAAACATTGAAACTGAAATTGTTTGTTTCGTTTTCAATGTACTGACGACTGCGCGCCATGCGTGCGATCGTCATTACATTGCAAAGGGGCTCGGGAGGTTGGGGAAGCTCTTCCCCACCTCTCGAGCCCCCCCCCCCCCCCCCCCCCCCCCCCCCCAAAAAAAGAAATTCCTCTGCTGTTTGCAGCAGAGGGATTTAGTGCCCCTGTGCTCATGACAGAACCGTTCCGCCATGAGCACTGAAGGGGTTAATAAGTAACATAATCGCTAAACCTGAAAGGAGCAGATTGATCAAAAGTGACAGAGATAGAACAGCTCCTATCATCACACTGACCATTCCCCAATACTGTATTGTCCATGACTAACTAGCAGCTATAAAACTACCATCGCCCCACTACATATCATGGCTGGAGGTACAGCATTAACTGCTGCCTCATGTCCTACAATGTGTCAGACAGCTCCCTAAGATAAAGCCAACCTTCATTTCCTGTGTTACCACCCACACAATCATGCCAACAACGGCTTCTGTTTGTTATAACGCTTGCTTGTTCTTTACTTAATTTTACAAGCGCGTTTTTGTTCCACCATCCCCTATCTTCCAGCAAAACAGTCTATTTTAATACTTTCATCCCTTCTGTAGGTTCTAAAAATGTGGATCCTCCTTTTACCACTTACATGTTTTTTTTTATCCAAACCCAATCTCCAGACCCCGCATTCATATCCTTTAAATGTTTTTCAAACTATTTTTACTGGCATTTTGTTTCCCTTTCACATGTTCACAAACACCCTCCAAGTCCAACACTCCATTGGTTTGTCTCACTCTATGTCCCTCCCACACAGGATTCAAAGCAGACATGGGTGTTTTACCTCTCAGAAGAACAAATAGAGCATTACCCGTGATTCTGTGTTGGGTAGTGTTGTAACCCTACATTTTTAGGTCTCGCCTGCCAATGCGCTTGCGCATTGCTGGCGAGCTTATAGTAAGGGCAAAAGAACAGTCTACCAAAACGGCGGATTAGCCACAGTTCATGTGAGACAGGCACTTGCACGAGGCCAACCACGTCACACACCACCATTTGTCTGTTCCTCGCATCAGACTTCAAAGGCTGCTGCTCCCCCCAATCACACTTCAAAGGCTGCCGCTCCCCCGCATGCACATCGCACACCACCACTCTCATATTTCCCCTCCTACTTCCCACGGCCGCTCTTCCCATTCACGCGCTCTGCAGGTCTGCTCGTTCCCTCCCACCCTTCCTTTGGTGTCCCCATCAGACTTCAAAGGAATGCGCTCCCGAACTTGCTGGCCTCGCTCTCGTGAACAAGCACCCATACTACTACTACTCCCTTCCCCCGCCACGCAATGCCGAGAGCTGGTTTTGCCATGGCACCAACAAGGCGTCCCAAATAGTCACCGCTTACTGACAAAAGTAGACTTTGATTCCTTAATGAGCACTCAAAGCGGTTGCCTTGTCCGGTCCTAACACATGTGGTTGCTTGGACAGGAAGCAGTGCGACTCGCACAACAATCCCCCGGAAACTAAGGTTCCGTTTTCCATTAAGTTGTAACACTACAAGAAAAGTCCTTCATACACCGAGAATACGTCCATGACTCGAACGTAGCTGCACAGGTGGGACGCGCTCATGAAATCATTCGCTCAGTGACCGTTTCAACGCTCAGGTCACAGCCGCCAGTCTTGCCGAATGGGGCCATCTTGGAACGGGCTGAGTTCCCTTACTGAGATGGAAGTATTACCGTACTTTAGTCGGAAGACATTTGTGAAAGCACTCTGTTCAAACAGGTTTAAAAAGGCCGCCATCTTGAATGAGGATATTAACAGCAGACGCTAATGACAGCTTGAACAACACGCTAAAAATCTCGATGGCATATAGCTCGACATTTTCCACTTTTGCAATGCTATCACGGTTGGCATTGCTCTACAAAAGGCTCCCATTTTTCAGTTTTTACCGATTTTTACCGTAAAATACTGACAGAAATCATTGTGTTTCCTATCTGTTTTTTTTTTATAAAGTGGAAAATTGTGTATCTTTGGATTGACTCCCATGCTGTCATTCACTAATGCGCTGATAATTGAGCTTTGACCCTACTGGCTTGCTGACTGCTGTCCTGTTGGTGCCGCTGCTTTAGGTGGGGATCCGCTGCTGCTTTCGCGGCCGTTACCGCAATTTCCCTTCACTGCCAATGCTGCGCTGAGGAAGAAGGGGGACTACATATCCCATAGGCCTCCACTGGCGCAGGAAGAACGCGTCATTGTATAGCGCCAGGAGGCTCCTAAATCTCCTGGAGGACCGACGCAGCGCAGGGCGTGCTGATAGTTGAGTTTTGACCCTACCGGTTTGCTGACTGCTGTACTGTTGGTGCCGCTGCTGTAGGTGGGGGTCCCTGCTGCTTTCGCGGCCGTTACCGCTATTTCCCTGTACTGCCACTGTTGACTACATATCCCATAGGCCTCCACTGGTACAGGAAGAACGCATCATTGTATAGTGCCAGGAGGTGCTTAAATCTCCAGGAGGACAGACGCAGTGCGGGATGCGGCGGGCGGGCTCAGGCGAAGCCCGTGCCAAGGGCGGGCCCATCCGCGCCCGGCAGAGGCTGGGCTGTGCCACCCCTCTAACATCCTATTTGGACTTGAAGTAAGCTATTGACTTTGGACTTAAGGGGATATTATTAACATTATATTCCTTAACTTGGGCAGGAGGGAAACTGCTCTAACTTAAGTTGTATTCATTGTGGTTTACTTTTGGCAAGTTACTACATCAACATTCTGAGTAAGAACCTTCGTAAGGGCGGGAACGGGATAGGAGTCGTAGGGACATTAGATGCCTTTCTTGCTAGGGCTGAGTCTGTGTTAATACACTAGATTCAGCTTACCGAGCGGAGGCTCTCTTTAGAACCATTAAATCATTCTGTACTACAAGATTCTAACCCAGACCCTAACGCTATTGCATCTAACCTACAGCAGGCCAGTTCCGAAGCTTCACAATTGGCTAACTATCTTTCCTCTTCCCTGCCTTTTTCTCCGCCATATACACGCACTAGGCAGCTTAGGCCCACTCAATTACCTAAAGGTAAAGAGCAGTCTAAGAAAAGAAAAGCGTGCAGTGCCCCAAAAACGAGCCATCAGATTTCTAAGCAGGCAAAGAATAGGGCTGCTGCTCATGAACGGGGCGGGCCTATGGAGATGCCCATGGGTTTCGATAGTTCTATGGGGGGGTGAGAATAGTAGTAATCCATCCACCTCAGGACCTGGCTGTAGCTCTTCAAAGGTTCCACTGGACTTTCTAAAACAGCTTGAAGAAAGATTACTTGTGTTGATTAATCCTGTCATGGTGAAATTAGATGTAATCTAACAAAGGCTAAGCTCATTAGAGCAGCACATATTCAAAAACCTACCTACTGCTATGGGTAATAGGCATGACATAGGGCAAACCAATAGAGAGCCAAGATCTTCTCATAGTTCCCCGCATAATAGGTTGGTAGGCCCCTCACCAACCCCAGAGGTAATACACCAGAATCATCCTACATCACTTGCATATAGGGGTAGGGTCGGGCCACAGGGTCCTATAGGGGGATCACAGGGTCGGGGTAATGCCCTGCCAGTGGAAGATGTATTACATCTTCCACCTGAGGCAATCCCGTACACAATCCTCTTAGTTAATGTACCAAAACCCATATACCATGAAGAGGAGCACTGGACCTCTCTTAGGAATAAGGCGCTCCATTTTCTGAATACCAAAACAGGGTTAGGAAACCACCTCTTCAGGGAATTTAACATGGTGAGAAGGGTAGCCTGGGTCGGTCGTTCACAAAAAAGTATAGAGGGCGATTGTGTTGTGCTCAGCTTCAGTTCACCGTTTTTTTTTTTTTTTTTTTTGTCCAGTCTATTTTAGATCAGGCAGTTTACTCCAGGATGAGTAACGAGGGTATTAACATCCTCCCATTGGGCTTTTTCTATCGACCTGATTTACATCAAGGGCCAATCAGTGATAGGTTAATACGCAATCTGCCAAGAATCGCTGACTGTGCACTCATGGTATCCAATAGATATGAGGTACTTAGCTCATTGGATGCCAATGACTGACTGTCTCCATTGACAGACTCCAAAACCTCTGCGGAAGGCTTGCCACAAGGGTATGGTAATGTTGAGCTTATAGGTCATGAGCAGAGATGTGAAGTCATTGCTCTACCGCCTATTGGCTCAACAGAGCATGATATCAATATTAACCTTATCAACAACAATAGGGCAGATCTCCTAGGGGCAAATAGTCCTGACCTAATTTCAAGGCCATTCGCTGGACCAGTATTAGGTCCAACGAATTCTAATACTATCCCTTGCCCTAGTCGGGGCTGGCAGAACAACAAACCTAGCCCCGACTCTACCGTACAAGCCCTGGTATCATGGAACATCGCAGGGCTGAAGAATAAGTTAACATCCTATGACTGGTTAATATTCATAGACAAACATGATGTTATCTTGCTCCAGGAAACCTGGCAAGTGGAGCCAATGTATAGACCAGGCTACTTAAATTTTTATTATCCAGCCACTCCCAGCGCAAGGGGTAGACCGATGGGGGGGCCTGGCCACTTGGGTCAGACAGGATGATAGATATCACATCAGCCAGCTGGACTCCGAGAGCAGCGATATTTTAATAATTAAAATGCAATACCCTAAATCTAGGGACCTTTTACATTTTTAACATCTATGCCAGGGGCAAGCCTGGGGGCAAAGCCTCAGAGACTATCACCCTCCTAGACTTGTACCTTGACCTTTATAATGGCAAGGGGATTACGTTAGTAGCAGTTGATTTTAACTGCTGCTTCGAACCACTAGACAATGATATAGATCTCACATTGGAGGAAGATCTTTCCTGGGACATTCCGCAATTGTCCATACCTCCAATTAACAAGTGGTCAGAGGCAGCATTACAGCTTAAAGTTCTATGCCTGGAACAGGAGTTAAGGGCTGTAAAATGGAAGAACAGATTCGGATACGGAGGGAGTTTTCACCTTCAATAATTGGATACAAAGTAGTCGTATAGACTACATCCTATTAAATAAAGAGAATTAACCATCTATCAAGGATATGGTGGTTTTTGAACGGGTAGAAAGTGACCTTAACCCGCTTATACTATCCGGAAGCAACCGGTCAGAACCTAGCCCAGATGCAATTGAGATTTTTCTTACTAATGATACCAGGAGGGGTAAAATGGTCAGAGTGTCTCCTTAAAGAGGATCATTTGGCGACTATGAGTGAGATGGCTGTAAAGGCCACCATAGAGCTCCAGAAATGTGTCACTACGTAGGACATGATGTCCAAAGTTATTCCAATACATAATAATCTTTTTAATAAGCTTGGATCTTTTTTTATAACTGAGGTACAAAAATCGAAATATAGGCCCCAAACTAGGGCGGAGACATGGTATGGTAAATCGTGCAGGCAAGCCTATAAAATTTTGGCTATGGCAATTAGACCTAAAGATAGGGACCGGATTAAAAATGCTAGGAGGGCGTACAAGAAAGCGCAACATGAAGCAAAACGTGCTTTGGGTGAACAGTATTAGTTGGAGCTGTACCATGCACGTAGAGACAGGAATATGGGCGGATTTTGGGAGTTGATAAAATGGGGGAAAGGGTGCCCCAGAGAACAACCGCAAAACTATGTTCCGCCAGACTTGTGGTTATCACACTTCACAACCCAGTTTGCCAGCCCGACTCCTGATATGGTGCTGTGCTCTTACATCCCAAACTCTCCCCTAGACAATGTATCTTTACATTTTAGTTTAAAGGAGGTTGAAATAATCCTTAATTCTGTCCCAAAGGGTAGAGCGCCCTGGATGGACAGTGTTCCAGCCGACCTGTATTTGCATGAGAGGGGAGTGTGGGCGCCCTATATTCAGTCCCTTGCTAATGCCGTTGCAAAATGTTCTCCCATACCATATTCATGGAAGGGTGCCGAGGTTATCCCAATTTACAAGAAGGGGGATCGCTCGGACCCAGCCAATCATAGGCCTATAAGTCTGATCAATTGCATCCAGAAGGTGATAGCTAGGCTCGTGTTGTCAAGGATCCAAACCTGGATTGATGAGGAGGATATTTTGTGTCGCCTCCAGGCTGTGTTCTGATCACACACGAGCACTATAGATCAGATTTTTAGATTTGTTCTAATTTACTGGCGTGTGGTAATCCTTAGAGGTGCTCTCTTTTTGCTGCTTTTGTTGACCTTAAGTCGGCATTCGACTTAGTACCGCGCTTTAAGATGTGGAGTGTTTTTGCTGAACATGGGTGTATGCCACGGAATGTATTGGCTTTCCTGATTGAACTACACAGAATTTTTTTTGCCCAAGTTCGATGGGAACAGCAAGGCAAAGTCACGGATAGGTTTCCAATCTGTATAGGGGTGCGGCAAGGGTGTGTCTTGGCACCAACACTGTTTTCGCTGTATATCAACAAGGTGATTGAGTATTTTACGAACCAACCTACTGATGCCCCCCAAACTAGATGGCAAACCTATCCCTCTGCTCAAGTTTGCAGATGACACTTTGCTAATATCCAAAACAAAGCAAGGCCTGCAGAAGGTTATTGTGCGCTTTGAAGCGTTCTGCAAGGATTACGGCCTTACCATCAATGTGACCAAGACAAAGTTCAGTGGGCATGCATAAGCAAAAGACAGTGAGAGGGAGGGTCATTATGAATGGCGAAATGTTGGAACAGACCCAACTTTTTTCCTGCCTTAGTATAACTTTGGGTTTTTAAGTTGGAATGAAAACCCCATATAAATCAGTTGGCCATTAAACACGCGCAATTAGCAGGAGCTTTAAAATAAGCGCATCTATCCTTTACGGGGCAGAATTATGGGGGTTTAGTAATCTAGTGCAATTTACGAGCTCACAAAACAAGTTTCTGAGGGGGTTAGTTGGCCTCCCACCATCTACACCACTCTTGCCCCTCCTCTACGATCTGGGCTGCCAGCGACTAGAGGATGTGGCACGCTTTAGACCGGCGGCCTACTGGAGGAGACTCTGGGTTACACCGGAACTCTCCCAGTACGCCCAGGCCCCCCTCAAAGTCCGAGGTGCAGATACTGCCAACAAGATTCTATGGTTAAGAGAGGTAAAGGCTGTCTATACTGCTATAGGTCTGAGCTCACAGTGCGAGGATCCAATTGCTAATCCTTTTCCGCCTAAAAAGGCTTTCAGGGAGTTATATTGGTCAATGGTTACAATGCGAAACTTTAGTAGCTGTACTGGCCCATCACTAACCAGAAACTTCCTGGAGCTTAAACAAGGCACTGCCTACGAGGGCTACTGGGATTTTATTACACTTCCAGGAGATAGGAAATTGTACCATCAATATAGGGTGGGTACCCTCCCCTCCCTGTCAATTCCTTTACCGGCAAATGGCAAGCTAATAATAAAATAAGCTGTCTATTCTGTCCATCACAGCCGGAAAGCATAGCCCATATTTTGTTTATTTGCCCCGAGTATAAACATCCCAGGCATACGTGGCTGAAGCCCATTTGTCTGCAAAAGGGTATTACAACTGGAGTCGAGGCATTAAGGATCCTTCTAACTGACTGTTCAGAACCAATTGCAATTGATGTCGCCAAATTTTTACACTGGATGTGGGTTATACGGATGAGTAAGCTTCGCCAGATATAAAAATGTTTTTATTAACTGAAACGCTAATTATGTTCAATCCTTTCTGTGAAGCTTATTGATTGATCTTGACCTTGGATTTTTATATATTTTTAACTTATTGTATAGGGCCTTAAATTATTTTTTAACCTAATTTATTTCGTATTGTATGGATTAACTGGATAATTAAATTTTCTGGTAGCGCTGTTTTGTGATCTTAATGTATTGTATATGTTTGTTTTCTTTGGATTTTAATACACAGTCTTTTATGATATGTATATCGAAATAAAGACTTCTTTGAATTGAATTGAAACACTAATTCTATGTCATTAGCTATTCAGTTTGACACCATGGGGGAGTTAAAAAAAAAAAAGTATGTGATTTCCTTAAATGTTTGCATGCTTTAATATAAACCTATGCTATAATGCTAATATTTTCATGTGGGTGCTATTTTTTGGGGCTTTGTAAGAAGCTAAACCCGGCATGCAGCAAAGTATAAGTGCACATTTTTTGAATAAATAAGTGCTGAAATATACAAATTACAACTTCATTTATTCACAAAACAAATATGGATAAATACTTATAGGATACCACTCAGTGCCACATAATTACACTGCACTCAATGCAACATACATTCCAAATCCCACTCAGTGCCACATAATTGCACGCCACATAATTACACAGCACTCAATGCAACATACACTCCAAATACCACTCAGTGCCACATAATTACACGCCACATAATTATACTGCACTCAATGCCACATACACTCCAAATACCATTCAGTGCCACATAATTACATGCCACATAATTACACTGCACTCAATGCAACATACACTCCAAATCCCACTCAGTGCCACATAATTACACACCACACAATTACACAGCACTCAATGCAACATACACTCTAAATACCACTCAGTGCCACAAAATTGCACGCCACATAATTACACAGCACCCAACGCAACATACACTCCAAATACCACTCAGTGCCACATAATTACAGGACACATAATTACACTGCACTCAATGCCACATACACTCCAAATACCACTCAGTGCCACATAATTACACGCCAAACAATTACACTCTACTGAATACAACATACACTCCTCATAATACCACTCAGTGCCACATAATTGCACCCAACATTATTACACTCCACTCAATGCAACATAAATACACTCCACATAATACCACTCAGTGCCACATAAGTACACACTACATAATTACACTGCACTCAATGCAACATACACTCCAAATACCACTCAGTGCCACATAATTACACTGCACTCAATGCAACATACACTCCAAATAATAACACTCAGTGCCACATAATTACATGCCACACAATTGCACTCTACTGAGAGAGAGAGATGTAGGGAGATATATATAGAGAGGGATAGAGATATGAAGAGAGAGACAGAAAGAGATTATATATATATATATATATATGTATATATATATATATATATATGTATGTATATATATATATATATATGTATATATGTATATATATATATCAGCTCCACTCGCACCAGCCAGTAGCACTGAGGCGGGTGCCTGCCAGTCGGGGGTGCACCCGACAACAATGTACGCTCCAACAATCCCTCCCCGCAATCCTCGGGAAACAGGAGGCAGCACTCCAAAGATAGGATTCACAAGTTTTTAATCTCACACAAAGCGCTTTCGGCACTCGGCCTTCGTCAGTAATGAGACAAACGGAAGTACCAATCAACATTCATTTATCTCTCGCGTAGCGCGAATAATAAAAATAAAGATAGGACTCCGATTCGAGTTGGCTTCCGCCATCTTGGAGTTGCTAAGGAAGCATTGTGTTAACGTTAATGTTAAATTCACATTCACATGCATAAATCAATATTGAGATGCAAAAAGCCCACTATGGCTGCAATCTCTACACAATGTGCTTAGTTCCTATAATCAAAGCAAAATCTCGCCCTGGATGGGCAAACACTCAAATTCAAACGGCATCCGCCATCTTTGAATGGGTACAGCCAAATTGGCTGCAATATTTGTACAAAGCATATATCTGCATATAATTTCGCCCTGGATGGGCATAACCATTCATAATGTCTGTAACGTGCTACAGCCCTAATAAACACTACAATTGGAAATGAATACATCTTCACAATTAATGTTTCAAAAACATACAGAAAACCTGAAGCAATGATGCAGCCCAATCAATTATCCATCACTTAGAATATCTGTGTTTATACCAGATGCACAGCTAAGTCCTCATGCATATTAAGTCCAGTGGGCATTTTACTTAGCACGTCAATAATGTAACGAGATTCTAAGCGCCTCAACTTTCGGAGCCTATCTCCGCCCCTGACATTGACTGGGACAGAATCCAAGCAGAAGAATGTAAGTAATTCTCTGTTGCGTCCATGCTCTTTATCAAAATGTCTTGCAACAGGATAACTTGCATCTGCATTCTGGATTGCTCTTTGATGTTCTAATATTCTCAGTTTCACCGGATTGGTTGTACTGCCCACATACCTTCTGCCACAAGGACATGTCAGACAGTACACCACATAGGGCGTGGTACATGTGAGGAATTTTAGAAATTTAGAATTCTCTCTCTATATATATATATAGATATAGATATAGATAGATAGATAGATAGATAGAGAGATAGATAGATAGATAGATAGATAGATAGAGAGATAGATAGAGAGATAGAGAGATAGAGAGATAGAGAGATAGAGAGATATATAGAGAGATAGAGAGATAGAGAGAGATAGAGAGAGATAGAGAGAGATAGAGAGATAGAGAGATAGAGAGATATATAGAGAGATAGAGAGAGATAGAGAGATATAGATATATAGATATATAGAGAGATATAGAGATATAGATATATAGATATATAGAGAGATATAGATATATAGAGAGATATAGATATATAGAGAGATATAGATATATAGAGAGATATAGATATATAGAGAGATATAGATATATAGAGAGATATAGATATATAGAGAGATATAGATATATAGAGAGATATAGATATATAGAGAGATATAGATATATAGAGAGATATAGATATATAGAGAGATATAGATATATATTGAGAGATATAGATATATATTGAGAGATATAGATATATATTGAGAGATATAGATATATAGAGAGATATAGATATATAGAGAGATATAGATATATAGAGAGATATAGATATATAGAGAGATATAGATATATAGAGAGATACAGAAAGAGGGGGAGATATAGGGAGAGGGATATAGAGATATATCCCTCCCATGTCTTACTGGTGAAATGAGGACGAATATTCAAATAAATACACAATAAAAAGCCTGTCACAGTGTGTAAACAGGCGAGAAATGCGTGCCTGTCACAGTTGAATTGATGCACGCACGTACCCGCTGATGAACATGAGCAGTTTCCAGTAAGCCGAGGGTCGTTTTGTGTGTCTGTCACAGTGTGTAAACAAGCGAAATCGGCGTGCTTGTCACCGACGAAACCATATAACTGCTAGTGAACATGTGCTTTTGAAGGAAAGTAGGGCTTGAATCACATGTCGCAACGTTTGCCACCAGCACGTCGGAATGTCACAACATGAATGAAAAATGCATCTCCTTGGTGAGTGCATCAATTAAAATAGAGCTTGCATTCGGAAATTAACATCGCATATAGAATACTGTCACACTGAAGAGAGAAACGTTTCCACATGTACTATTGCAAATTATAGTGAATAGTGTTGCTTGCAAATATAGTAATGTCGGTGGGTTCCAGAATGTCCACACTCGATCTGCGCCATAAATATGTAAATCAAGGCAAGAAATAAGAGGTCTGGAAACACTGGATGTCTTCAGTTAAAGATTTATTCTTGGAAAGGTCCTATGACTGCTTCCCTACACAGCAGCACAGCAAGTGACTGCTTACATGCTCACACTCTAGATAGAATCTCCACTCATGACATAGATAAGTTCCACCAGGGAATAATATATACAATAAGCATACTACAATACCCATACTACACATTTGTAAAAGGCGTTCAAGGCACTTGGATTAAACAACTGTCCGCTTAAGTTCTTTCATTTCTCAAAATATTTCTTAACTCATCTAATTTCTTTTTGTGCCATCTGTTTGGAATGTAAGAGATTGATCGGCATGACTGTGCGTTGCACCACCTAGGGCATTCTGCTTTCAAACCCAACACCATTTACAAACCAAGCATTCCCTGTCTTTGTTTGAGGTGCGTAGTTTTTTTCAGTAAGTTGGTAGCCCGATTGTCTGGTATAATTTGCTCAGGAAGTGTCTTAGATCAGCATAGTTCCTTGTAGGCAGCTTAAAGTCCAGGCACTCGAAATGTAAGGACGTCTCTCTAAAAGTATTAGGTATTGGTTTTGAGATGATGATTCAGAGTCACTTCAAACATTTTGGCCTTTATTTTGTGCCTAGGGTGCTTGTGATTTATTCCATCATAGTCTATGGTCTCTTAATGCCCTATCTTCTTCCGTCTACCTCATAAACATGCTCCTGGCAACCGCATCATGCACAAGTAGTCTGGAACTTGCCCACTGTGATCTCACAATTGGCCCAAGGTCCTGAAGGCTGGTTAACCCACCTGAGGTGGACACTTCCACTGAGCTTTGTCCTGACACAGGGGTCGGTCCTTTCTTGTCATCCTCCTGAGGTCAGGCCCCCACCACTCCAAGTAGAAAGCTGGCAAACAATTCCGAGTGGCATGATGCCACTCCAGCCAACAGCAGTGCTTCGCTTTTTCCGGGTAAGTGCCTTTGACTCCCTTTGCAGGTTCTGGTTTGTTGATGGCATAAAATAAGTCCAAAAAATGGTCAGGCTTACGCACTCACATGTTAATATAATGGTTGTAAAGTATTCACTTAATAGGTGCCGACTGATTAATCCTCAGGAGTATGAGGTATAAATGTAACCAAACAATACAATATCCCCAAAACACGTGGGGAGCGTCCCCAATTCCTGATCGGTACCCTGGTATGTAATATCATTTAAACAATCTCCTTAATGATACTACCCCTTTTGTAGCTTAAGGACGACTTTCAAATCATCCCGATGTGATAAACACAATGGCGTTCGACAAACCGTTTCAGCGTGGGATGCGCCCTCAGGTCTCCCCCTCCATTCCAAATGCCTTCCCCATAAAACCTTTGCGAGCTACACCCTCTCTAGGCAGACCAAAATGTGCACTATCATATAGAGAGTTCACTGCCTTTATCAAATTACTGATAACCTATTTTGTAAGTCAAATTACTGTATCAATTACAAAATTGGATTGTTAGTTGTAAACAAAACATTTAGGAAATTGGCTACAAATGTGGACCTAGGGTTTACATTAACAGTATATATCCACCCAATTGTTAGATAAAAAAATATTTTTTATTGTTTTTTATTTATATAGACCATTTTATCTTAGTATAATTAATACAAAGGAGAAAAAATACGTTTTTCCCCTGAATATAATATCTCAATGTGCACAATGGTGATGTATTCAATACATTTCGCTACATTGGGTATCCATGTTTCTTAAGGTGAATATTCAGACATGCTAATACATTCACACTGACCTAATAGTACACAATATTGAATATGAAAATGTCATGCAAAGTTTAGATATTTTTTATAAAAAGAAAAACGTGGATTATACAAATCAAATCATTTCAATTCATTGATGTAGTTGCCTCTGTTAGCATTTGGTCATCAGTCTCGCAGACTGCTGTGAGTGCATGTGTGCTCATCGCTCTATCGCCCTGCTTTGTCTCATGCTTTTGTCACTGCTGGGAATCTCCTGCTTCCTGTCTTATGCCGTCCTGAATTATGTTCCTGTAAATCTCTGGTGGTGGTCTTATGTGTTCTGGGGTAAGGAGTAGAATACGTATTCTAGTTGTTGGCACTTAAAGTGCCTGTGGTAGTTGAGTGGAGGGTAAATGTGGTGAGGATAGGCTGAAGAGTTGAAGATGTATATAAGGTACCTATTGGGTTACAGCAGTAGTGGAGAGGTAGTGCGTGGCTTAGGAGTTGCCTGTGTGGATTGGACTCTGAAGGTGTTTGGTGGTGTTAGATACGATAGAAGCATTTCAGGCAGGGAATATAGTTTTCATTGCAGGTTATCTCAACTTCATGGATTTGTGAGATGCGTTCTCCTAATGCGAGCTTGCGATTGAGCAACCAGTGATCGTCCTTTCTGCAGGACATTTCTCTGAAGTAGTAGGCCACGTCAAAACTAAATTCTTGTTGTTACCATGGAGAAAGATGTACATTGTGATTTCATTTGGGGGAGGACACATTGCTCACTTACCAGAACAGGGCATGTAGCCACAGTCTGTGTTTTATTTGTTCCCATGATGGTCTTGGAGGCAGGGAAGAGGGGAAGTGACCTCCGGTTTGGTTTCGGGCGGATGTGACATGTTTGTTGAAGACAATCAATGGATGGTGGGAGGCTGCTTGGTGATTTGTTATGACAACAGACAATGCACTTTCTGCTGTACATGTATCCGGACATAGTGCTTTTATTACAAGATCCAAGATTTAGGTTCTTTCAGTTATAGTAGTCTTTTCCATTGTTGGGCTTTGGGATGACCTTGACACATGTTTACAGCCGAAAGGCTAATGCTATCCTTATGATCTGTAGTCCAAGCCTCAGCACCAACTTAATGGGACATATTCTGTGTACTGCAAATAATCACATATTTTAACTATGTTCCTTCGTCACTTTTTTTACCTTATTTTTTTTAGGTGTGAATTGCTTGGCATACGATGAAGCAATTATGGCGCAGCAGGACCGCATTCAGCATGAGGTAAGCAACATCAGTCCCACAGACATTGGTGGAGTAGAATGTCCTGTTTTAGTGTAAGATCGTGTTCTAGGGAGAGTGATCTCGATGTAATGGTTTGTGGGCCAGAAATATTCTCAGAGATTAGTCAGTGATTCTAGCTAAATTTGAATATTCCATTCCAATGTACTCTGCCTGACTGTGCACATTTTTTTTGACCTCAGCCCCCATTGTGTCTAAATACTCCTCTCCATGGTGAATCATTCTGAAGATTGGCAAATTCTTTATAGTACCCTCCAAAAAAGGCATAGTAACTGGGAATGCAGTTTTGCTTCTCATTTCCCACTCCAAGCCATAGGGGTCACGTGGCCCACAAAAATGCTTAGCTGGCCACAATAGACTTGGGTAACAATAAGC
Organism: Lissotriton vulgaris; assembly: GCF_964263255.1. Lineage (NCBI taxonomy): Eukaryota > Metazoa > Chordata > Amphibia > Caudata > Salamandridae > Lissotriton > Lissotriton vulgaris. Next base: position 581,191,257 of record NC_141697.1, read on the forward strand.
TGCTTAAACAGATTGGTATGGGGTGGAACACCTGACCCCAGGGACATTGATATCCTTGTGAACTTCAGTGTAAGATTTTACATATTTATCCACCTACCATGGTGAACTTCAGGTAGGGAAAGTTTGAAGATCTCGGGGAGAGGCTGCTGTGCTGCCATTTGCATCCATCTGAGCTCCATTTACCCATATTTGGGAAACCTGTTAGAGTTGTCTCACCCACCCATATAGAAGCACATGGCAAAAAGATTAAGGGATTAACAGCAGAGTTTACAAAATGACTTATTGACCAAGTCCATCCATGTGCAGAGGTTGTCCCTGAGTTAACTACAAGAATGGCCCTCAATCTCTGTTGTTGTCAAGAAGTAGTGTCCTCCCACGCTCACTTAAGTGTTCTGTTTGTGTACAGATTCTATGTCAGGACCGGAGGCTTCAGATTATGCTATATCGCCCTTCGCTTTATTAATATAAAACTCCACAGCAGCTTAGGAAAATATTCAAACAGTGAACGAAAAATGCTTTAAGTCCCAAAGCATTTGAAGGAACGTTTCAACAGTCCAAAACCACAACTCCCGAGAACCTCTTGTGTCCTGCCAGTCCATAGTCCTTCCATCATGTCTATCACAGCTAGAAAGGCAGTCCTCTCTTCCTCTTCCTCCTCTTTCTTCGCTGCTCCGCAGCCAGATAAGTGCTTTTCATGTTTCCTTTTCTGTGATCTTTACTGGTTGTGTTGTATATACGATTGTTGGGGGCTCGTCACATGGTTTGCTTTTTCCATTACAGAGTCCCCGGTTGCGGGAACGTTCTGTCCGTTCCTACGCGACCGTTTCTTTTCCCATTTGTGTGCGGTGACTGATAAAGCCGCCAGGGGGGCGCCCACGCGTCTCGCCGGCTCTTCGGCTCGTCTCCTCAGTTACGAGGGCCGCGCTGAGGAGTCTGCTTGCGCCGGAGCCTGCCCTCGCTTACCCCTCTGACACCTGGTTTACCGGGTCTGTAACCCTTGTTTCTGACGCCCCGCCGGGGTCTGTATTGCGGCATAGACCGCGTGAAACGCCTTCGGGCGCCTTTTGTGCACCTCACTCATTGTGTGTGGCTTAGCGCGCTTGAGGGGTAGCAAGACTCGGTCCCGGCGAGGAGAGTCCGCGCACTGGGGGTCGGTGCAGCCCTATCTGCCACACCTGTTGGCCCACAAAGTAATCGCAGTCAATTTTGTCTGCCCAAGTTCGAGTTGCCTCTCGACTGACGCCCTCTTGGGTGCCTGTAGGATTGTTTCTGTGAGTTTATGATGGAAGGGGAGTATGAAGAGGAACCCTATTCATACCTAAAGGACGATGAGTTCTACCAAGCGGTGGATAATTCCATTTACCGCTGTGTGACGGAGGTGGTGGGGCCCATGGAGGACCGCCTCTCCGCACGCATTGTGGAGGAATGCGCGAAGTTAGCGTCCGCGCATTTGGGGGCGACTAGTGACCCCCCGGGAACGTCGAGCGGGAAACCGCCCGCACCGAAGAAACCCTGCAGGGACGGCCCGTCCTCGGAGGCACAAGGGGTGGACAGGGGCGCCTTTGAGCGTCTCCGTGACGCCTTTTTGGCTAAGGCAACAACTGCGCCCCCTGCTCCCCTGACGAGCCCTGACGCTACAGGGGACGTGGCCACGGCCCCCGCTTCACCAGTGTATGATTCACCGGACATGGACGACGACGGGGAGTCGGTACGCTCTTGGCGCCCATCGAGCTCAGCCACGGAGCTCCCTCTGGATGAATCGGGCATGTTGGACCCGGACGAGATTGTTCACCCGCGATCCGCAGCTTGGACGCCGGGTGAGACGGTGGCAAAGTTCATTGCAGGACGTCTGCGCAAGCCACTAGAGAAAGAGGCCAGAGGTTGTCTGCGAGGGGAATGCCCGCGGCCAACTTTGGAAGGGAAGGTGGCTATGACCCCCGAGTTGGATGCGTATATGGCCACCTTCTTAGCGAAATTCATGAAGGATCCCCGGAAGGGTATTGACCGATCCTGGCGGTCCTGTCAGGATAAGTTGCTGGATGCCGTAGGGCCTGCCACGAAGATCCTCGACATGGCGGAGGAGGCGAAGGCGAATGGCACGGCCATTTCCCCAGAGGTGCTTTCGAATTGGGCCCAACGTGTGATCGTGTTCCTGGGTAATGCCAATTGCGCCCTGTCCACCGAACGCAGGCGTTCATTGCTGATTAAACTGGACCCTAAGCTGGGGGATCTGGCCTCGTCGGAGGCGGGCGCGGTAGCCCAGGGAGGCCTCTTCGGCGAGCCCTTTATCAGGGAGCTGGGCAAGTTCGTGTCCACCTTTACATCGCTGGACAAGGCACAATCCAGCATCAAACGCGTTTTTCACCAGCGTTTCTCTGGAGGGGCCGGTCGCGGTAGGGGCCGCGCGACCGGCCGTGGCCAACAGGCCAATAATAGAGGGCAAGGCTCCGGCAGAGGCCAGTACCAGACCTCTGCAAACTTCAATAATTTCTATCCCACCAGAGGGCAACGCTTCGGCGGCAGAGGATTCAGAAAGAATTCCGGACAAGGAAATACCTCCGGTGAGTGTACTTTGTTTAGATCAGGTTCCGATAGGAGGGAGGTTGGCAACCTTTTACGAGGAGTGGGAATTGCTCACTGCCGACGCTTGGGTCTTGCAAACCGTACGTGGGTTCCACATAGAGTTCTACGACCAACCCACTCAAGAAGTGTTCCCACGTCCGATGGTGTTTTCGGACTCCGACGCGCTTTTGATAGACGGAGAGGTCTCAGAGTTGCTTCGCAAAGGGGCCATCCGTCTATCAACGCGCCACCCCAACGTTTTTCTCAGCAATGTCTTCCTAGTGGACAAGACGGATGGGGGAAAGAGACCGGTGATCAATCTCAAAGAATTCAACGGGTGGTTGGTCTATCGACACTTCAAGATGGAGGGTATCCACCTCCTTCGAGACGTGCTCCTCCCTCGAGATTGGATGGTGAGGCTGGATCTCAAGGATGCCTATCTGGTCGTTCCTATCCACCCGCCACATCGTCGTTTCCTTCAGTTTTTGTGGAACGACAGGGTGTTCGAGTTCACGGCGCTGCCGTTCGGCCTTTCATCGGCCCCATGGTGCTTCACAAAGGTACTGCATCCGGTGGTGGAGTTCCTCAGGGGTCAAGGGGTGCGGATGTTGGTGTACTTGGACGACATCCTCCTTATGGGACAGTGTCCAGTGATCTTGGCTGGACAGCTGCAACAGGCCGTACAACTTCTTCAGAAACTGGGTTTCGTTATCAACGGCTCAAAATCGGTTTTGACCCCCACTCAGAAGATTACCTTTCTGGGTTTCGTAGTGGATTCGGTAGAGGCGGTTCTAAGCCTTCCGACCCGGAAGATCGCGAAGATCCGCCATCTGCTTCGGCAGACGATCACCAAAGATCGCACGTCTTTACGGCATGTCGCCAAGGTGGTAGGACTTCTGTCGTCCTCCATCCAAGCGATTTTTCCGGGGCCCCTACATTACAGGGCGCTTCAACGCCTCAAAGCTCAGCACCTCCGGAGAGGGATGACCTACGATCAGTGGGTTCCTCTCACGGAGGAGGTGAAGGAGGAAATGTCTTGGTGGCTGTCTCACATGGAGGCGTGGAATGGTCGGGCGATCTTCGGGTCGGCCCCAGACCTAGTCATAGAATCCGATGCCAGCAGATCGGGCTGGGGCGCTCGGTGCGGGGATTTCTCCACCGGTGGCGCCTGGTCTTCAGACGAACAACGATTACATATCAACTGTTTGGAGCTCCTAGCGGGCTCCTTCGCAGTCCGTTGCTGGACCAAGGATTCAGTCAAAGCCTGTGTTTTACTGAGAATGGACAATGTTTCAGCGGTTCGTTATGTGAACCATCTAGGGGGTCCTCGTTCACGCGCTCTGGCGGATTTGGCGAAGGACTTCTGGGACTACTGCCCGTCGGGCCACATTGCTGTGACGGCAGAGTACCTGCCAGGTCAGGCCAATCAGGTAGCGGATTGGCACTCCAGGTACCTCAGGGATGCCAGTCAGTGGAAACTGGATCCGGAAGTCTTCTGGTGGCTACAAAGCCTCTGGGGTCCCTTCTCGGTGGACCTGTTTGCGTCCCGTCTGGACCACCAACTGCCGCGTTTCTTCAGTTGGAGGCCGGACCCTCTTGCGGAGGCCACGGACGCCTTTCTGCAGGATTGGAGTCGGGAAAAACCGTTTGCGTTCCCCCCGTTCTCCATGGTGGTGCGGACAGCGGCCCAAGTACGCCGCCAAGGAACGGAGCTGGTGTTGGTTACACCGCTTTGGAGGTCTCAAGTATGGTTTCCGGTTCTTCTGGAACTTTCTTGGGATTTTCCAATCCTACTCCCCGTTTCCTCTGCTCCTGAGGAATCCGGATCAGGAACCGCATCCTCTCATCGTGCGGGGCTCGCTCCGCCTCATGGCGTGGAGGCTCTCAGGAGACGCTGGACGCTCCCAGGCCTTTCGGGGTCGGCTGAGCACCTTCTCTCCAAAGCATGGGCCGATAGTACGACGAAGCGCTACAGATCCGCTTGGCTTAAGTGGATGCGTTGGTGTCTACGAAGGGATTTGGATCCCTTGGTCGCGGGCCTCGTTCCCGTGTTGAATTTCCTGGCTGAACTAGCCGACAAGGGCCTTGCCTACAGAACGATTAATGCGATTCGGTCAGCGATTTCGGCAGGCCATGACAACATCAATGGCTCGCCGGTTGGCGAGCATCCTTTTGTTTGTCGGCTTCTGCGGGCTATTCGACTTGCATTGCCGCCAGAACCCAGGTATTCCGTCCTGTGGGACGTCAATTTGGTCCTGAATTTGTTTCTTTCATGGCCGGCCAACTCTTATCTGTCTCTTAAGGAACTCTCAGCAAAGTTGGCCATGCTGTTATGTTTGGTCTCTTGTAGACGTGTGTCTGACGTGCGTGCCCTGGACATATCTGCACGCATCTTCTCCCCGGATGGGGTTACTTTTACCGTGGGTCGACGCACTAAAACGTCGTCACGATCCATTTCCTATCCAGCTTTTCTGGACACTCCTAAGTTATGTGTTGTGCAATGCCTCAAAGCATATGAGGATTTAACTTTGGAATTGCGACCCCCGGGCGAGCGTCAATTGTTAATTGCCTTGCGAAAGCCACACAAAGCTGTCTCCTCCCCCACTATTGCTAGGTGGGTGCGTTGGGTCATGCAAGAAGCAGGCATCAATACAAATCTTTTTGGAGCACACTCTGCCAGAGGGGCCATGGCCTCTAAGGCGTTCTCTGTAGGTGCTCGCTTGGAGGATCTAATGCGTGCTGCGGATTGGTCCTCGGATTCCACCTTTAAGAGGTTTTATTTTAAACCCGTGGTGGATTTAGCCCAGTTGGTGGTAAGTAAGCTTTGAACTAGCATAATCTGAAGCCTCCGGTCCTGACATAGAATCGAAATTTGCCTAGCTTATGTAACGGTAAGTTTCAATTCTATTAAGGACACGGAGGCGAGGATTATCCCACCCAGGATGCACAGTGGTTTTCTCTACCCACCCGTATGGCAGTAAGTAAAGCGTTTTCCTTTATACAGTGCCTGTACTGTGCCTAGTCTTTGATACCTTGCCTTGTTATTGGATTCCTATGCCGCCTCGCTTACGCTGTCCTTTTTTTCGTCAGGCAACGAGGGTGCTAAACAGGATCAATGAGGCGAATGCGTGATCTGCGCGAAGAAAGAGGAGGAAGGGGAAGAGAGGACTGCCTTTCTAGCTGTGATAGACATGATGGAAGGACTATGGACTGGCAGGACACAAGAGGTTCTTGGGAGTTGTGGTTTTGGACTGTTGAAACGTTCCTTCAAATGCTTTGGGACTTAAAGCATTTTTCGTTCACTGTTTGAATATTTTCCTAAGCTGCTGTGGAGTTTTATGTTAATAAAGCGAAGGAAGATATAGCATAATCCTCGCCTCCGTGTCCTTAATAGAATTGAAACTTACCGTTACATAAGCTAGGCAAATTTCGATTCCCCCACCACCACTGTTGCCTTGGTTTTGAGTAGGGATCTCCCTGCCGCTCACTCTCACCCTTTGTTTTATTGCGATACCAGCCCGTCCATGGGCCATCCTGTCTGCAAGAAGTGAAACCTTAAAATAATTCTCTCTATACTAAATACTCCTAACTAGAAGGAGCTGCTTAGCCAAAAGATGGGCTCTCCTTAAGACACTGAAACTAGGGCAGGATCAGGACAAGCAGTATGCTGACTGGCAGGTTTAGCTGAGAGCCCTAACCCTCTTCTCAACAGCTCATGTCTCTGTTTTTCCTGAACCCCTTTTACAGTCTGACATAATCTGATGGGACAAGGAGATGCAAAGCAAATACTGTAGGACATTTCCCTTTTCTGTGACTCCCTAATCTCTTCTCATTGCAGATAGCTGTTCAGAACCCGCTGGTTTCCGATCGGTTGGAGCTCTCAGTCCTGTACAAGGAGTATGCCAATGATGACTATGTGTACCAACAGAAGATCAAGGTGCGTGTTTGGCATTGCATGTAGGGTGGGCCAATGAGGTGTCAATCTGGACAAAAGAGTAAGGCTATGGTCTTCAAAGCTTTTAATGCTGTTCCATATCCGCTCCACCATGTAAGAAAGATTCTTTGGGCCTCCCAGAGTAACAAACCTATTTTTGCACAATTATTGTATAAAATTGGCTGCTTTGAACATATTTAGAAAGTCAAACATTAGAGTTCTTTTTGTTTATCCCTTTTAAAAATGCAATCCTATAGATGATATCCAACATTATATTGACAGCCAGGTCTCTCTTAAAGTCTAAAACTAACCTGTAGGTTATCAACCATCAGTAATAGAAGGATGGACTTTTAAGGTTATTTGGAGGCCCCCATTCCAGCTTCGACACCTACTCCCAGCGATGATAGGAGTGTAAAAAGACATTACTGATGGCCCTTTACAGAGTATTTCAATGCCATTCTAGTTTTTTTTCCATTAAAAACAAGCACTGTTTCAGCATGGTGTTTGAATCTGTTTCTCCTGGGGATATTATTTGATTCTCCTTGTCGGAACCTTCTCCACCCACCTCTACCCATGGTTTTATAGGGCCCCCCTACCTCAGCCAACCTTGTAGGCTGGTGTACTGAGAATGGTGGGTGATGCGAATTATGTTGTGTGTACTATAATTGGCAAGTTTCACTGAGTTTTAAGAATTGTTTGTTAACCATAAATAACTTTTATTTGTGTTTTTTTGCACTGAATGTATGTGGTCTTGTGATGTGCTGCATTCACCTGCTCTATACCTATGGTGGGAAAGTGCCTCTTTTGACATGGTTAGCCCCACGTTTTGCATGGTATTTGACATGGTTTCAACTGCAGTGCATATGGTCCCTGCCAACCAGTTATCCTGTGCCAGTGCTTCTTCCCTAAAAATGTTCCACAATTGGCCCTTCAGGCCATTGAAAGTCCCAATTAAATGGTACCTGGGTACCTAGGGCACTGGGGTTGCAGAGGGTTCCCTAAAGACCCTCACCTAGGCCATACAGACTGCCACTGCAGCATGCATTACCTGGTTCAGACAAAACAACAAAGTCAACATGTTAAATGCCTGTGTGCCATATCAACTAGCACTGCCTATGGTATAGGTAAGTCACTCTTCTAGCAGGCCTTAGAGCCCTAAGGCAGGGTGCACTATAACATAAATTCTTTTTATTGAATAAGAAAAACAAACTTATGACATCGTATGATAGTGACATCGTGCAGTAGTACCTTAAGTATCATCATTTTGTCAGTACATTCCAACATTACCATAACATTATATATTGCCAATTTACATTGTGACCAATAATTTCACAGTTATACATTCCTGTATAGAGGGATCAAGAAATGGTACACATAGCATTCCCTCGCTTTGTTCCAGTCCCCCCAGATCTTGGTCCATTTTCGGGGGCAACCCCTCCCATCATAGATCACCCTCTCCGTCTGCATACACCAGTCCATATCCGCTTTCCAGTCCCGGAGTGTCTCCCTTCCAAGCTCTAGTTATGTTACGTTTCGCAACTACATTTCCTAGGGAAACCCAGATCTATAGCCGTCAAGTCTGTCGCATCCCATATGTTGAGGAGGCAGAGCCGGGGGGTTACTTCCATACTTGTCCCACATTTGTTAGGTTACTTTCTTCCAATTTAAATGTGGGATTGGCAATTCCCACTACTGATGTAGATACGCGCTCCCTATCTTGACCAATGCTACACCAGTGTAGTAAACTCTATGTAGGAGCTTAAGTTGGATTCGTTTAAATCTAGATCGCGTTGTGCCCTCCTGAGGGGAGGTCAGCGCTTCCTGCCACTCATCATCTAGGTCTCCCACATATTCCACCCACTTAGAACGGATGTTCACCAAGGCGTCTTGGGAATTATTCAAAATCTTTCTATAGGTCAGGGAGATTACCTTGTCTTTCAGATGATCATCAAGGAGTCTGTCCTCCAGTGGCAAAGCTGCTGGGAAATCCTTGCCCTTGGGCACCGCCTTATACAACGCATTACGAACTTGCAGGTATTGGAAAGTTTCCCTTGGATTTAGATCATAGTATCTTTGAAATTCAATAAGGGGACCACTTTACCTCTCGCCTACCTTTGAAAGCCCAATGAGGTCCCACTTACAAAATCCCAGGCTATGTGCCAGGAGCCCCAATCTGCCAGACTCAAAGAGGGGGTGGCTAGGGTAATATTGTTTTTCCAACCCAAGGCAGAAGTCGCTGCGTACCACAAAGCAACTGTGGTTACGGTCGGAGTATATATTGGGGCATTACTCCGTCCTCCATACAGCTCATGTTAATAAGAGCCAGCTATCCTATTTTACCTATCCATTCTATAAGCGGGTTCATTTGCTTCCCAATGTACCCAGTGGTTAGTGGCCGCTAATTGGGGCCCAGTAGTAACTCTTGAGTGCTGGAAGTGCAATTCCACCATCGTACCACCTCTTCGTGAGTTTAGTCAAGGAGATACGGGGATTACCGTTGTTCCAAAGAAGGGTCCTGACCTCTTGACTCCACAGCCTGAAAATGTTTGGGTGGGACAGGGAAGGGCGTATTCTGTAATGCGTAAACGGATCGAGGCAAAGCCATAATTTTATATAAGGCTGCTCTGCCCAATAACGTGACTGGCAGTGACTTCCAGTGTCGTACGTCAGTCTGTAGACAGCGCAGCGGTGGGGCCAAATTATCTTAAAAGGCCACAGGGTCCGTCGTAACATAGATCCCCAAGTAGTGAAAACCTTCTGTGACAATTCTAGCACCGCCCTGTGCGGGTAGCCGAAGATCCTCCCTAGAAAGAATGTATATAAGGGACTTATCCCAGTTGATTGTATAGCTTGAATATTTCTGGAACAGGGTGAATATGTGGAGTATTCTGTGTTTGGAAAAATGGGGCCGGGCCAAATACAGAAAGATATCTGCTTAGAAGGAGATTCTATCTGCCAGTCTATTGTCCAGTTCGAACCTCTGATCCAGATTGTCAACGGTTCAAGAACCAAAGCAAATAACAAGGGGAAGCGTGGACATTCCTGCTGTGTTCCCCTATGCAAGGCAAGGTTGTCGAACGGCCCCAGTTCACCGTCACTCTTGCTAGGGGCTCCGAATACAGGAGCCGCACCCATGACCGAAACTTCGGGCCAAATCCTTACCTTTCTAATGCTGCAAACAGATAGGACCATTCTATCCAATCAAATGCCATTTTGGCATCTAGGGACATGATAACTGCATCTTCTTGTATAGTCCTACCCTTCCTAAGACCCCATGGAGTCTTCGTAGATAGAGCGCCGTATTTCTGCCCGGCATGAAGTCGGACTGGTCGGGATGGATCAATTTATGGAGAAAGGCGACCATCGCATGGCCAAGATTTTTTCCAGTATTTTCACCTCTGGATTCAATAACTATATCGGCCGGTATGAACCACACCACTCTGGAGGTTTGCCCTGTTTTTGGATTACAACCACATTCGCCAATCTTTGTGTTTCAGGGAGGATACCCTAAACAACACTTTCTTCATACGTGTCTATTAAATATGGGGCTACGGTAGATACATTCCTTTTAAATAGTTCAATCGAAGACCACACGGTACCATCGCCTTTCCCCATTGTAAGGCACCGAATGCCTTGGTAACCTCGTCTCTGGTCAAGTCGAGCTCACGCTCCTCCATCTCCGTATCCTCTAACGCCGGGAGTCTAAGGGTAGATAACAGCTCTCTTGCCTCTTCCCCTGAAGATTTACATGCAGGTTCGTATATTACTTTAAAGTGTTCTGCAAAGACCCCCGCAATGCTGTTTCTGTCCTTAAATTCGTCCCCACCCTCCGTCACAATTTCAAATATCCACCTAGAGGCCAGCTCACGCCGGTCCAGCCACGCTAGAAGCTTGCTTGCTTTATTCCCTAGTGAGCCTTAGCCGCCTCTTTAGCGATATCTCTATATTCCTTCTGCTTAAGGAGTAATTTATGTTTGAGTTAGGGGGATACTGAAGTCACTTGTTCTTCCTCCAATTGGGCTATTTTACCATCTAGGGTAAGCAGCTGTTTTTGCTTTTCTTTAGTATATCAAGCAACCATGGATACTTCCTGTCCCCTAACCACTGTTATACTCCTCCCACTACGTGGAGGCTGACTCCACTGAGCCCACGTTTTCTTTAAGTAATTTTCTGTCATCTGAATTAGCCCTTCCCGAATCGTGGGGAGTCGCAAATACCAGGGATTAAGCGTCATCTCACGTCTAATGCCCGTGGGACTATCTCCATATGTAACTACCTCCGGAGAATGCTCAGAGATGCCTCTAGGGAGTGGTCCCACCTCTCTACACAGGGATAGCTGATCCACTCTACAAAATATATAATCTATACAAGATAAACTCCCATGCACACCTGTATGACAAGTATATTGGAGGGATTTAAGTCCATTCTTAGATATTGTAAGTGCCAAGTAAGCCATAGAGAGTTAATGAGCTGGAAACTGGAGTTCCCCAACACCATTATGACTTCCCTGAACCCTGGAATGTTTTGTGCCAAACTCCTTTAAATAAGCCCACACTGATGCCAGTGTGGGATTTATTGAAACATTTACTCAGAGGTTCCCCCTAAAAACCTACCAACCATGGTGTGGCCACGGACTGGCTTTAGGCAGCCTGCCACCACCAGACATGTTTCAGGACCCCTTGGTCAAAAGCCTCTGCTCTCTGTGACCAGAAACAATGCACATCCTGGGCAGAGGTGTTACACCTCCTCTCCCAGGATGGGCACAGTGCTTGAAAGGGATGCTTCAAAGGCCTGCTGACGTTGTAATGCGACTCTCAGCCTCTGCTGCTAGCAGCAGATGGCAGCCCCTGGTTTACACCCCCTTGCTCCCCCCCTCACTTTGGGTGGTAAAACCGGCAGGAAGATCTAGGAAGAATAGGTGTGCCCACCTCCCCCAGCTCCACCCATAAGGCGAAAGGGGTGAGGTGAATAACACCTTTCAGTCCCTGCCATCTGGAAGATGGGGGGGCTCTTCCAATCAGGGCTAGGGCCGTGCCCCTGCCCACAGGAGGATGGCTTAATTGAGGGTGGTCGTCACTCCAGGTAAAGTGCGTTTTGGGCCCTACCTGACGCTCCCTTAACCCCTTCCACACTCATGACGAGCTGGGCTCGTCATGGTGTAGCCTCCTCAAACACTGATGACGAGCCCAGCTCGTCATAAAACAATAAAGAATAGCAATTCCCAGCACAGGAGGGGGAAAACGCATAGCAGCCATGGAGTTAAACACCACTAAATTTAGTAATTTGGTGGCTCCCCTAGACCCTGAAACTAGTTTCTGCCAACCTAAGAAGAAAAAAAAGACGAAGACGACGCTGTGCAGAAGACACCTACTGACTTGGCCCCAGCTCTACCAGCCTGCCTGCAGCCCTCGAAGATCCTGCAAAGAAGGGACACCTGTCCTGCAGTCAGCGGCCTCAACAACCCCTGAGTGGACTGCCTGCGAAACTAGAACTCCAGAGGACAGCGCCTCTGTCCACAAGAAACTAACACAATGGACTCTGGTGCCCTCCAGATCAGCGATCCCTGACCACACTGCACCAGACGCCTCTGGTCTGTATCCAGGTGGGCCATCGATCTAGAATAGGTTCCCCAGTGATCCAGAGTCCAAGTCCAGCATTGACTGACCCTCCTGAATTCCCCGACAATGCCTACAGTTTGAATCCAAAGGCTCCCCTCGACCGCAACCAGCTCCGGAAAGAAAACCCGATGTCCAAAGACACCCCTGCACCCGCAGTCCCTGGGCCTTGGGGCTCTCGACCAATGGTGTCTCTAAGACCTACGACCTACAGGACCTTCACTTTCCTAGACTGTCGCTGATCTCTTTGTGCAGCCTTCAGTTAGACGCCTGCAGCCTGTTTATCCGACTGAGTTTTTCATTTGAAAAGCTTTGGGTGCCCGATGCTGTATTTGCACCCTGCTGCCCCTGTACAGCTCGTGGTGTATGTTTGTTGCTGCCTTGTGGCCACCCGTGCTTGCTCTAACCACAGAAGCTTGGCCCCTGCAACCAATTTACTTTGTCGCAAGTAGCGTGGCTTCAAGCTCCCCCAGTCTACGTTGGACCCATCTTCAAATTTGGCCTCTGCACCCCGCCACCTCTGTGCCGCTGGTGGTGCAGACTTTGTGCTTACCTGAACCTTGCCCTCTGCTGACCTTAAACCACGAAGAATGGAACCGTAAGTTGGGTACTTACCCTTGAAACCGCATTGTTTTCCTCCATAGGTTAACATTGAACTGTTTTGAAAATTGCAGTGTCAACTTTTGAAATCATTTTTTCCTGAAAACGTACTTACCTTTTTGCAAAGATCTTGGTCTTAAAATAAAACTCAAACAAAGCGTATATTTGATAAAATTGGTGTGTCTCTTTTTTGAGCTGTGTGTCATTTATTGGTCATTGTGTGCACAACAAATGTCTTGCGCTCCTCTGTGTTAGGCCTATCCTCTGTGTTCGGCCCAAGGCTGTGCACCCACACTACCACAAAGAGAGCACTTGGGGTTTGCATTGTGCCCTGTACTCTTCTCTGGGAATCTTTGGACTCTGTGCACTGTATAATCACCTAGTGGTATAGGATATACAGAGCAGTCTCCCTACACCTATTCTGAGGCCTTTGGCTTGTGGGCAGCTAGGGTTTGTGCAGTGCCTAGCCTTTGCTAGGCCCTGCTATTCGTGATCTCAGCAGACAAGTGATCTTGTGCCAGGATACCCTATAGGGGACAGGAGTGCTGTGACCAGCGTTCCGCTTCACGTGTAGCTGGTGGTAGTGGCATATTAATCACTATTTCCCAAGAGAAGATCTTGGAGAAACAAGGGCTTGGTGGTAAGGCAACTGGAACTCCAGTGTGGAGCAGCTGGTGAAAAAAAGAACTATGCCTACAATTACAGACCCAATCATCACTGTTGCACAACAGCTCATTAATACCTGCCCATTATCACTTCCATTAACCTCAGCTACCGCTTCTGTTAAACTCATGCATCAATTGAAATGCCAGGGAATACCTGTGCCTGAGGGCTGGATGCAATAATTTCTGTAGTAGGGGATCTCTGTTTATAGTCCTCATCTAGTGAATAGTCCCGCCCATGTGCGTGGACCTCGGAGCAATCAAAAATAATCTCTTAAAGTGTCGAAAAAATGCAGAACTGCACAGACACTTAAGAGAGAATTTAAAGACCTATAATGCAGCCTATAAACAGGCTACACTGTCCAGTACTTCAACTAGAAATTCCACCAAAAATCCACAAAACAGCAAAGCCTGTCCAGATTTCCCTTGCCTTCAGCAAAAACCCCTCTGGAATGATAGAGAGGAAGACATGGACAGACAAGCCCCATAGGCTGCCATTATGTGGCTCAGAACAGGATACTGTGCCTTTAAGAGAACTTTCCAGAACTTCACAGTATCCCAGAATGCCCTGCAGGTCCCTCTTACTTTCAGTTCTTTTTTCCGGCTCCTGCTAGCAGGACCCTGGAGCATTGAGCTCTCCCTTTTTGGGACTTATTTGGTGTTTTGTCCACAGATTTAGTACTTTATTGTACTTTTGGGCCTTTCTTCTTGGTTTTCTCACTCTGTTTTTTGTCGAATATGCCTGCCTTATTCGACAAGTGCCCGGAGTGCTCCAGGAAAAAGGCCAGGTCAGGCCCCCATGAGGTGTGTATCCTCTGCCTTCCAGCTTCTCATGTTCCAGAGGAGTGTGTTATCTGCCAAGGCTTCCCTGGAAGGACCCTGAGGGAAAGGAAGAAGATCAGACTTCAGGGTCTCGAGGAAAGAAGACTGAAGGCACAAGGTGGGTCTGGAGGGGCTTCTTCTGCCCATGCTGAGGCCCCTGGGGGGCTCCCCAGGGGCAGGAAGACCAGCAAACGTCACCATTCTCCGCCTGGGTCAATTGCGCCCACTATGGCGTCGAGAGGAATGACTGCGGTCTGTTCCCCATCGTCGGAGACGAAACGACGTCGAGGCTCGGCGTCGAGGGATGTGACTAGACCTTCGAAGTATGTGACTAGACCTTCGAAGTCTCCGGTGATTGTTTCATCGTCACCCTCGTCGGCGTCAAGCGATCCGCGTCGACGAGCCAGGCGTCTGCGCTCGCCGTCGAGGCGATACCGCCGTTCGCCGTCGGCGAAGAGGAGGCGGGCGTCGTCGGTGAGTTCCTCGCCGTCAAGGTCGCCGTCGAGGCCCAGGTCGCTGTCGAGGCGCATGAGGTCGCCGTCTAGGCGCATGAGGTCGCCGTCTAGGCGCATGAGGTCGCCGTCTAGGCGCATGAGGTCGCCGTCTAGGCGCATGAGGTCGCCGTCTAGGCGCATGAGGTCGCCGTCTAGGCGCATGAGGTCGCCTTCTAGGCGCATGAGGTCGCCGTCTAGGCGCATGAGGTCGCCGTCGAGGCGCATGAGATCGCCGTCGAGGCACCGAGGATCGCCGTCGAGGCACAGAAGGTCGCCGTCGAGGCGCTGGAGGCGTTCGACGCCGAGGAAGAGACGCTCGACGTCCAGGGGCCGACGCTCGCCGTATGGTCGCCGTTCTTCAACGCCGAAAAGAGGTGGAAGTAGACCTGACGCCGTGGGAGGTTCACCTACGTCCCAGGCTGGAAATGAAGCGGGTTCGCTGCACTCGGTGTATTCCGAGGTATATACCCCGTCGGGGAGGGTGACTCCCCCTCCTCCGTTACCGAGAGGTCGCCCTCCGAGGACACCAACTCCGCCTCCGTTGCCTCCACCGCAGCCTGGATCAGGGTTGCCTGAGAAGCCACCTCCGGTTCCGCCGAGGTCGACTTCGTTGCCTAAGCTTCCGACGCCTCCGAAGGGTACGCCTAGGCCAAAGGCTCCGTCCAAACCCAATTCACCTGTTCCGGTGGACCCGGTTGATTGTCCTCGGCCGAGGAGGTCCCGTTCACGCTCCGGACGGAGAGGAAGATCAAGGAGTCATCATAGATCCTCCACCAGATCATGGCGTAGCCGTAGGAGGGGGTCCAGGTCACGCACGGACTCTTACAGGACCCATACTTCCTACTCGCCGACCTTATCAGACTCTCCTGAAACCAGGATCTCTCCAGTGGACGACATTGACACATTCCAGGAAGTGTTCCTGAGGAGGTCTGCGAAGTTGGGTATCACGGTGACGGCCGTGATATTCGAGACGCTTCACAAGAAGCACTTGTCTCGCCCTCTTCTGCCTCTGGTGCCTGGATTGAAGGAACCTGAGGAGGAGCTGTTCCTCACACCAGCGGTGGTGAAGGCCTCTCCGTCCCGGCTTCTGAAGAAGTACAGGGCCCCGGATTCGGACCCTGCTTTCCTGAGAATGGATCTGGTACCGGACTCTGTGATTGTGACGGCGGCCAGGAAATTGCATTCTACCTCCCCGTCATCCACTGTGCCGCCAGATAAGGAGAGTCGATGGATCGACTCAGCGGGACGGAAAGCGCGTGGGACCGCTTCCGCAGCCATGAAAGCTGCCAGTGATACAGCTCTGCTAGGCCGTTACGACCGGGCGCTGTGGGACTCCCTTCAACAGTTCGTAGAACTGCTACCGAAAGACAAGAGGGAGGACTTCCAGGAGATCCTCAAGGAAGGGATGCTGGTCTCGAACCAGGTGATCAGTGCAGCGGCGGACACCTCCCTGTTAGCCGCCCATGGTTACTGCCATGGAATCAATCAGCGGCGGCATGCCTGGCTACGGCTCACGTCACTCAAGCCGGAGGCCCAGCAGCGGGTGGCCAATCTGCCCTTCTCCGGAGAGACCCTATTCGGTAAACACGCAGATGATGAGATGGCCCGCATGAAGGCGGAGGCAGAGACCCTGACTGCTGTGGGCTTGGAGAAGCCCAAAGAGAAGAAATCCTTCAGGCCTTTCCAGAAGCGCTACGGCGCACAGGGGAGAGGACGGGGGCAGTCTTCGGGACAGCAGCAGCAACACCAGCAGCAGTTCCAGAGACCCTTCCAGAAACGTCAGAAGGGTAGAGGGGGACAGCAGTCCTCTACCGTGAACAAGGGCCCGGCCGGGTCTCGACCCTGAGCGGTTACTTACCCTTCATTTGTTACCCGCTCCGGTGGGGGGAAGCGTTCAATTTTTTCTGGCAGAGTGGAGAAAAATTACTCAGGACAAGTGGGTGCTGAATATTGTTTGCAATAGATACAGTCTTCGGTTCATCAGCCCTCCTCCAGCGATCCCTCCGGTCAGCTCGCAGTATCATCTGCGCGAGCTCCAGGCGGAGGCCGATATCCTGCTAAGAAAAAGGGCAATAGAAGAGGTACCTCTGTCTCAAAGAGGAAGAGGTCTGTACTCCCGGTTCTTTCTGGTTCGCAAGAAGGACAAGAACAAGTTCAGGCCCATTCTGGACTTGCGGCAGGCAAACAAGTGGATTCGCAGAGAAAAGTTTCGCATGCATCAGATTTATCCTCAGTTGCAACAGGGGGACTGGCTTTGTGCCATAGACCTTTAGGATGCGTACTTCCATGTACCCATCGCGTACAAACACAGGAAGTTTCTGCGATTTCAAGTCGGCACCAACCACTATCAATACACAGTGCTGCCATTCGGGCTGAAATCTGCGCCCAGGACTTTCTCGAAGTGCATGGCAGTGGTAGCGGCACACCTCAGGAAGAACAAGGTGTTTGTCTACCCGTACCTGGACGATTGGTTGATCTAGGCCTCCTCCTTCTCGGAAGCTCAAGCAGACTTCCAGAAGACATGCGTTCTCTTGAACAAGTTGGGGTTCCACATCAACATGTCCAAGTCAGTCCCGATTCCGGTCCAGTGCATTCAGTACTTGGGAGCCACCATCAATACGCTGTCAGCAAGCGTGTCTCCTTCGGAGGAGCGACGGCGATCGATCCTTCGGAAGGCTCAGGCTCTTATGACCGCTCCATCTACAACAGTGAGGACGGTGTCTTCTCTACTGGGGTCGATGGCCTCTTGTATCTTCCTCACTCCTCATGCACGACTACACATGAGACCTCTGCAGGAGTGCTTGGAGGACCAATGGGACCAGAGGAAAGGATCTTGGGACGACAAGATACGACTGTCTCTGCATGCGCTTCAGTCTCTGAAGTGGTGGTGTTCAGCGGAGAATCTCCTCAGAGGGGTTCCCTTCCACAAGGACATTCCTACTCAGACTATCGTGATGGATGCTTCTCTCCAAGGCTGGGGAGCGCATTCGGGAGACTTACAGTTTCAAGGAACGTGGTCTCAGATGGAGTCCACGTATCACATCAATTTCCTGGAACTCAGAGCTGTTCACTTGGCACTGAAGGCCTTTCATCTGTCCTTCCAGACCAACTCTCTGCTTGTACAGACGGACAATACGACCACGATGTATTACCTCAACAAGCAGGGGGGGTCGAGATCGCGCACCCTGTCTCGGGAGGCGCAGACGATCTGGCTTCTGGCCAGAGGATTGACGATAACGGCTACCCATCTACCAGGTGTGCAGAATGTTCAGGCAGACGCACTGAGCAGACTGATTCAGGAAAACCACGAATGGGTCATAAACGTCGACGTACTAGGAGAAGTCTTCGAAAGGTGGGGGACTCCAGAAGTAGATCTGTTCGCCACCGCCGAAAACAGCAAATGCAGAGACTTCGCCTCCAGGTACTACCAGCAAGGGATGCTGGGGAATGCACTGGATCAACTGGTCGAACAGCTTTTCCGCCCATTCCCCCGATTCCAGCGGTGCTCATCAAGCTGTCCCGGTCCAGGGCACGGATGATCCTGATTGCCCCGGAATGGCCCAGACAGTGGTGGTTCACGGACCTTCTACACCGGTCTCTCCTTCCACACATACGGTTGCCGTGCAAGCCGGACCTTCTCACGAAGTTCGGGGGACAGATGTTGCACCCCAACCTCTCGTCCTTGAGTTTGGCGGCATGGCTCCTGAGATAGTGCAATATGGCCATTTGAATCTGCCCGAAGATTGCATGGACATACTGAAGGAGTCTAAGAGACCCTCCACTCGGACTTCCTATGCTTACAAGTGGAAGAGGTTTTGTATCTGGTGTGTGTCCAGGAACTTTGACCCAACGACGTGCAAGGAAGATGTAATCCTTCCTTACCTTCTGCATTTGGCGCGGTCTGGCCTTAATGTTCATTCCATTAAGGTTCATCTCGCTGCATTGACTGCCTACAGGAAAAGCCCTTCGCAGACTTCCTTCTTCCAGATCCCTGTGATCAAAGACTTTTTGGAAGGCTTGAAGAAAGTGTTCCCTCCTGTCAGGCTTCCTTCGCCTTCATGGGAATTGAATGTGGTGCTGTCCAGTTTGATGAAGGAGCCTTTCGAACCCATTCATAAGGCTTTGTTGCAGCACCTGTCCTGGAAGGCGGCGTTCCTCGGGGCCATTACATCGGCCCGCAGGGTGAGTGAAATTCAGGCGTTGTGTTGTAATGAACCTTATACTGTATTTCATGCTGCTAAGGTTGTTATGCGTACTCTCCCTAAATATCTTCCCAAGGTTATTTCTGACTTTCATGTCAACCAAACTATAACTTTGCCTACGTTTTTTCAGAACCCTTCATCTCCAGCGGAAAGGTCTCTACATTACCTGGATGTTAGGAGGGTGTTGAAATTTTATCTGGATAAGACCAAAGGTATTTGTAGGTCAGACCAATTGTTTATCAATTATGGATCGGTCAGGACGGGTCTTGCGACCTCTAAGCAGTCCATCTCTAGGTGGATTGTGTCCTGCATACAACTGTGTTACCAGAAAGCTAATAAGACCATAGGAGGTAAGCCTAAGGCTCATTCCACCAGGGGCAAAGCTGCCACGACAGCCTTGCACCGTAATGTGCCGATTGCAGAAATTTGCAAGGCCGCCACTTGGAAGTCGGTTCATACCTTTGCTAAGCATTACTGTCTGGACACTGATGCCAGGGCGGATGCTCAGGTTGGACAGGCTTCGCTGCGGAATTTGTTTGCACAATAGTGGTGTTGATTTCTTTTCTCCACCGCCGCTTTGGTGTGGGGATGGGCTTGCCATTCTATTCACTAGATTATGACTATACACAGAGATCCCCTACTACAGAAGGAGTAGTTTCTTTTCTGTAACTCCAGTTCTGTAGTAGGGGTATCTCTGTTATAGTCATAAGCGCCCGCCCTCTTCCCCGGTGGAGACAGATATTCATGTAAGGAATGCTACAGGTCTGGCGTGTTACGCCTTCAAAAAGAACTGAAAGTAAGAGGGACCTGCAGGGCATTCTGGGATACTGTGAAGTTCTGGAACGTTCTCTTAAAGGCACAGTATCCTGTTCTGAGCCACATAATGGCAGCCTATGGGGCTTGTCTGTCCATGTCTTCCTCTCTATCATTCCAGAGGGGTTTTTGCTGAAGGCAAGGGAAATCTGGACAGGCTTTGCTGTTTTGTGGATTTTTGGTGGAATTTCTAGTTGAAGTACTGGACAGTGTAGCCTGTTTATAGGCTGCATTATATGTCTTTAAATTCTCTCTTAAGTGTCTGTGCAGTTCTGCATTTTTTTCGACACTTTAAGAGATTATTTTTGATTGCTCCGGGGTCCACGCACATGGGCGGGACTATTCACTAGATTATGACTATAACAGAGAGACCCCTACTACAGAACTGGAGTTACAGAAAAGAAACTACTCCTTACCAGCCAATCACCAGGTAACTATTGGCACTGACCTAAGACCTAAATTAATATCGAAGATCTACTGACCAATTGTTACCATCTTCAGAGCTTTACTGCTTGTTGTTGCATGCAAAATGTGTCTCTACCAGTTTTTTCTTTTGGAATACGATCCCTCACAATGATGAGAATTTAACAGTCGATGCAACCGATCCCCACCGACGGGCCACGATCTCTATCATTGCACTCTTGTCTATCCTGTTCCCTGTTTATCACAGCAGCCACAAGCAATTACACCACCTCGCCTAGTAGAATCCATTACGTATCAGGGTGTACATTTTGGGGGAAGCACGTCATATGACTTATTTTTTTAGCCATTCATATTCTGCACAAAAGATGCCAGGAACTGTTATAATGTGAAGGGTGCAATAAATGTACAAATGTAATGATGTATAAAGGTCCCCATTACTCTCTTGATTTTTTTTATTTTTATTTCAATTCTGTTTTATTGAAGATTGAAAAACGAAAAGCAAAGACAATACAATAAGTCTTCCAATACATATATTAATACAATCGTGGCAATAAATGGCGCTTATAGAGAATCAAAGGAAGAGAAATAAAGAAGGATAATAAGAATAAGAATAAGAATAAGAATAAGAAATAAGAATAAGAGATAAGGACAAGTATATCAAGATATAAATGTGATTCGGTCGGTGGAAGCATGAGCCATATTACAAGCAACAGTAAAATGTACAGTAAAATATACAAGCGTTGGAGCATATAGAGGCATACAGAGCCAATGAAGCATATATGAATAGGTCACATTTAGAAGGTGTATCATGGGGGTTCAAAGTGAGAGGATGACGCATCTAGTAAGGACCACAACTTTTTGTTGGAGGGTTTCCACGTGGCTGATTGCAGTGCAGGATTGTCCGCCCCTCTCAAAAAGGAGAGCCATTCTAGCCAGATATTAAAGTTAACCTCAGCAAAATGTTTCCACTTACAAAGGATGACCTTGCATGCCAGCATTAACATGATATCTAACAGTTGTCGGTCATGTATGTCAGGTAATCGTGTGTCTAATGGGCCCAATATGATGTATATGAATTCCTGGACAGGTGTAATTCCAAATATCCGATGAATATAAGCAAAGACTTTCCCCCAAAATGTTCTTAGTAGGGAGCAGTCGAAAAACATATGTGCCAGATCCCCAGATGCTGTCTGGCAATTCCAGCAATTGGGCGTATCTTTTAGGTGGCATTTGAACAACTTTTGAGGAGTCCTGAATGCTCTGTTCAGCAGCATATACTTTGTTTGACAGAGGATCGGGGTGATCTTATTTGATAGTGCAGTGTTGTGTATGACATCCCAATCTATCGCTATTCCTGTCGAGTTAGGTTCCAATTCCCACTTACCCTCCGTTACTTATGGGGTTTCTTAGGCATAGGGAGGAGTAATTTATAGACTCTGGATACGAAATGGTCAGCATGGTACAGGATCGGTAAACGTGTCATAAGCCAAGGTAAGTCAGTAGTGAGGGCACGTTTAGAGATGACTGATTTAAATGTCAGGAATTGATAAAATTCTATGGGTGGCAAGTTAAATGTCCTTTGCAGAGTCGAGAAAGGGATGGGCAGAGCACCTTCATAAAGGTCTTTTACCATATTGATACCGCTTCTAGCCCTCAGGTCCAATAAAGGGTTTTGCCATCCAACTGGAACATGGGGTTTCTCCACAGTGATACTAGGGTGGATTTCTTAATTACGGAGTTAGTTTTATGTGATTGGTCAAGTCTGAGGAGGGCTCGTCTGGTGTTCAGCAGGATATATTTGGAGTGAGGTAAATGTGTTAAGTATTTGTATGTGGATTTATAGAGCGCGGTTGCTGCCCGGGGGCGTCCAAGCGCTAAATGTGTTAAGTCCATGCTAAGGAGGGCCGGAAGGGGTGCATGTGCAATTATCGATTGCTCAATAGACAGCCAAACCGGGGTGTATGATGGAGAATCGACCAACCAAAGAGCCCCCTGTTTGCAGAGGAAAGCCGTCTGGTAGTTCCTGAACGAGGGAAGGCCCAGGCCGCCTTTCTCTTTTGCTAGCTGCAGCTTTCGTAGTGATATCCTGGCTTTTTTCCCTCGCCACAGAAACTCCCCAAACAACCTATCCACTTTCTTGATGAACTTGTCTGTAAAAGTCATTGGGAGCATGCTGGCTAGGTAATTAACCAGAGGCGTGCACATCATTTTAAGGGTCTCAGCCCTACCCCACCAGGACAAGAACTTTGGTGACCAGCCTTCCAATAATGTGGAAATCTTTTTTAAAGTTGGGTCCTCATTCACCTTCAGGGTCGCTATTAAATCTGTCTCGAAATCTAGTCCCAGATATTTAAAGGCTCGTGGTTGCCAAGTGAGGCCAGAAGTACCAAGTATTTCTTCATTTCCGACATTATTTAGAAGCTTGACCTCTGTTTTGTCCTTGTTCTGTTTGTAACCTGAAACTTTAGAGTACTCATCAATCGTGGTCATTAGTGCCGGAATAGCCTCGTCAGCCCTTTCCGTCATAATGAGCACTTCATCTGCGTACGCAGTTAATTTTACAGTACAATCATTAAACGGCACCCCGGCAGTGGCTTCATTATTCCGTATATCATATAGAAAAGGTTAAATTGCTAGAAGAAACAAGGATGGGGATAATGGACACCCTTGTCTCGTTCCTTGTTTCAGGCAGAAAGATGAGGAAGAGGAACCCCCTGCTCTAACCCTAGCCGTGGGCCCGGCATACAGGGCCATTACGAGTTTAGTGAATGTTGCTCCTAAATTGAACTTGTGTAAGACTGCCTCCAGAAAGGCCCAATCTACCTTGTCAAAGGCTGTCTCAGCGTCCAACGTGATTGCCACTGTGGGGGTATGCAGAAGTTTTGCCTTTTCTAATGCGTGAGCTAGTACTCTGGTGTTATCACTTGATATGTGTTTCAAAAAACCGGCTTGAGATGGGTGTACAAGGGGTAGGGAGGACTCGCTGTATCCGGGCCGAAAAAATCATGGCAAGTATCTTGCAATCTAAATTAATCAGGGAAATCGGCCTATAGTTTTTTGGCAGTGATGGATGTTTGCCTTCCTTAGGGAGTACCGCGATAATCGCCTCCGCAAAAGTACCTTTAACCACTCCTGTATCTGTGATTTCCTGGAAGAGGTGCAGAAGAGGTTCTATTAGGTCCGTTGTAAAACTTTTATAAAATTTAGCCGTAAAGCCATCAGGGCCAGGCGCTTTTCCACATTTCAGACCTTTGATAGCTTTTTCTATTTCACTAGTCGTGATCGGGTCATTTAGGCTGCGTTGTTCCTCTGATGTTAATTTTGCTAAGTCGCATTCTTGTAAGTAACCCTGAATTTTACCCCCAACTACCAATTCGTTTTTAGCATACAGGTCCTCATAAAAGTCTTTAAAGACTTCAGATATTTCATGGGGGTCAGAGTGGCTTACTCCTGCAGAATCTTTTATAATATTAATAGAGTTTTTCTGAACCTTGAATTTGAGATAGGCGGCCAGACTTTTGCCTGCCTTGTTAGATTCGCAAAGTTTAAACCTCCTGCTTTTATCCAACCATACTCCCGTACTCTCTTGATTTATAACAATTCCTGAAATCAGTAGTTAATTTGTGCTGAGGCTTGCCACGTCGCTTATTTCTCAACACTGACGTTTATTTCTGACATTCCACCACATAGTAGCGCTGTCTATTTTTCAGAAGAGCTCATCAGCTGACTGTTTAAGCAATCAATATTCATTCAAATGAAAACAACAATACGTCGTCCAGGCCTTGCTCACAGCTATGGGGTCATCTAATGATACAAATTTTCACCCTTGTTGGTGTTTGATGGTTAATAGGAAACAGTGGCACTGCACTACCGTGGAGAGACTCCGGAATTGTACTTCAGATGCCATCCTCCTGGTACATATTCTGACTGATGGGTCACACAAGTCTGCTGCCGGGACAACAAAGCTGTGGGTGCACAAGAGATCAGAATAAAAAATTCTACACAAGAGATCAGAATAAAAAATTCTAACATCAAGTTAGACTCTGTTAAAGAGTCATTCTCTATTAGATCCATGGTTGAAAGTCCCCTCAGCAGCAGGGCACCTCCAGCGATGGGACTAAGTCAATAACAGAATCTTCATGTGTCACAACACAAGTTTATGACCAGGGGCTTGATGGCACTTGAAAACATGAATAGACTGATAGCCCGAAGCAACCTGTATTCAAGCACACATTGAACTTTAACTTTCAGTTTATTTATTGGTTTCCAAAATTCCACCTGCCAATTAATAGATCATGAATCCTTAATGTACTTCGATTGATATTGCTTCTGCCAGTCTTTAAAAAAGGGGGATAGGGAAAGCAATGATTATTGCAGGCTGATTTGTTCGATAGTCTCTGTGGTAAAAGTGGTTGGCAGAATATTGCTGGATAGGTTATCGGCCTGGGCGTCTGATAATAACATCCTGTCGGACGCCCAATATGGGTTTCGCCCTGGCCATTCTACGATTGAACAATCTCTGAACCTCTTTATAATCTCTAGTAAATACAGTCTCTCAAAGGGGTACCATTTTCCTGGCTTTTATAGACCGGTCATCCGCATTAGATTGCGTAAATAGTGGTAAATTATGGCAGATCCTAATAGCCCTAGGGTTGATAGGGAGTTGGTCTCCTTTCTTTAGGATTTGCACCAAGACTCCAAAGCAGTAGTGCGTTATTTGTCTAACTTGAAGGTATCTCGCTTATTCCCTGTAAGGAGCAGAGTCCGCCAAGGTTGCATATTGGCCCCTTTTTTTAAATCTCTATATTAATAACTTGGATAAAACTCTCCTGGAGACCAAGGCTGATTATCCCCGGATTGGTCGACGAGGCCTCCCTGTCCTGCTATATGCAAACGATGCCGTCTTGATGGCGAGGACAGAGAGGGGCTTACAAACCATTTTATATTCATTCACCAAGTTTATGGGAGATTTTGATCTAAAAATTAACAATTCCAAATCCTATATTATGGATCTGGGGATGCGGCCTACTAGATCTTACATTTTCACGGTATAGCCTTCCTATTCCCAAAACATCCGTTTGTTCTTACCTGGGGGTTCTCTTAGACGATAAATTGAATTGAATCCCTCAACTTACCCGTAAGAGAAATGACCTTAACTGGTAATCTGCCGCAATTTTTAACTTTGCTGCGAGATTGGGTAACAAAGACCGGCGGGTGCACTCCTGGAGCTGTATAGGGCAAAGTATCTGTCAAAAGTCTTGTATGGCAGCGAAATATGGGGATATATAGACGCAAAGGATGTCCAAATTTCGGGAAATAGGTTTATGAGAAGATTGTTGTCAGTCCCTCAAGATATCCCCTCTTTCATTGCCCACGAAGAGTTGGGCATGCCCTATATCACAGACCAGATAGCTTTTAGCCCGCTGTCACTATGGTTACAAATGAGTTAAGGAGGGGGACTCGTTAAATAAGGCTATCCTTAAAGTTTGTTTCTCTGGATCAAGCCCAAAGGATATCTTGACTGAAATACATTAAAAGAATTTTAACCAACCTGGGAAGAAGCAATCTTTTTTCTGATCCTGGCACCCGTAAAATAGACGTACCCACCCTGAAGTCAGCGTTTTGCACAAGCCAGACTTCATTAAGGGAGGAGTGGGAACTTATGAAGCCAAGTGTTCTCCACTTTTTTGTTTTAACGTCCACAGTGAAAGCGGAGCCTTACATTTTTGGTCTAGTGAACTCTTATGACGGATTTCTCCTGACCAGGTTTCGGTTTGACTTTTTATTTACTTTCATCTTATCCTCTGGGTGCAAATAGAGGGCAAATTCTCCCGTCCTGTGGCTGCAATGGTACATCTCCACAGGATATGCTCCATTTTACTATGTTCTGTCCATTTTATGCTACCCTGAGAAAATCATACATAAATGCCCATTTTGAAACAGGCCAACTTTGAACAAGTTCGGCCTGCATTTACATTTCTCCAGATGGTGTTGGGCAATAACGTATTTCACGTTTTTAGTTTTTAAAATCTGCTGTTAAACTGAGGGCGAGCTGCGATTAGTTGGGTTGCTCCCTTATTTTTATTCTTGGGTCCCTTGTACTGGTTTAGCTATTAAAGCGCGGACTGGGCTATTGACTCAAATGTATTGTTTTTTTAGTAGTTTTACTCCCAACATTATTGGTGTTTGGTATCTTTTGATGCATCTTATTCATTACTTGAGTTTTGTACTACCAAAGTCTTTTTCCTGAGAATGTATTTATTGTATCACGCTATTTTATCTTGGTATTTACATTTTGCTTTTATGGTTTTCTTGATCATGAAACCGAATAAAGAAATTTGAATAAATGATATTGCTTCTGCATGTACTGCCAGCAAGGGACATCGGGATGGTCAGTTACACTAGGAAAGCTGATCTATATTTCAAGACAACGCGCTGCTGGTAGCTTTGTTTTATTCCCACCACTCTACATAGCTAATCATGGATTACGTTGAGCAGTTTAGGATACAATGTGCTGATACAATCAGAATAAACAAAAATTCTCAAGTTGCCACGACATGTCTCTGGGAAAGTGATTGTCTATATTAATAAGAGTACTCTTCAGCAATAAAGAAAAATCTTTACCTTTGTCTATGATCTCCCTCCATAAATTGCAATTTTCACCAATGTGGCGATCATTTTTCTAAGAGGGAATAGAAGGAAAATAGTTTTAAACAACCGTGCTTCGATGATGGTGTTCTTTAGATCTTACTCTTGCTCTCCAGGCACTCACGCTGGTTCTACACCTCCCAAATCCCTATTTTGTGGCTACCGTGCAATTCTGTGTTGAAGTCTCACAAGCATTGGGTCCAAACTAAGTGACATAGATTTTAAGGACTATATAAGTGTTGGTTCTCAAGAAGCATGATTGTTTATTTCACTAAAAAAGGAAGGTTATTGTTATTACTGTATACTAACAGTAAAGAGGTGCAGGGATCATCCATCAGGCGGTGTACTGGTGGATTTTTGTGCATCTTAAGAGTGAGTTCCTCCTGCTCCCATTTGAAATCGTTCTGAATACAGAACTCAGAAGTACACTTTTAGAACACATGATGTAGGATCTCAAAGGAAAATAATTAAACGAACACCCTGATGAGCTTAATCTTTATTTACAACAGTCTGATCTATGTAAATCATCTAGGGCAAGGCCTGTAATTTTTTAGAGCAGGTGACTTCATTCTACCTTACTGTGTCCCAGTTCCAGCTCATCTAGAGTTTATGAACCCAAACAAAACCTGTTAAGTTATGGATATCGTTGTTCTGCCGCTAGTTCCAACCCAGACACAACCAGTAGACAAAATATACGTTTGATTGAGTGGACAATTGGTTAGAAATGTTAATGGTTGATTCCCATCAGACATCCCTGCGAAGTCCAGGTTCAGTGTGCAACTAGGAAAAGTCTCATTGATTTAGATCTGTTCGCATGGAACATTGGTCAGTGGCAAAGGACTGTTTGTCAAAAGGGCCATGATCGCCTACTTGTGTGGCTCAGTTTATACCATCTTCACATCAGAGCAATGTGCTGGAAGATCTCAGTGCGGACATGGAGGCCACTCCCAATTTAAATTAAATGACAGCTTCTTGACCATCAATTGATTCCTAATTCCCTTATCACAAGTGACAACCTTTCTTATGCTTTTTTGGTTCCATCTTAAATTTACAGACACAGATTAATCCACCTTCTGGCAAAATTATAATCTGATCATGGAGGAGGCTGAAGTCTGCTGTACCAAATCAGTTCTGTCTAGGCATAGGAAAATGCTATCAGTGGATTGACAAGGTATGAAAAAAACGTAGACTGACCATGTGAGCCCCCTGCTAAGGATTAAATCTTCTGATACCTAGGGACCAAACGCTTTACATCAAGATAATGAGTCCATAATAGGTTTAAAAAAAGGACTTCAATACAAAAATTAAAAAAAAAAAAAAACTGGGAAGTTTTACAACACCTCAAGAAAAAAGAGATTTCAGGATTTTGGTGACTAGTTCACTACAGGGTTTCTACCAACTCTTCAAAAAAAATAACTCTAAAGAGCTCCTCCTCAGTGAGGTAGTTGGAGTCCGCCCCGTGATCAGCTGTCACAGTGCGTAGAGATTCTCGATGATGAAACATGCCACTGCTGGTGGGCGAGGGAAATCGTTATTAAAAAGGAACATCCCCTTCCAGCTAAGTTCTTTTCTCTAAGACCCAGGTGTTTCCATGTGTGTGTGTGTTAGCTATAGGAGTGGGAGTAAACACCTGAAGGTCTATAAATCTCCTCTAGCCCTCTTTGGTTGGGTTGATGTATTAAGCGTTTTGGCAAAAACAAGCAAAGGATTTTATAGTCCACGTTCAACATTGACAGAGACCTGTACGCAACCATATCGGTAGCAGGTGTCCATAGCTTGAACAGGGGGACAATAAGGGCCTCCAGCAAACGGGCGAGAATACCTTTGCTGTAAGTGCTTGCTAGTATAATGCCACCAAGTGGGAGGCAGGGAGGTCAAGATAAGTGGTCAAAATAAGTGGCATCGAACTCCACCGGGAGGCCGTCCATCCCCGTAACGTTCCCACAGGCCATTCGTTGGACCTCAGCCTGGATTGCCTCTGAAATATCCTCCCCTAGCACCTCCACCTCCTCCGGGGTCAGCTTATCTGGCAAAAAGTCAGTTAATCATTCATGGATGGTGTGGTCCCCTATAGCATCCCTAGCTGTGTACAGTCTGGAGTAAAATTCAGCAAAAGATTGGTATATCTCGCCTTCCATATACATGCGGGCACCTTCCGGCATCACCAACACCAGTCGGCTACCCGCGTTATGTGGGGTTGGCCAACCATGGCAGCAAGGGACTTGTTCTGTTCCCTTCAGTGTGACCTAACCATATAGGCATTATAGTCGAAGCAGCGGAGGTACTCCACATGCTCCACCATCTTTTCCTTTGCCTCCAGCAGTGCCTGTTGTAGGTCAGGTCTCACTGGTCGCAGGAGCTCGAGATCCCTAAAGGGCTGTTCATGAGCGACTATGACCCTCATTAGGGTCCGTCGCACCCCTGCAGATTCTGGCAGGCATTGCCTCCAAATAACTTTGAAGGCTCTGCAAGAGTATTAGAAGGGGAACTGGTGTCCTTATGAAAATAATGCTAAATCCCGTCCCTGATTGTCTTGCAGAAAACAAGATCCTCAAGGTTGGCTACCTTCAGGCACCGACTGAAAATACAGGCGTGTGTATTACCCCATTGTAACGTCCACAATAGGGGGCGGTGGTCGGATATAGTCTTGGACAAGTATTTAATAGACGTGATAGCCCCAAGTATGTAAGGTGAGCTTTAAAAGGTGTTGAGGCGCACATGAAGTGCGTACATTATCGAGTGGCAGGAGTAGTCCTAGTTCTGTGTGTGGCGATATCTCCAACCATCCACTGGGCCACATGGATGGTTGGGGAGTAATGAAGTTAGGGGTGAGAGCGATCTAAGTCGGTATTGGACACCCAGTTAAAATCACCACTAATACCAAGTGCCTGTGACAATAGAGGAGTTAGCTCCTGGGACAACTTTTCAAAATATATAGATTGGTCAACCTTAGGAGTGTAGACATTAACATAGGAGATAAGGATAGAGTAACGCCCCTCCGTGCCAATCGTGTTGCTAGTCATTTGAAACGGCCCGCCGGTTTCACCGTTATTAAAGTCCCTCTGGCAAAGGCCGAGCATGTGTTGTACACCCCTTGATCCCGCCAACACCTGCAGAGGGGAAGCCCTCTTTAGTTTTCAAGTGGGTTTCCGGCAACAACGCAACGTGGATTCCCCTTCGCTTCAGATATGCCGGCACCCTGCTAAAGTACATATTGATACCATGTAGTGCTTAAAGGTTGCTCAGAGGTTTGTAGAATAACATGTAAGACCCCTTTTAGTCTAAGCTTTGTGAGTGGACTGATACTAGTCTCTGTGCTGCTGCTCTCACCCTTCATGGGGGCAGGAATTGTAATGCTCTGCCCCGGGCATTGAAATGTTAGTTAATGTTGGCAATTTTAACCTAAATGTAAAACATTTCTATTGCTCACTCCTCCATTCCTTTCTGTTTTTGATTTTTGGTTGCAGGACTTGCACAAAAAATATACACACATTCGAAAAACCCGACCTGATGGTAACTGCTTCTACCGGGCGTTTGGCTTCTCTCACCTGGAGTCGCTATTGGACGACAGCAAAGAGCTTGCACGGTATGTGTGTCGGCTGCGATCAGGATTTTGAAGAGGATTGCTGTGAGGCTGAATGTTTTATTTATACGCAGCCAACTTAGCCCCTTAAGTGCTGCCTCGGTGCATTGGCCGACGGCAGCACTACCTCCCCAGTGCTGCGCACGACCATTGAACGTCCATTCAGCACTAGTTCTAATGGACAGCGCAGCACTGGGGAGGAATGTTTAATAGCAGCTATGAGGTTAGGTGCATCACGGACACCTGGCTTACAGTAGATGTATGTTGCTGGTTTGAGTATGGTGTAGGCTGAGGGCAGTGAGCTGACCTAAGGAGGTGGCAAGTGTGAGGCTACAGTTAGCAGCTGCAAGAGGAGAGCTCATAAATTGACTTTGCTCTAAACCCTGCTCCGGCTCAAGTTTGAATGAATAGTTGGGATCAGTGAGAGATCAGCTGCCTACTAGAAAGTGTCTGCTCAATACAAAGAATATGCTTTGGGTCAGAAAGTGTAATGATGTTATGTGGTTCCTACAGATATAGTAGGACTGTGTATAAGACCAACACGAATTTCATAGTATAGGGACTATGGCCACATATACCATCGGTAAGTGTTGGTGGGTTTTGGCTAGCTCACAGTAACACATCCAAGCAATAAACTGACCAGGGTAACAGATGTTGGCAACCTCGAACATGACTAATTCCCAAGGAAACCGATCTAACCCTTTGGTTTGGTCACTCTTGCATGCCCAAGGTAAACACAGCAAAGATACGACAATGGGTTTTCAAATATTTATTGAAATTGTTTTCTTGCATAAAAAGCATGAGCTGTGACTATTAGCAAGAGGAAGCGTGTTTATGAAAAAAGCATTGTTAGAATGGTAAACAATTTAAACAATTTTACTGTGTTAATTGTTGCTAATGTTTGCTGACTCCTATCGGTTTCTAATACTATATTAAAGAGAGCATAGCTTGAGAACCATTCTACCAGATCAATTGGTATAGCCTAACCTCCATATCTTGATCTGGGGGTTAGGCTATCCCAAGGATGTCAGGAAGCTTGTCACAGTGCGCAGGTTATCTTCCTTGGCAGGATGGAAGTTGGAGTCAACAGGACTGCATCTCAGTCATAGTTTGTAGTGGTTCTGTGATAATCCCAGCATGGAAATGGAAAAACTGGGCATTAATACAGTCTTCCAGTGTAGTTGCAGTTGGGGCAGGAAAGTGATAAGTTATTTCTGATAAAATCTTTCTAGCACCGACTTCCTTGCAGCATTTTGTGCTCCAGATTAACCCAAAATGAATTATTAATAAAAGACACTTTATAGAATCGTCAACAACTTACACTGTTTTCTATGCAATTGCTTTTTAATATTCAGCAACATTTTATTGTTTTTATGGTTTGAACTTACAAGCAGGAGTAACAGCAATTCCACAACTATGGTTACAACTCAGGTCACCTAAACAAGTCATTAGCAGGTTGAAAGAGTTCCCCCCCGCCCCCCCAAAACACCATCAAAAATTAAAACGTGAGAAAGTGAAGTATACTCATTAACTGTACTACAATTATTCATTGAATATCTATTAAATAGTAAGTTCCAGCATATAAGGTCGCACACCTCAAGTTGTCATTTGTAGGGCTCTCCGGGATCTAGGTAAGCCGAACACCATCCCCCTGCCCAGCAAATAGTCAACCAGTGTTTTCCACTGTGTCGAATTTGTGTTCCATTTCCACAAGTAACCATGTCAACTTCTAAATGGCCTGCAGTGTCTAAAGCCTCCCTGTGCTTTCCTGTATTGTTGATACACGGAGACTTCTACTTCACGCTAATAATTGTTTAGTAGCCAGTAACATGTTTGTTAGAAGACTCT
The DNA here is from genome assembly GCF_964263255.1 of Lissotriton vulgaris. NCBI lineage: Eukaryota > Metazoa > Chordata > Amphibia > Caudata > Salamandridae > Lissotriton > Lissotriton vulgaris. The sequence continues at coordinate 581,223,463 of NC_141697.1, forward strand.
AGTCCCCTTTTGTAATATGAGCAAGTTCCAGTATGTGGATGCTCAGGATAAGTACTGCCGGGTTCGGTCTTTGTGGGTATTCTATTAACCCACAAATGTGACTAACAATCTCTTTCCAGAATATCTTTGATTTTGGGCACGAACACCCAATCTGTATTGTATCACCCTCTTGCCCGCCTCCTCTCCAGCATAGACCTTCTGCAGTACTGTACATTTGCTTTAATCGGGCTGGTGTCAATGCATCATTATCTTGTACATCAGTTCTATGTTTTGTACACTCTTAATCAATACGGGAGCATCAGGCCATATGTTCTTCCATTGTGTGTTTGTTATAGAGACCCTCACGGTTTTCTTTTGTAGGACAATTCTGTATTTGTCTCTACCTCTGTTTCTAAGCAGTTTTAACCTGGATAAGGTGAATCCAGGTACATTTTCATCTAATGTAACATGAGTTGGTTTCAAAGCTAGCCTGTTACAGATTTCTCTGTTTAGTTTGAGTGGAATATTTGCTTTTACTATATGAATTTAGATATGTAGTAATTGGAGTTATTTATTTATTAATGAAAGGCCTAAAATGCAGGCCAAAGTAACTTTACTCCTTATCTGGAAGTCAACCTTATTAGGCCATTAATTACAGTTAATGCATCAATCAAGCTGTGTTGGTGTATGAATTTCCAATTAAGATTGTTAGATGCTTAGGTTTGTTCTTTAGGAGCAAAATAGAGGGGAACCACCTCAAAACCCATTTTAAATATACTTTTTTTTCACCCAATTCTTGGGCACATTCACTGTTTAGTCATTGATTTATGATCGGTGTCCAACATTACTAGTTTAATGCTGAGCAGACACCTGGAGTTCTGCCTAGCAGGACCAAATACTCTGTAGAGAGAAGAATTTTGATGTGTATCAAACTTGTTTGATGGTAAACCCTTGTGTGTGATAGTGCCTTCCCATGGTGAGAAACTTATTCAGCAAAAAGCAAGGGTGTCAAAACACACCCTTGCTGGAGGCCTTTTAAGATAACAATCTTGTTGGCCAATTCGTCTTTTTCCCACATATAGATCTTTGCGAATATATCCAAATGGAATGATTTTGTTAACAATTTGAGGGCATAGGGAATACTGAAGGTTGACAATTTGATCCACAAGCATCACTGACCCACTGAGTTAAATGCTACCTTTTTAGTGGACTTCCACATGAAAAACCAGAGTGTGGATATTGTGATCTGTACCTAACCCTGGCTGTAATCCAGCCTCCGGAGAGATCAAAGGTACCTCTGATGCCTTGCCTACAACACATGTAGCCTCTCTCTACCAAAGGTGTCTGGCTGCTTAAACAATTGGGTGCAAGCTACTTTCTTTTCAATTTTGACCATTCAACTGTCTATTTGTGTATTTTACCAACACCAAGTGGGCTTTGGCTCCACCCGTAGGAGGAGTACTCACTCACTGCATGGTATTAACTGTTTGCTGTATCCTTCCTCCTCATATGGAGTGCTTCATGGAAACTATTTTTTATCTTAAAAATTCACCGAATCATCCTACATTATTCAGGACTCAAAATGGAAGCTAGACTGATTGATCTTGCCGGTGCCTGTTTGCAGGTTTGCTTGATTGTTTAACTTGCCTGAACCTTCCTCTTCCAGAAAGAGTAGTAAGTACAGAGCTGCCCAGACCTCAGTAGGCCTCTTGATTACAGGGATCAGCATCCTGTTTTGGCCACGTGCTTGACTGGCCTCAATCTAATCTATAATGCCAATCATTCTATTGCTAGGACAGTGCTGTAATTTGCTACGGTCTGTAGTGGGGGAAAAACCCAAAAATCTCAGTTGTGTTACAGATTAAGCAAGTGAGACTTCCACATTTACCAAGTATTTGTAGGTCAGGATAGGCCTCTATAATCACTACACCAATTTCAACCAAAGACCTTAACACACTTGACTGTTGCCAGACATCGATGCCTCCGCAGTAGACAGCTATACAACTTTTTTAGCTGATCTGCTTTCTTCTGACATACGTTTTATAGTTTATACCTTGATTTATTTAGACTTGGTCAATGTGATTATCACTGGCCCCCAGGGAGAACTGCAGGAGTTCGGCAACCCTTACTATTATAACATTCTGAATCAAAGAAGATATTATTCTTGCCCTTTGGTTTTTTGTGGACTCCAAATGTAACAGTATTCAACAATAGATATTTTGTCCAAATCCTCAGCGATGGTGTCGGCCTCAGGAGAGCGATCTATAAAACACAACTTAAGCAACAGCCTGATCCCACTGAGTAATGTGATCTCTTTTCTATTTTATTATTTTTTCTACAGATCATCCCTGCCAAACGTCTTTGGAATCTGAGCTCAGTTGAATTAGAGCATAATAGGAGAGACGGAAGGTGATCGCAACTGACTCACAAGACTCTTGAAGCAGGGGTCTCCAACCTTTTCTGTAGTGAGAACTACTTCTGTTCAATGAAAGTTCTCCTGAACTGCTAGCAGATTATATCAGTGTAAAATCGTGACCAAATATGTTAGCAATACACTGACAAGCCAAAGCAGGATTATCTGTAGTGACCCCCAAGCGATTCAAGAGAGGATACCAGCCTAAATGCCATGAAAAAGCTTATCAATATCAAATGCCTCCACCGTACTAATTACATAGCAGCCAAAGCATCATGTGGCCCTCTGACACAAAAGACTGTATCATAGCAATAAGTATCTCCAACTCAGTTTGAGTTATCATTCAACTATCAATTTTAGTTGATTTTTAAAGTGAGGCTTGTTGTCTTCATTAGTGTAAGAAATTGGGTTACTGGTCAAGCAGCAAACCAGAATCATAGTCAAGGTAGGGCACAAGCAAACCCCAAATTAACCTATGCTCAACATCCTGGTAGCTTGGAACAGAGCGGTCAGGCTAACTTGGAAGAAACATGTATTTGTGCAACTCTTCAAACAGTGAAAACACCACACAAAGATCCCTCCCTTTTTAGAAAACTAGATTATAATTTAATAAATCAAAGAAGACCAAAACGACAAATTCAATTAGTAGAACCTGAGAGATTACATTTTAGAGTTTTTTTATCAAAATAGCACCAAAAAGCACAAAGTGCCAACTGTGGACAGTCACAAATTCAGGCCAACCACGATGGAGAGTGGGCCGGCTACACAGACCCCGTTAGGCTCACTGAACAAAGTTCTTTAAATCCTGGTTGCGGCACGTTGCGTGGATCAGCGCAGAAGAAGCGCGCCACGCAGCCGAAGCACTGTTTCGGTTCCAAGAATCTGCAAGGCTGCAGTGCGAAGTCCAGTGTCAAGAATGCACCACACAGTTGGGGCGATGCGCTGGTTCCGAGGAGCTGCAATGTGGAGTCGGTCCTCAAGGCTACTGTCAGTGATAGATGCAAGGGCGTGGATGCGTTGTGCCGTCGGGCGTTGTCTGTTCTGAGGACTGCAGAGGTAATTTGGGTCTTTGTGACTAGTCCAAACCATGCAGCCGCCATGCGTTGATTCTGCTTGGATAAGTGCCGCTCAGCAGAGTAAATGTATTGGTTCTGTTTGGGGATGCTCCAATCGGCAGCGAAGATGCATCTGTTCTGCTCAATGTGCTGCTCGGCAGAGAATATGCATTGGTTCTGCTTGGGTATGCGCAGCTCAGCAGATAAGATGGTTTCCTCTGGATCCATCATTCAGGGGCTGGGAAGCCCCGTAGACCAACCGTAGACCAACATCCAAGGGTCCAGGACTGAGGTGATACCACTTGGCAGGGTAAACTCCCAAATGGCAGGGTCCAGGTTCAGCTGCAAGGTTATTGGCCTATTAAGTCCCTGAACCTTCAGATCAAGAAGTCAGCCCTTTGAGTCAGTCTGGGTTTTGCGTTCAAGAGATGCAGGCTCAGTCCTTGCCTGGGTGAAAAGAGGGTAGCAGGTCAGCAAAGCAGGAGTACAGCAGAGTGCAGTCCAGCAAAGTGGCATTCCTTCCTCGGCACGGCGGTCCCTCTTCCTGGCACAGTATCCACAAGTCCAGAAGTGTACTGACGAGTTGGTGTCTGAGGTCCTCTTTTTATACACAGGTGCCCTGGTTCTGGAAGGTGGGCCAAGCTTCTAGATAGTGTCTTTGAGGTACAGGTAATCCCCTACCTCCAAGCTGGCTGAATTGACTATGCAGGGTTGTCAGGCCCTTGTGTGGATACAGGACATAGCCTGTTCAGGTGTAAGTGAGGTTGGGTCCAGCTCCTTCCTCTCGTCCTGTTAGTAATGGCCCACCCAGTCACACCTAAGCTCCCATTGTGTGTGGCTGTCTAGGAGGAATACACAACAGCCTAACTGCCAACTACACCCAGTCGTGTGGCCAGAGACAGGCTGCAGGCACCAGATAGCTAATGCAAGAAAATGCCAACTTTTCTAAAAGTGGCATTTTCAGAATTGTAATTTAAAATCCGACTTCACCATAGTTAGGATTCTAAATTTTAATTCCATAGACACCAAACTTGAACAGCTGATCTATTCCCATTTGAAAATATCACTTCTAAAATGTAATAAGGCCACTCTGTTATCCCATGGGAGAGATGGGCCTTGCCGTAGTGAAAAATGAACGTAAGAGTTTTTTCACTATCAAGACATGTGAAACTTAAAAGTACATGTCCCACATTTTAAATAAATTGCAGCCTGCCCTCAAGGCTGTCCAGCGCCTACCCTCGGGGTGACATATACATTAAAAAGCAAGGTTTGGAACGGTCAAAAGGTTTATTTAGCCAGGTCGAAATGGCAGTTTAAACTGCAAACACAGGCTCAGCAATGGCAGGCCTTAGACATGTTTAAAGGGCTACCTAAGTGGGTGGCACAATCAGTGCCACATGCCCACTTGTAGCTTTAAATAACAGGCCCTGCATACATCTAATGCCACTTTATTAGGGACTTATAAGTAAATTAAATATGCCAATTGAGTTTCGGAGCCAATTCTACCATGTTTTAAGGAGCGATCACAAGCACTTTAGCAATGGTAAAGTGCAGAATCCTTTGGCCAACAAAAACAAATTCACCAAAAAGGAGGAGAAAAAGCTAAATGTTTGTGGAAGATCCTGCAGGGCCAGGTCCAACAATTAGCAGATCCGTTTCTGAAAATACACACATTTTCTTGTCAAATACCACATTCCATTTTAGGTAAGCAGTCAATTTTAAATAAGAAAAACCCTTAAACATAAATTTCCTCTTCAGAATACCAGCTTTTAATTTTTTTTGTACTCGCATGTACACATTCCTCACATGAACAAATTCTTCTTTAAATGCCCAGGTATTACAACTATAGGCCATGGATGCAGATCTCAATGCTAAGAATTCCTTAATATGCCAACAGTGCTCACCATTATACAAGGGCCACCATTGTGCCACGGCTGGAAACCATAATAAGCTGGATGTCCACCATATTTCAATCCTGGCCATTGTAATGTGAGCGGCGGCGACCATTATGTCAGGGGTGGCTAAAATTAGACCATTCATGCTTTTATTATGCTAGTGATAGCTACCAGTGTGCCACGACTACACCACTAATGCCCAAAATATGTCAGGGATAAGTCATTATGCCATTGTAACTACTATGCCATGATCAGACGATTGTGTCAGAAACAAACCCCTTATAATTTTGGGGGGCAATCATATATGTTTTGTGGTCCTTGATGCCAGGCATAGCTTCCAGGTTGCAAAACTGATTTTTATTGAGGGACACAATGTCACACACGGGACACATAAATGTGCACACATACACACAAACAAATGCATAAGGATCTTAATTTTCTCTGCCATGGATTCATATGCTGCTCTGCTCCCACTCTTGGGCCAATCATGCACCCAAATAATACTTTCAATCTGGCTTGTGGAGTCCCACACTTGAGTGGATCAGCACTGCTACTACTTAAGATACTGCTAGCACACTTCTTTCATAGCCCATTTTTCACACTTCCAATTTGACAGACAGCGAACATGGCCAATCTCCTTATCTTTTAGCTAGAGAGAGTGGAAACATGTGGTCATGTGACAGACACCATAGGAGGACACAGGGTGTGTTTGACTATTACCTTGAAGCCTGCCATTGGTTTGGCTGTCTGCCACTCTATAAATCTTGAGATGAGTTGTGGTGCTTTCTTTAATATGCACACACCCTCCGAATGAGGGCTTTGCTTTCCTTCAGAGAGATTCTTACAAGGTACTCCTTGGCTACTCGTTGGAGACCCTTAACCTAAAGCTAGTACAGTGTCTAAACCACCAGTGGGCTACTAAGAAGTATATAGGAGAATTGCAGTGGCATAGGTATGCCTCACAGAGGAGTGATCCTGAAAACTCCCCATTAAGCATAAAACGTGCTAATTTTTATTGAACGTATGCAAAGGGTATGTAAGTGTTACGTAAAAACACATAATATAACATAGACAACAGATACATAATACACAGCATAACAGACAACAACCACATACTATAGACACCAGCAACATATAAACAGACGCTGAATAACCTAGCAGCATAACAAACAGCTAGATAACAAAACAGAACAACATGGATAGTAACAACATACCTTAATAGCAGCTAAGAGGAAGGTGGAGATTGTGGTGTCCACTTACCTTTCTGGTGTGTAATTCTGCAGTGTACTCTTCCCTATGGATAATGATGAATGGGAAGAGTTGCAGAATCTGCCTACATCTCAGTACCCACCCCCTCAAGTGATCCTCTTTCTCCCACTACAGATAGGCCTTCAGGATGTTCATCAAATACAAAAAAACTGCAGCTCTGAATGTAATGGGGGGTGGACCAAAGAAAAGGCCTGGCTGCTTCCACCCTCTTTTAGATTACTGCAGTGCGCAGTGTTCAGCAAAATTCAGCCTTTCTTCTGCCATGGAGTTCCTTTAGGAAAACTAAATTGCGTTACTAAGGCCCATTACTGGTAATATGCCCACTGGCCAGTCCTGGCAGTCATGATGGAGAGGGCTATTCATGCACGCAAAGAACCTCAGCCTTGACACTGGCCAGCGCCTCTTTCCTTGCAGTGGGGCTGATTTGGGGTCCTGTAGTTAAGCATGGTAGATAAGATTTTAAAACACCTGTAGCGCGATCTTGGAAAGCCTGTCTGTTTTGCAGGAATACATTACTCCACTTTTGCAACTGCACTTTTACAATCTTACCTCGGTCACCCCAGTGAGCTTTGTAAACTCGCTTTTGGTACGGATTCCATTCTGAATTTGCTAACATTATCCCACTGTTGAGGCTTTACCCTTTGCCAGAAAACAGAAAAAAACACATTTCCCAAAATTGTTTTCATCATTCCATTGGGCTTTTCGGAGTGAGACGTTACATTTAGGCTGTTTACTTGGAAACCGAGATTAATTGATGGCTGTATAATCCGTAGCTCACAGCTTTCCAAACTTTTCATGTTGGTGACACACTTTTTGGAGATGCATCATTTTGGGACACAGTAAGG